>NC_088793.1:142907471-143210501 GCF_011386835.1 Chrysemys picta bellii | reverse complement strand
GGTACATACATAGCATTAAGGAATACATACTTCAAAAGTAAAAGTCAAACCAAAACGAATCATAGTGATTTGACATTGTCAAAATGAAACTGTACTCTTTCCCATTGAAAAGTTGATCAAAATTGACCCATTCCCATCAAACACTTCAGTTTCTACAAAGCTGCATTTTTGATGGAAAAACGGTCCATTTTTTTTCACCATCTCTAACTCAGAGTATTTGGATTCAGAATATTGGTTTGGTCCCATCTCAACTTGCCATTCCCTTATTTGTTTTACTATTTGTTTCATGATCCCTGAAAGCTTTCCTTTGCCTCCCCAAAACCTTAGAGATATTCCCATTAAAATTAATAGTATCTAACCCTTTCTATGTATGGGCCTTATCAAAACACCATTGTAATAGAAAAACTCCCCATTAACTGTTATGGGGTTTGGGTTGTCCTGGTATCTGTGTGTCTGTGATACAAAATGAGTATACATAACAATAGACAGTTATGATGCCATAGGAATTCAGAGAGCAAGGTATAGTAAAAATCTATGAGGGAAAGCACTGGAGGAAGGCTTCCCTATGGAAGGATATATATTTAGGCTATTTCTACACTTGGAACTAGCCGTGGGATTCCCAGCTCTCAGAGACATATTCGCACGAGCTCTCATCAAGCTAGCATGCAGCTGTGCTACCATGGCTACCATGGAAAGTAGCGAGAAGCATCACGGGCTAACCGCCCCGAGTACAAACCCTCTGGACCCCATGAGTACATACTCACAGCAGCTAGCCTGTGCCGTGGCACACTGCTGCCAATACACCACTATTTTTAGTGGTCCAGTTCAATGAGAGCTAGCGTATGTCTACGTGAGCTGCGAATCACACCCCTAGCTCCAAGTGTACACATAGCCTTAGTTCAGACACTAGCCCAAGAGAAGTAGAATGGCTACTAGATACAAAGTTCAGAAGTTCAGTTTGGATAATCAGTAAAGTTCTAAAGCCTTAGAAAGTTTTTTCTTTTTGTACCTGCTGGTTAACTGACAATCTGTAATGTTTTTCCCCATCATACTCCAGGCATCCTATACCCTGTGCCACTTAATTCACAGGTCCTGATATTATATAGACCTGCAACAATTTCACTCCTCTTCCCTCTACATATTGCCAGCGTTCTGTTTCCCAAAGCATCCCTAGCTTTGCTGATAACATTTTGCACCTCTTCTGGTCTGACACCTCTCCTTTCATTTCTGTGTGCTCTGTGCAATCCTGTCGGGGTGGCTCATTGCACTCGAAAACATACACTATGTTGCCTTTTAAGTCACTGGAACCTAACCTTACAGGCTTCCACAGGCATTAGAACTCAACCAGTGTTTTAACTGACTTCATAGTAGGTTATGATTATGTTTGAACAGATTCTGTTCCAGCCCAATTATTTTATCCATTCCTTAGCCTTACCTCATTAATATTATTGTTCATATTTAATAGTCACAGCTAAAAAAAATATCAAGATTGCAGTTTTGTTCTCCTCTCTCTTTAGAACTGGTTTTAACATCTATCACTGTTCTATTCTTATTTTATACTTTAAAAGTGATGCAAAGATACAGTGAACAAAGACTGATTGATATGCTGAAATGTACTATGATTTAGATTAAGGCTTTTGTTATGTAAATTGATACACTACTGTATTTCAGACTAACAAATAATCATGGACTTCTGGTGAAATGAAGAGGAAAGAAACAAAGCCGCCGACAGAAAGAAAAATGATATTCATTAGACCAAAGACTGAGAATGCACAAAGTGAAAGAGGCACAAAGACAGTACAACATTTTAACAGAACAACACATGCTGAAACAAGGAAAACAAAAAGAAAGCCAAATGGAAGTGTTAATAAACATGGGACACATGAGAATGATAAAAACTCTGTGTTTGATACAGATATGTCTTTCTAATTGCTATTTAATAACAGAATGGTAGGAGACTGATGCACCTTTTTATCATTATCTGTTGCAACTGGTTCTGAACCATTTGCCCTCCTTTACTGAATACCATCTAAATCTTAATAACGAAGAAGCCGTCGTGTTCCTTTGTTGTCTAAAATAATAAATTATTACTTTAATTTGAATGTGTGGTCTATTGGTACTCATAAATAATAACTAGTTTTGCTGAATTTATTATTCTCTTTACTATTTTATGGAAAATAATATCCCCTTGGTCTCTAAACAGACTTACAGTATATCATTGGCTTCCTTTGTCTCAGAGCTCATCATCCCATGGAAACTGCTTACCATGTACCTGTGGCAGAGTTATGATCTGCTGCTAAATCTTCCATGTAGTACTCAAAGGAGTACTGCTCATTTTATTCTGCTTCAGACAATGCAAAAGGTGAGTTGGAGGGAATATTGTAGGCATATGGAAGCAATAGTTTTGCAATGCAAGGCTTGTATGTCAAGGAATGGTGAAAAGTGGTGCATTATCCAGTACTGGCCCTGTTAGAAAGCCTTCCTTGTTAACAGTTCATGGTAATTATGTGTGGATGATGACTTTGCTGCCTTCCCTATTGCTGAGGATGATGCAATATTCCCCCATGTTCTCTCCAGACAGCTCCATTGTGAACACACTACACACTGGATTTTCTTAAGCTTGTAGCTCTGCCACGAACACCCAGTACCCAAGAGAACACCCATACTGGTTATGCTGATGGGCTTTTTCCAGATGTAATGTAAGACTACCGGTTTTCCTTTACAAAGGAAACACCAGTGTGTCTTCATGACCAATCTGGAGCTGCTGAGAATGGCTAACTTTTTCCATTCAGTCCTCAGTGCTTTCCTAGTGGCAAATACCATTCCCTGGGCCAAACCTAAGTACATAAGCTTGGAAAATGGGACTTCAATAGGGTCTGGGGCAAAGAAATCCTTCCCATAGCTTTAGAGTGTTAGCTACGTTGCTCCATGCCCAATGCTGCCCTATCAGATCCACTGTAACCCCCACAGCTATTGCACCCTTTTTGGTGGGTGAATGAGCCTGCAGATCCACCAGCATAATTTGCCTCCCTGCCTCTCCTGTAGCCTAAGCCAATCCACAACTACAGCAGTGCAGAAGGTGCTCCAGCAGAGATGGACTCCATGAAGCCTTTGGGGGCTAAATCCACAAAGGGGACTTAGACTCAGAATTTCAATGCCTAGCATTTAGATGCCCTGTCACCTAATGGAATCCACAGTCCTGAGTTAGATGTCCAGGCTCCCCATTCAATGCATGGGAACAGTTAGGTGTTAAGAATGGGATCTACAAAAGCCAACATGCTGAACAGGGAGCCACTTAAGCTAACCAATAGGAAATGCCAAGGAGAGGCATGTAGCCTAAGCTTTACCCCTCAAAAGGAGTTAGGGATATAGCTCCTCCCTCTGACCTGGACTTATCTCGACTCAGGATTCACAGCCATGGACCAGCTCCAAAGCCCTTTCTCACCAAGAGTTGAGGAGGCAGTACCACCCTTATAACTTTTAGTCCAGTGATTAGGGCACTCACCCAGGATGTGGGAGACCAGAGCTCAATTCCCCCTTCTGCCTTATGTGGAGCAGGGTTTTGAACCACATCTCCAGAGAGTGCCAAAACCAGAAGTAGATTGGTGAAACCATTCTAATTTGTATAAATATTTAAATATTCAGTGGAACATGGACCTGGGTCTCCCAAGCTCCAGGTGTGTACCCTAATCACTGGGTTAAAGAGTCACACCCCCTGCCCCGGAATATTTAATTGGCTTGAAGCAGCTGTGTGCCTGCCCAGCAGCAGGTTTTTATGCAGCTAAGGGACTTTATTGGCAGAAACATAGGCATCCACAGTAATGGATGGGGTTATGGTGGTTATGAAGATAAATGGTAGTTAACTGCCTAAACCCCTCTGCAGACCTAGCCCTTGTTACCTTCACATCAATACTGTATGTCCTACTGGAAGATATGCTTTAGTTAAACACAAGTTATTGTGTTCCATAGAGGGGCAACTGGGTAAAAGATAATAGCCTGAGTTATGCAGGAGGTCAGACTAGAAGATGATTTAATGATCCCATCTATGAAAGTGCCAGGGTCCTTTGCAGGCTTTTACCATCTTACCTTGACATGACACAGCAGAACCTAGCTGGTCCTGTTACATCTACATCCCTTGGCACTCAGGGAGAAAGTGCAGAGAATAGCATTTGCCTCACTGTCCAGAGTTTTTACCCAGATTAAATCTCCTTCATGTGCTGCACTCAGGCAACCTGCTATTCAGCTCCCTGATACTAATTCCATACGCAAATTGACTTCTTTGCTGGGCTAATACAGAGTTTAATTTTCGCATGAAGTCAGACCTTTTTTCCAACCTGCTAGAATTTTAAACTACTGTCAGCTGGGGTGTCATCTGTACGCAAGAAACTCTCCTACCTAAAAGTATAGTTAAGTGAATAAAAAAATATCATGATAATTCAACGAGAGCATTAAACTCAATTTCGTCTTGTTTTCCTAGTGTCACAAGGTCCCTCAGCAGAGTGAACATCTCTGTCCAACCACTGGCAGAAACATAGTTCATTTTCTGTCTCTGTTATTTGAAAATGGATTTTTTTTAATTATTGCTCATTTGTACTGAACCTGCAGTAGCTATAACGTACAATCTAGGTTGTGGCTGAGATCATTTTTATTTGAGTCCTTCCTTTCAGAGAGATATTTTGTTCTCCTTCCTCCATCAGTTCCATCTGCCTTGGCAAATTGTTGTGTTTAAATCAGAGTCTGATCTTCAGCTAGTGTAAATCAGTGTAGCTCCTTTGAATGCACAGATAACTTATAAAGATAATCACTGACTATGGGTGTTTGCCACAAGTGCTGTGCATGGAACAGCTTATAGTTCTTCAAGAGCAGATCAGAAAGCAAATTATGACTCAGCATCAGCTAATTTGAAAATGTGTGTTATTGCAGTTTTAGATTAAGATTTATAATGAACTAAATTATAAAAGCTATTTTTTTTTAATATCACTACAGGGCGGGTGTCTTATTTGAGTTTTACAAATCCGCTACAGGTAAAAACAAAATATTGAAAATTAAGGCCCTAATGCTACATACAGTGAGGCAGATACGCACCTTTACTCACGTGAATAGACCCATTGTCTTCACTGGCATTATTCATGTGCTTAAAATTGTTCAAAGTGTTGGCACCATCAAAATAGTATTTTTGTTAAAACTTTTCTCTTAGCAGCATAAAATCAGTGTTAACAATGAAAGGTTATTTGGACTACCAATACATTAATAAAGTTATTGTGAACTTCTATACATGCAGGCCAAAATTTTCCAAAAAACTGAGCCAAAGTTAGGCTCGTCAACCCATATTTAGGCACCTAAGGGTGGGATTTTCAAACTCACTTAAGTGATTTAGGAGCACAAGTCACACTGACTTCAAACTGAAAACCCTCATGGAGGAGTATCGATTGGTCAAAGCATTTCAGTTTTCTGGTCTTGTGGAAGTTCAATATATCGGAAGGTGTCACTGGTTGCAAATATTGTATGGGCTATTTGCTTATTAATGTCATGTTTGAGAGAGCACTTTCCTCACTTTCAGAATGCTAAAGAGACCCTGGAGTTGACTTTTTCAGCATAGATTAGCATTTTAGTTGTGAAACTTCTTAGTAGAAAAAAAAAATCTCTAGGTAAAACCTGCAATTCTACTAACAATGAGGAAACCAATTAAGGAAACAAGTACATCTGCTTGAGCAATTTAACACCATAAAAGTAGAAAGTAAAAAGCTAGCAACATATAAATAAAAAATCTGATTTGTTTTAAAAAATATCATGTTTAAGATAAAAAAATTAACAGTTTAAAATATAATCCAGTCCGGTACATTTCCCCCTCTAACTACTATGAAATACAGAGAAAGAATTATACCTTTTTCGAGTCCATTTTTTTCATAAATCTAAATTAGAGAGAGGATTTCTAACCCACATTAAGTTCTTGAATGCTAATGCTTTCACTGGGATGTTTTACAGTCTGAGACATATACTTGGTCTGCAGCTGCACCTGAGGAGGTTGTTGTGCAAGATATATAAAGGCTAGAAACACTTTGTTACCTGAGCTGGTCTTATTTAAAGAGTAAATGAGAGGATGAGATTAGCACAGAGTTAGTACCACTCTTGTACTGCATGTTGCCACTCTCCAGGCTGTGGGTATGTTCTGTATAGATACAGATTTTAGAACAATTTTCCTCCCCACTCTGTGAAATTGTCCTGATATCTCTCAGTTTGATTAAAATATCCTAAAATGATACATTCGCTGACAGTGCTGATAGCATGGGTTGCAATGAGATTTCTTGGATTTCTTGGTACGTGCTGGGATGTCGTCAACAAACAAAGAAGTGTCAGGCTGAATTCACATAGCGGGGAACATAATATTAAATCAAAGCTTTTTAGAGTGAAGCTTCCCCCCCAAACAACAGTGCTGAACATCGCCTTTCATTTACTCCTGCTTAATGGGAACATGAGCACCTATTTCTGGGATTGGTTTTTATTATAGTTTTTAGCTCACCTTTTGCATCAGCGACAAGAGAAGAATTTGGCTTGCATTAGCACTGCACCATGCTGTGTTAGAACCATTCATTTTGGAAAAACCATGTTCCTATTTGGAGATTCACTAGGCCCAATGCAGAAGTGTGTAAAGCAATATTTGGAGTATGTGTGAAAATCCTATGGATCCCAAGTTATATGTTTCAGCTTTCCAAATACTTCAGTTTCTGCCCTTATCTAAGACATGCCCTGCAGTTCTGATAGAATACAAACTAAGGGCTGAGTTTTTAATGGTTTTGCTTCCCGTATCCTTTCTTTCCTATTCACTTTCGCTTGCCTTCCTTATCTAATTTCTCAGGAGAAATTAACAATGATGATCAATGGCTGGGTTGCTTTGAATAATGCAAGTTGTCAGATGTGGGATTTCAATAGGAAGCTCATTAGGCCATCATGAGTAGCTTTAAAAAAATTAAGTAAATCTTATTAGCAAATAGATACATACCTAGAGAGCTGGCGGTCCCTTGACAGAAGGATTCAATTTTTTGTTGTTGTTTTTCACAAATACTGAAAATCTAAAGAATGTCTCTAAAAGACTACGGATCAGCATGAGTAACAAGCAGCACACAGAGAAACAGTATTAAGGTCTTCCTGTCAGTTAGATAAAAAGGTCAGAAGAATTTGTGAACTTGAACTGCAAATACATGCAAAATCAGCCTTGATTTGAATTTAGCCTGGGGTAGTGAACTGAAAGTTGCCTGCTCATATTTTTTTTTTTCATGGCCACAAACCTTTTCTTTCTTTCTTTCTTTCTTTCTTTCTTTCTTTCTTTCTTTCTTTCTTTCTTTCTTTCTTTCTTTCTTTGGCCTGGTCCACACTAACCCCCCACTTCGGACTAAAGTACGCAAATTCGGCTACATTAATAATGTAGCTGAATTCGAAGTACCTTAGTCCGAACTTACCGCGGGTCCAGACGCGGCAGGGAGGCTCCCCCGTCGATGCCGCGTACTCCTCTCGCCGAGCTGGAGTACCGGCGTCGACGGCGAGCACTTCCGGGATCGATTTATCACGTCTAGACCAGACGCGATAAATCGATCCCAGAACATCAATTGCCTGCCGCCGGACCCGGAGGTAAGTGTAGACGTACCCTTTCTTTCTTTTTAAGGCTAAATAAAAGCTGTTTTTCTCTGTGTGGACATCTGCAAACATTCTAAGCCTAGGCTTTAGGATTTAGAATGCCTAGAAGTTTAGGATTTAGAATGCATGTTTACTTTTTATTTTCTTGGGGTAACTATCTCTGACCTTTATGCCTACCGTTTATGACCACTTAAAATCTATCTTTCCATAGTTAATAAACCTTTTTAATGTTTTATCCTTACCAGTGAGTTTGTCTAAAGTGCTTGGGAAACTTGCTCAGGTTACAAAGGCTGGTGCATGTCTACTTTCCTTTGATACTGTGACAAACTAGGTAATGAACTTACACTGGCCAGACTTCTGACCAGTGCAAGACAGTACAGTTCTGAGATGCAAGGCTAAGGAGTTGAGGGGAATTGGCTGGACCCTCTCTATTGATGGTTCATGAGTGGCTGGGATATCATTCATGTGACACAGTTGGATGTGTCCCTGCCTGTGGATGTCTGTGAAAGTGCTGTGCATATCAGAGGTTTATAGCTTGACATCAACATCACAGTGTGAGAAGCAGTTTGGGTTGGCAGATTTGGAGGGCTCAGTGGTCCCACAGTCCAGGTTTCACCCTGGAGATCTCGGCACCATTGGAACTTCTACCTTGAGAACTTAGGCACAGAGTGAGTTTAGGTGCCCTCAGATTCAGCGGGAGGTTTGTGAATTTCAGTGGAGCCTAAAACTAGGGGAATAAACCCGTTCTACACATAAAACTTAGATTAACCTAGCAATGTTGCTCAGGAGTTTGAAAAATTCACACTGCAGAGAGATATAGTTAAACCAACTAAGCCTTGGTATAGACACCATTAGTTTGACAGAAAAATTCTTCCATTGACCTAGTTACAGCCTCTTAAGGGGATGGATTAATTACAGTGGCAGAAAAACCCCTTCCATCGCTCTCCGCACTATGTGGCATAGCTGCAGCCCCATAGTGGTGCTGTTGTAGTGTCTATAATGTAAACAAGCCCTTAGGTGCCTAAGTCTGGGGTTTAGGCACCTAAGTATCTGCGTGGATTGGTACCTATGTATCTTATTGGTTAAAGAGCAACTACTGAAAATAAATAATCATTGATTTACATTGAGAATCTGATACCCATTGTTGAGCTGTCTATAGTGGCTTATGAACATGAGTACCAACCTCAGGGCAGACTGTTACAAATCAGGGCAGAACCCCCAGACTGGTTGTGAGTGCTATACTTAGATTTTGCCAACCAAGTATCAAGTGTGAACTGCACAAGCATTATAACAACCTTAACATGAGTCACAGACAGTGCCCTTGGGTATTCTGATCTATCTTGCCACCCAAGCAAGCTTGCTTTTGTGATAGAGGGTCCCTTACACCAAAAATCACAACAATATTCAGGTTACTCCCAGTCCCAAAGGACCAGCCACTTACCCCAAATCAGTTGCACCCTAGATCTCTCACCAAAGACAACGCTTCTGGCCAATCCTATAATAAACTATCTAAAGATTTATTAATTAAGAAAAGAAATAAAAGTTATTTACAAGGTTAAAGCAGGTAAATATACATGCACAAAAATTAGTTACAATCTTAGGTTCCAAAAGGTAATAGAAGCTGCTGTAATGTGCAAGTCCTATATGTCCTTCGCGGCTAATGTAGGCCAAGCACTGGGGAACTCTTGCTTATGCTTAGAAATATTCGCCCCTCAGAGTTCAAGTAGCACAGATATCCAGTTCCATCTTGTCAGGGATTTTTATTCCCTTCCCCCAGAGTTCAAGCTGATGGGATGAGCCCACCCACAGGTCTCCTTTTCATGGGCGTTGGGGGATCAAAAGTCTTTGCTCTTTGATGTTTCACAATGGCCCATATGGTTTCAATGGGCCTTCTTGGGAGATAGGACCTAACACCTTCTGTAGGAAGCCAGCATTTCTACATTAACTAATGCTCCTTTCCTGTTTGATGACTTACACAATTACAGAGGATTACAATGCAAACTCTTTATACAACCTTATAACATGGGGTACAGATGTTATAAGTAAGATTAATACATGCTGCGTCCTACAAGCATTTCATAAAGTCTCAGCTCTAAACACATCTATTTTAACAATACCAACACACAGGCAAGGGTGACTGGTTTCCAGCTATGCATTTGTCAGTGTTCAGAGAGGCCTAAGGCCTCGGCATGCACTGGCACATAGCTTGCCAGCATCACACCCATCATCAAAATCCAGATAAAACCAAATTATAGATCTAAAATCTAGAACTCTGAGCTAATCAAATTTATATTGAAATCATCCTCATGTCTTCTACTTTGTAATTTGCTCCTGTCCCTTAATCTGAAATAGCTGACATCTATTCACCTTCAGGGCATGCTGTAAAAGCTTTGTGTGAAGTAGATACCCCATCACATAGGCGCTGTACAAACACAGAACAAAAAGACATTTCCTGCCCCCAAAGAATTTACAATGTGAATAAGAGCTTACAATCTCTTTTTCATCCTAAAAGGTATGAATTGTGTCTGGGATTTTCAAAGGTATTTAGGGGAGTTAGATGCCCAGATTCCATTGAATTTCATTGTGAATTAGACACCTAACCCCTTAGGCTCTGTTGAAAATTATGCTGCCAGGCTGCACTTTAAAAAAAAAAAAAGAACTAATTGTTTCTTTTTACAATATGTCACATAGGATAAGTCTGGAAAGCTGGGTTTGATTCATGACCACGTGGCTCCGGTTTTATGCTGGTGTAATCTCAGTGGAGAAGTGGGAGGCATCGATCAGTGTTCACGTTGCACTCCCCGTCATTACCCGGCCTGAGCTGGGGAAGCTAATGATCCAACCATCAGACCAAATTCAGAGATAAATCCTGGTCAGATGCCACCTGAGGCATGTTGCGCATACGCTAAGGAGAAGAAGCGGAGAGAAGGAACAGGCTCATTTTTCCAGAATGAAGAGCCACATTGCGCCCCTCCAATTCTGTGCTTGGCTTTTACTAGTTGGTGTTGGCATCTGGGAGTGTTTTGAGCATGGGAGTGGAGTTCCTCCTTCTCTCTTGCTCTGCGGGCTGCTTTCATGGGAGCTCCACGATTATAGTTCTTCACTATCCCTTTGGAATACAAACCATCACTGACTCCTTGTGTGCAGTCCCACATAATGTTCGGGAAGCATAGCCTCTGTGTGACAGGCAATTCCCAGACTCTGTGCACTATTATTAGTGGTAGCAGGAACAGCTGTAGCTGATATGGGTTTTGAAGGTAGAACTGATTCCCCTTGTTTTTGTTTGTTTTGTTTTCCCCTTGTTTCCACTATATCACTGTGTCTGAGTGGCCTAGCCTGTGTGCATCTCTCTTGCCCACTGTGGCCTACACTATTAATTCGCCCCCTGAATGTGTGTGAACATGAATTAAACTACTATGGGGCCTTAGACACACCATGCCATTGGGTTTCAATGATGTTTGTGCTATGGCCCCACCCCTCACTCAGAAGGTCCTTGGTGGGGAGGTTCCCTCCTCTTCTAGAGCAATGGGAAGTGTTATGGACCCCCTTGGTGCCTCAGGAGCAGCAGCAAGGTGGTTCCTTCTCTACCCACCCAACTCCAGAGAGGTAAACAATGCCTCCTAGTGCTTATCTCAGCAGCAGCAGTATCTGGGTGGGTGGGGTTGCTTTATTCATCTTTTCCTGTCACACACACAGAATTCTCTTCTAGGGTGGTGTTGGCAGAGCCCCCAGAGCTGTGGGTCTTGGTGTTATCAACCCTTTGATAAGGGTCCCAGTCAGAGCTGTTGTTTCAAGCTCTCTGCAGAGCAGGCAGACGTTACTGCATTGGTCATATCTGGGTCACATTTCCAAGTTTTATTTGCAACCATAAATGCTAGATTTTTTTTATGAAATTAAAGCTGCAATTCTGATGTAATCAACTATCTCCAGGAGCTGGGACCCTTGGCATGGCCTTCTGGTGCCTATGTCTTATGCTGGCCCTTTGCGGAACCATCAGCAATGCCCATTTTAGCAAACCTTGTCTAGTAGTTCTTCATGAGATCTAAATATGGGAAGCCTGGGTTCATCCAAACTACAACTTATTTGAACTTAAAGACTTGCAAAGCCATAAAAAAGCCCCGCTTCTAATGAAAAAATCTGTGAACACATTACAGTCTGAACATGGAAGGATTCACATAGCTGTGAAGGAGCCGAATTGTACTTGTGCCTTCAAACCTAGCAGAACTAAGCCTCATGCTATTAATAACAAAAATATAGCTCTAGCTCATTTTTCAAGTTTTTATTTAAAATGAAAAAGCCTTGTAAGAAAAAGTAGAGGCCAAGCAGCTTTGCTTATTAATTCAGTTTTAATAGGAATTGTTATGTACTATAGCATTAGTCTCTGTGCACATTGATGTCCCTGTTTTCTCTCCACTCCTCTCAGTGTGAAAGCTGTTTCTTCTCACTAATTAAATTTCATTACCTCCCACTGAAGTGAGGAGACTGAGAGATTGCTGGCTCACTGCCTTTGACACACTTAATCAATCCCTAGAGAAAAAATAAGGACCCTTTTTGTTTCTTTTTAACTTATAACCTTTTTTCCTCTCTCACATACAGCCTCCCCCACCATTTGAATTTGTGTTCAATGTTTGGTTTCCAGCCCCTAATAACAGGTAATTCTGTGGTGATATATGTAAGTAATCAATACAAGCATAGTTATGCACTTCAAATTTGGCTCTGATGTTAAAGCTGCAATGTCATTTTGCCCTTAAAAGTTCACTTTTATATTACTCTTGGAAAACTTTGATAATGTTCTATTTCAGGATTATTCAAACTATACATCCGATATTCATCCAAACTTATCCACAAAGACAGGTGCATGAAAACCGGACCTTTGGTACCTGCTCCTGTTACTCATCCCTCATCTAAAAATCATACAACCAAATTCATCCTTGGCGTAATGCCACTGACTTCAAGGGAGTTCCTCCAGGGATGAATTCTACCCATAATCTTCAATTTATAACAATTCTACCCATTAAATTCAATTTATAACAATTTATAACATATCAGGAAGGGAGAATGATAGCTTCAGAGAGAATAAGCCAAAGGAATAAATCAACTCTTAGAGGACTGTTCTTACCTCAGTCACCTTCTCTCTCTCTCTCTCTCTCTCTGCATAAGGTGTTACTTTTCCCTTGACAAAGAAGCACAACATGTTATGTCAGCCTATATGATTTATCTTAGATGAATATAAACAACAAAGAATAAATATAAAGTCTCCATGAAAGAGAAAGCAGAGGGAGTTTTTCTCTTTAAGAGCCTCCATCTTGAATCCCCTGACAGTCTTGGCTTCAGGAGAACAGGTAGACAGCCTTATTTATAATTTAAAAGTACAGTTCACAGAAAAACAGAATCACAACATGAGTGGAGGTGGTGAGAATAATTTCTGGACACTCAGTCCATTTATTTCTATCTCTGGTTGGCCTCCAGAATGGATCTGCCACTGAGAGCATTGCCTTTTAAAATTTCATACCTGCATGTCAGTCAACCACATAAGACTCTGGCCTCATGGCAAGACATCATGGGACTTCTGACAACATTCACATGAGCACTTACCACATACAGCAATAGGGATGGTCAAAGTCACAGACTCTTCCCATGGAAGCAAAAAAGCCAGAGACCACATAGTGCTAATTTTTCATATTATGGTTGTGAGAAAGTGTGTGCTTCATTCTTAACCACAGAGAAAATCTCTCTGCCAGCCCACCTCAGGATTCTTACAGATCTTCCATCAGCCAATAGACACGGAGGACCAGATCCACAAAGGGACTTAGGTGCCTAAGTCCCAAGTTTAAGTACTGCTGTGATCCAAAGAAAAACACACAGCTACCATCTAACCCCGTAGGTGCCTAAACTCACTTGGCACCTAAATTCTCACTGACAAAGTTCCCTAGATCCTAAATTTCTGCCTCCAGACAAGTACACTGCTGTCTCCGGCAGATGTCTATCTCACGCTTAAGCCCCAGTACAATCCCCAAACCAGGAAGAGATATGCAGGGCAACAGCTATCTCACCTTTGGGGGTTGTAAGTAGTAGGCATGCTCTGAGAATGGCTAACCACACCAAATAGGTGAAGAGGTACCCTCCCTTACACCTCTTAGCTCAGGGGTTAGAATGCTCACCTTGGACACAGGTGACCCTGGTTCAATTTCTGTCCCCTCACTCCCAACTTGATGAAGAGAAGGAATTTGAAGAGGGGTTCCTCACCTCTCAGATAAGGGCCTTCACCACCATAGGAATATTCTGCTGGAGAGGGGTGTCTCTTGATCTCACTTGTTGAAGCTGTTCCACTTTGTATAAATAATTAAATATTAAGTGGGCCAGGGAAACTATGAGAATGAATCGAGGGGTTAAGGAACTCACCTAAGAGGTGGGAACCCCTCTTCAAATCCCTTCACCGCATCGGTCAGGAGATGAAATTGAATGTACTGGGTGAACTCCTTAACCGCTGGATTCAGAGAAGGCTGTTTCCTGTCAGAGGAATTTAGGTGCTTCACTCCGGCAGAGATTCCAGCTGTGGATCACAAGCAGAGATAGGTACCTCCCTACAGCCCATAATTAGGTCTGTAACTCTGTGAGAAGGGTGTAGCTTAGGGTACACCCCCTAATTGGCTTCTGCTGCTGGCTAGCGTACGTGGCTCCCTTTTGTGGAACCCATTCTCAGGCCTCTCTCTCCCTATGCATTCATTGTGTACGGAGCCTAAATACCTTACCCAGTATTTGTGGATTGCAGTGATTTTCAAGGTGCCTAGAAGTTAAGAGTTGCAACACCTAAATGCCTTTGTGAATATAGGCCTGAGACTCCTTTTGCCTAAATAAGTCTCTGAGATGGTGTAGCAAGGCAGTGGGACACCCCACAGCCCTGCGGAGGGACAACCCTCCCCTAGCACCAACGTGGGCGGAGCCAGTGGATCCTGCGCCCGATCTCCAGAGATCACGGCACAGGACAGGAAGTAGAAAAGCCCAACTGCAGAGCTCACTTGAACACCAGCTGCCGGAGAGGCCAGAGGCCTGTGGCCTAGCTCCAGGTTGGGGAACGCTGGCAGGTCGCGGCCGACCCGAGGACTGGCCAGGCCAGCCAAGCCTGCCTCTCACCAGCTACCCCAAGGAGCAGCAGGGCCTAACCTTCACAGTCTACCCTGAGGAGCAGCCAGGCCTGCCTCTTGCGAGCTACCCTGAGGAGCTGCCGGGCCTGCCCCTCGCCAGTTACCCAGAGGAACCGATAGTCCTGAAAAGCTCCGAGGACACCGTCCTAATCCAGGTACCGTACGAGGGGGAGTCCGGAAGTAGCCTGGGAGCAGCCCACCCTGGTCTGGCCGCAGCACTGCCAGAACCAATGTCAGTGTGCTGCGGTCAGGATCCCCACTGACAGCAGTGAGTCTTCTGCCACTGCTAGGACCCCGGGCTGGGACGCAGTGGAGTGGGTGGGCCTGCGTCCCCCCTGCCACCCCACTCACGGGTGGCAGTCTCCCCCTCACACCAGTCACTCAGCCCCTGCCTAAGGGCCTGAGCTCCTGACTATTTGTTTGCTGCCCCGCCCTGACCCAGGGCCTGGGCCCATAGGGAACTGTTGCCAGGCGGTGGGATACCGCACAGCCCCGTGGAGAGACGAGACTCGGACGAGCCCTTTTACAGATGGCTATAATTTTCCTTCTCTGATGCAGTTACTTTGCTTTGATCTGTACTTTATAAACAAGATCCCAGCAGAGTTGCTATGGAGATGACTGCTTTAGAATTGGGATTAATACTT
Source organism: Chrysemys picta bellii (assembly GCF_011386835.1). Taxonomy (NCBI): domain Eukaryota; kingdom Metazoa; phylum Chordata; order Testudines; family Emydidae; genus Chrysemys; species Chrysemys picta. Next base: position 143,195,080 of record NC_088793.1, on the reverse strand, counting down.
TTATGATTGCTCCTTGATTAACTAGCTTTCATAGGGCAATGGCAACTGCTTCTAAACTAGTATGGATTCCCTGAATCGAGCATTCTGGCATTGGTGGGTTGGTGCAAATTCACACACAGCTCCACGAAAGTCTGTTTCCTCATGCAGAAGGTCTGACATTACTGCTGGCCGTCTCAGGTTTCCATGATAATGTTATCCCACCACACCATGCTGGTTCTTCCTGCTCCACAAGCAACAGTCAACCAAAGGGCATATCGTGGCAATACCAGCATTCAACATATCTGTCTAGTGTGACATGAATGAATTGTAATTGACCCTCAGTGTAAACTGGTTTCAACATGTCAGAAAATGCAGCCCAAATTCCATTCGGCATCTAGCCAATTGCCTACCCCATTGCATAAACATTTGTGCTGAATTTCTGTTTTCTAAAAAACAAATCAAGTTAATTTGTCAGTTTGTTCTTTACATGCCCATTCTTCTTCTTGTTTTTAGTTTTCTTATCCTCTAGGGGGTGAAATCCTGGCCCCATTGAAGTCGATAGCAAACTCCTATTACTTCACTGGGGCCAGGATTTCACCCTAGGTGTTCACCCATTATTCCATCCTAAGTTTTGCTCTACTCTCATGTTTTATCATTATTTCCTTTAGAACTGGTTATAGTGTTTGCTACTGAATACTTTTATATAATGTGATATTTTTATTAATATGAATAAAACATTTTTTAAAAAAAGGTATGCTTATTCAGTGACTAAATGGTGCCATTTAGATAAAGAATATTAATTATAATTTAACATTTTATATCCACTTGCTATTCTCAATCATATTCTCAGATGGAAAGAAAAAATCATTCTTTTCTTAGATAAAGTTACATATGAATGGTTCTTTGTAACTGTGATCAAAATTACTGTTTGATGGTGCTTGGAAGATCATTTTCTTTTATTCAAAATTCTTCTCTCTAGGGTAGGGTTGAAAAGCTATATTTCATTTTCATTACATTGCTGGGGCAGGGAGGATGAGGTAATACCATGTAATATGCAGCATTCTCTGACTTGTACTGTACAAGAAACTGCAACAAATCAGGATGCTTAATTTGAAAACAAATAAAATTCCATATAGGAATACACAACAATGGTAAGTTAACCCAGTCAATTTAAAGTTCAGGCTTGAAGGAACAATTAAAGCATATGACTTTGGCCTTTGGGGTTTGTGTTGTTTTTAGTTGTAAGGCAAGCCTTACAAATTATTATTTTAAAAGTAACTCTCTAAAGGCCTATTCCTACATTTTGAAGTCAATGAGAGTGTTGCCATTGACTTCAGTAGATATAGGATCAAGTCCTAAAGCACTATGCAAACATTAGGCCTAATCCTGTAACCCACCCTGAGGCAAAGGTTTCATTGAAGGCAATAGGGATATTTACTTGAGGAAAGATTGGAGAAGCACTCCAAGATTTAGTCCATTGTTTGTAATAATACGTCTGTATATTCTGCTTATGTATATATCTGCATAAATATACACCACAAGTGTCCGGGGTTCCTGAAATGAGCTGGGTGGGAGGGTGGTGCATGTGAGGAGTGTGGAGATCGTGCAGGGATGATAAAATTAGGAGGTGACGGGGAAGAAAGGAGGATGTAGCCCAGGATCATGTGTTTCTGGGCATGGGGAAGGGGGAATTTACTTGGGTGTATGCGGAGTAAAAAATCTTAGAAAATTCAGTCTCTTGTATGTGTGAATTATTCTTGGTTATTTTCATTATTTTCATTTTTAGCTCTTTTGGAGACCAAGTGTATGGAGAACATGTACCACACAACAAAGGAAATAAAAATCACCAACAAAATTTGCAATACCAGAACAAAGGCAAGAAAAAAATCCACTTTGCTCACTCAGCAGCAAGTGGATTCTCATTTTTAATGCCACTACCTTTACAAAGTCCTGGCTGGGATGATTTGTTGGGGTTGGTCCTGCTTTGAGCAGGGGGTTGGACTAGATGACCTCCTGAGATCTCTTCCAACCCTAATCTTCTATGATTCTATGATACCCTCTGCTTCATTCACAAAGTTGCACAGTTGAATGCAAAGGTTGATTTGAAATGGAATCTGCCATTGGAATATAACAACACTCTGCGACAGTGGGCACTATCAGATGCTTCAGAGAACAATTATAGAATATCCTGTCCATAAAGGAAATGTCTTCCTAACCACAAAAGTGAGTGGCTGGTTTATGGGACGATATGGCAGGATTTGCTTGGGACCAGAACAGTGGTGCAAGTTGTGACAGACCCAGACCAGTGGGGTACAGGAGTCTGGTAGAGGGCAAAAATACTGGTCACTGGATGAGTAGTTTTCTGTTCCCTGAGTGACCAGAGCAGGGGCTGCACTAGAGTAATCAGGAACCTGCTAGAACCAGTTAAGGCAAGCAGGCTAATTAGGACACCTGGAGCCAATTAAGAAAAAGCTGATAGAATCAATTAAGGCAGACCAATCAGGGCACCTGGGTTTTAAAAGGAGCTCACTTCAGTTTGTGGTGTGAGTGTGAGGAGCTGGGAGCAAGAGGTTCAAGGAGCTGAGAGTGACAGGGTGTGCTGCTGGAGGACTGAGGAGCACAAGCGTTATCAGACACCAGGAGGAAGGTCCTGTGGTGAGAATAAGGAAAGTGTTTGGAGGAGGCCATGGGAAAGTAGCCCAGGGAGTTGTAGCTGTCATGCAGCTGTTACAGGAGGCACTATAGACAGCTGCAATCCACAGGGCCCTGGGCTGGAACCTGGAGTAGAGGGCGGGCCCGGGTTCCCCCCAAACCTCCCAATTGACCTGGACTGTGGGTTCTTCTAGAGGGGAAGGTCTCTAGGCTGTTCCCCAACCCACATGGTGAATCTCTGAGGCAAGAAAATCCGCCAATAAGCGCAGGATCCACCAAGATAGAAGAACTTTGTCACAAAGTAGAAATAATTTCTTGCTGGCACGCTGCACTCATGGGAGGGACACAAACAGGGGGCATGTGACCTCCTCAAGTGACCTTCCACATGACTCCTCCCCGGCCCCAGCCTGGGACCCCTGCGCTCTCCCCGGCCCTTCCCCATGATCCACATCCATTCCATGTTACATTGGGCGGGGGGGGCTCTGTCCTCCTCCCACTGTGCCGGAGACTTCTACTGTACAGACCCCAGGCAGAAGGATTCAGGAGATGCAGCTGCGTGGATGGGCTGGTGGCCCACCTGGGAGTGGTACGGCTGCAACGGAGGAGCTGCCGGTGTGGGGCCGCCCGGCAGCCCCACATTCTGCTCCTTTTGCAGTTGCAGTTCCCGGGAGATCAGGGCTCTCCAGAACCGCAGTGGGGAAAGTAGCAGAATGCCCTCCATTCCTCTGGCGTGGTTGTACCGCCCTCAGCCCCGCCCCCTGCCCTTTCACGGAGCTGTGTCTCCTTTGTCAGTACAGCCGCGCCATAGGAGCTGCCAGCATTCTGCTCCTTTCCCCGCAGCAGTTCCCAGTGGGGAAAGGAGCAGAATACCAGCAGCTCCTCCGGCGGCTGTACTGCCCCCAACCCTATCCTCTGGCAGGGCTGCTTTACAGATGGAGGGGAGGAAGCTCCATGTAATGGCAGGGGGGAGGAGCTAGGAGTGGGCTTCTCCTCTGTCTTTCTGATACGCCATACCAACTATCAATATCTTACTGGTACAACATACTGGACCATACCACTGTACTTGCACCACTGGACCAGAAGTACTTGGAGATGAGACCTTTACTGCTATATAAGTTCTCAGTTTTCCATCATCAAAAAGAATTTCTCCACTCTTTAAAACTCACTCAGGCATTTCTAGGGCCTGCATTTCTTTCACCCTACGTAAAACGGTAACATCTTCCAAAATGTGAAGACAGACAACACCATTGCAAGTATTTCTTTCTTCTACAAATTAAACAAACAAAAAAGCAACCGACCAAACAAAAAACAGTGCTGAAATGTCTGAACTGATCTCTGAGACACACATGAAGTCACGTAAGGTTACCTCAGCCCTGTCAGATTGTATCATGTCATGTCTGAGGTGATGCAATATTATTGAGCTATTATAATTCTGTGTGATGTGATAAGATGTGACATATCATGTCATCTCTCAACAATTCTATTTAAACTGAAAAGCATTATAATAAAACTTTAGCTGTGTGTGAACGTGTGACCTGTTTCACATGCACTGGTGACATATAACTTCAGGAACAATACAAAGAAACACTTTTTACTATTTTTCCCTCTTACTTTTAAAGGAGGCTGACACTTATCTAAAGCCATTTTAGGTGTTTACAAATTGTCCCAAGAAGTCAGTTGCAAGTTTTGATAAATAGCTACTCTCTTCCCAGTGGTGAAATAATCTCTGTATATTGTTTCCTTATAAATTACATTTTTTTGTAGCTTCTGCTTCTTATTGAAGAAGAACATGAATCCTAGGGTAGAGATGCTGTTTTGCAAACCATTCTGCAAGAGAAAGAGTTATCTTTTCCAAAAAGAGAGTTCATTTCTTTAACCATCTCACCTTACACCCTTGCCAGTTCATTCTCAAAATGGGTACAGTATAGTAAGCTTTTCCTGAATCTGGACAATAATGCAGGCTCTTGAGTTTGTGGGTTCAAGTCCCTGCTCCACCACAAACTTCCTGTGTGTCCTTGGGCAAGTCCATTAGTCTCTCTGTGCCTCATTTCCCCATCTGTAAAATGGTTATAATAGTATTTCCCTACCTCATGGGGGTATTGTGAGGATAACTATATTAAAGATTGTGATGCACTCAGACACTCTGAGAATGGCGGGGGGGGGGGGGGGGGGGCATATAACTACTTTGGATAGATCCTCAGATTGGATAAATCAGCATAGCCCCACTGATTTCTATGAAATTATGCCAATTCTTACCAGCTAAGGCAGTGTGCTCTCAACCTTTCCAGACTACTGTGCCCCTTTCTGGAGTCTGATTTGTCTTGCATACACCCAAGTTTCTGGCCAAATGCACCATGAAACCACTAATATACCTGAGATGCAGCAATGATATTTTCATCCACCTGACAGACGACTTAAACGATCACCACCCATCCATTAAACTCTCTCTGGAACACTTCCCCACCAGCATCAACTTCTCGGACACCACAATCAGCTTCAGCAATGGAACCCTACAGACAACTATAAACAAGAAACCCACGGAAAACTAGACCTACCTTCATAGATCCAGTAACCATCCCTAACACACCAAGAAATCTTTATCTACAGCCTGGCACTCAAATAACACAGAATATGCTATGAGGAGAAAGTCCAGGATATACACCTTGACACACTCAAAACTGCCTTCACCAAACAAGGACACTCCATCAGAGAAGTTGATCACGTCACGGAATACCCCCAAGAGAATCTGCTTCAATACAGAAATAAAACCCCCATTTATTGTCTTTGCTAGACACTAAAAATCATAGACTGAATAGATGCTCTGGATTTTTGGTTTATTACAACAATCTGTAACCCACTAACAATCCCCTCTGGCTGCCACCCCCCACCCCCCACACACACACTTCCTTTCCTCCCTATGACTGGAGAGGTGTTAATTAGCCAGTTTGGTTTGGACCACAATGTAGGCGATCTGGCCTAGTAGACAGAGCAGGAGCTGGCATCCAGGGGGGGGGAACAAAGTCAAGAGTCAACTGCCAGCTACCAGAGCCAGGCGTCGAGCAGAGTCAGAACTAGGAATTGAAGCTGAGGATTAGAGCCAAAGATTAACCAGAGTCAGGGTCAGATGTCAGAAGCCAGGGTCGGAGCCAGGGCTGGTCACTGAGAATTGGAGGTGAGGCATAAGGGCAGGAGGAGAGGCAAGGATCAAGCATGGAGCAGGAGCACAGTGGGAACAGGAGTGAAGGGTGGATCCAGGAGCACAGCAGGAACCAGATTGAGTAAAGAAGGCAGGCATAAGCAGGGTCCACTGCAGCCACAACACGAAACCACCTTTTTGCTTGGAAAAACATCCTGTTCCTCCTCCTGGCATAAATGATGTAGTTGGACTGGACAATCCTCCAATCAGAGTGACTGTGTGTGGTGCCTTGGCTGGGGCTATATTCCTAGCAGCTTTCCAGACCACCAGAGTTCAGTAGCCATTGATGGTGGAGCCCAGGAGGTAACAACTGTGTGGGGACTCCCATGACTGGGTTCAAGACCTTGGGTATCATACCCGTCACCTTGAATGCTCCCTTGAAATATGTGTTAACTATTGAAGCTAAACAATCTGTTCCACCTGGTATTTAGCTGTAACACTCTGAGTTCATTTCCCAGACCTGAGGAAGAGCTCTGTGTGAGCTTACAAGTGTGTCTCACTCACCAACAGCAATTGGTCCAATAATAGATATTGCCTCACTTACCTTGTCTCTCTAATATCCTGGGACCAACACAGCTACAACAACGTTGCAAACAAAGACATAAAAAACAGTTAAGTAGCTAACTTTGATAGGGCTGCCCAAAGGTTCTGGGTTCAGTCCAGACTGACTGGGGGCATCATTACAAGTGGTGGCATATCTCTTAGTGGACTATGTGCTTAAAAATAGTCCCATGTGATCAGTGGTTACAATTGTATTTATTTATTTCTACAATTATTCTCTTCTAAGATTTGATCTATCATTGTTCATGTAAAATTCTATAAAGTAAATGAGATCATGTGTAATTTGCCAGTGACTGAGTCTCTTGGAAGGCCACTTTAGGCATTCCTCACTAAGAAAGTTTTACCTAAACAAGAACAAGGTCTCTCTCCCTAGATCCAGGCACAGAGAGGATCCTTTGCTCGTGAACCTTCCAAATGGAAGTAAGGGTCATCTACCTTCATTGTGCTGTCTCTCCCTTCTCAAGACCACATATCTTTGCTCTTTGTGGGGTCAAGAAGTATCTTCTCAGGGCTCACAAGGACAGGATGTGAGCAAGGGCATTCAGGTGCACATCATCTCTTTAACAGCCCTCCAAAGAGATTCCAGAGCAAGTTAACACAGCCCTGGTATCACTCTGAGGCCTCCAAGGAGTTCTCCAGGGAATATGAAATTTGACATTTCTGATATTTTAAAGGTTAAAAATAGAAAGAAAAGAAACCCTTGCACATTGCTATTTTCAGTGTACTAGCTCAAGTTGAGCTAGCTCAAGTCTGTCTGTCAGCACTGGGAATCTCACCTCTGAGCTGCAGTGTAGACATACTCTGGGCAGCCAGAAAAGGGACCATTGCAATCATTTAGTCTGATGTCCTGGCATAACACCAGCCAGAAAATGTCACACAGTAATTCTTAGTTAAACAATCTCAGGAAGATTAAACAGTTTTTTAAAATGTCCCAGGTTACTTCAGTGAAATTGAACATTGTAAAATAAAAATAAGGCTTAAGAAGACCAGATGTACAAATTAAGAACACAATATCAGTCTCGTATGTGAATTTTATGGATTTATTTTATAAAAATATATATCTTGTATTCATAATTTAAGTTAATGTGCACCATTTAAATTTTCTTCAACCTCATGATAAAATACACAATTAAGTCATTTAAAAAATCCATTATTGTCTTACAGTAAACAGAGCAGGTCACACCCATGATAAAAATACAGAATTATTCTGATTATACCCAGAAAAATAAATTGCTCTTGGTGGTTTGTCATACAAAAATGCTGCTTTTTATTGGCATCAGCAGAAAGGAAGAAATCAAAGCACTCTCATAAAATCTTTTCCTAGAACCACAGAAATGGAATTCTTCACTATTATTGCCAGAGGTGAGAATATCTTCCCATAGTTCCAGTGATAAATTCCTGAAAATGAACTTCTTTATATGAATATATTTAGTATACGCTTGAAGAACCAAGTACAAAGTATTATATAGATGGCTTAAGTGATGGAGATATTAACTGACATTCTCCCCAGAATAGTCATACAACTTGAAGTGCAATAGACCCCAATTTTGCAAGATACAGGAATAACTTTATGCATGAAGCTGAATGCTTATTTGCGAGACAAAAAGCCATGCTGTAAAAATTTTCCCCTGAAATTATAATAATACTCCTTGTGACAAAAATATTTCAACCTCATTTCCCTAAAATGACCATTTGTGAGCATACTGTCTTCCAGTTCACTTAATGATCGCATTGATATTTCTAAAGTGATAGAAACAAAGGAAACCATTAATATCTAACAGACACAGAATGAGATGTTTTAAAGTAATGTTTTTTCATGGGTGAATTCGCCTTCAGGAGATGGTCGCAGTAATTAAAATACACTCCCATGCCAAGTGGGTCTTCAACAATATTTTAAAATCTACTTTGAAGATACACTGAAAACCTCAGACAATGGTCAAAAAGGTTCCCGCAACTTTTCCTGTTCCCTCTTAACAGGAATAACTGTTCACTGTGCAAATTAAAATGTTTACGTTTGAAACGTATATAAGTTCCAGCCAGTTAAGTGAACTATAAAAAGATTATTTTTCAACAAATAAATTCTGTGTAAACTTAGTTTCGAAAAAGCTCAGATTTTTTTTAATCTATTTCCACACTGTAGCACATTGAAGGGCTTTGAAATCTTTAAGCCCTATTGTGATGGGGTGTATAAACCTCACACTGATGAAAAAGGCTAGCCCCACCCCTCCAGCTTTGTCAGTCATGTATCATAGGCAAGAGACCTTTAAAAGGGAGGAAATTGCAGTCCATTTGGGGATGGGGAGGGAGCAGGAGATGGACTTGGACTCCTGGAGCCTCAGGAGTAACTTCCATCCAGGAGCTCTTCACCATGATCCTGTGGGGCATGCAGCAGACTCCCAGGGAGAGATTAAAGAAGTCCCACAAGGAGAAAAGACCACATATAAGAAGTAAGGAACTAGAGTCTGTGCAGGCGCTCCCAGTGCACCTAGCCACGTCAGAGGGGCAATATGTAACTTGTTTCAATCAGTGTATAAAGAAGTATCTCAGAGGGATTGTCTTTGGCCAGCATAGGGGGGAATGGAAAGTCCTGGCATTCACTGAGCTGCGTCCATTGTCATGGGCATACATGTCTTAGTATCCTCGTAGAGTCTGCTAGATACTATTACTGTGCTTTGTCAACAATAAACCTGGCTGGGTGCCTTTGTACCTTAATGGATCTTGTGGTCATTGGGTGGTTCGCTCGAGGTCTGCTGTGCCATCTATCTGTGCACAGCTGGGACTGCACACAGAGAGAACACACACACAGCCAAACATCTGACTACAGCCACCTTTCAGAGGTTAATGGATTGGGTGTTCCTTCCACATGGACATATCTCCATGGCTTATTTGGATGATATAGTCATATATAGCCCAGACTGGGGCAGCCATCTCCACCACATCACTGTGGTACTACAATTGATTGCTGAAGCTGGCCTGGCTGCCAACCCAGCCAAATGTAGATTTGGAAATAGCAAAACCACATATCTGGTGGAAGGTGAGTGTATATGTCCACTTGTGGACAAGACACAGGCCCTGACCCAATATCCAATACCCATAGCCAAAAAACAAGTCAGGCAATTTTGGGGGTTGGGTGGGTTCTACAGGTGCTTCATGCCCAACTTCACCACTAGCACAGTCCTCCTTGTAGATGTGACAAGAGATGAGAAACCTTGGAAAGCACAGTGATTGGATGAGTGGGATCGGGCCTTTAAAATACTGAAAGTGACTTTATGCCATGGGCTGTGCATTAAACTTATTCAGCGCATGCTTTACAAAATCAGCTTTAATGGCGCCAAGACCAAAACCAATGTACAGCTTATTGCCATCTAGTCTCCTGTTTAAAAAAAGGGGAAACCTGCATGGGACTGTGCATAGAAGCCCCGGTTCAGGAAAGCATCCCTATCCAGGAAGGGTGGTTAAGTCACTATCCAATTGCCATTGAGGTGCTTTCCTGAATTAGAGCCTATCTTTTGCCAGGTTGGGAACACCTGTATGTAGGACACATCCCATCATGCGACTTCACAGCTCCTCTCATGGAAGGCCTGCAGCATAGCCTCTCTGACATTCAAAGGAATGTGGCTGAACATCCACCCTGCTGTTCTGCTGCTGATTATAAAGTATTTCAAATGCACCTCTGTGCAATGCTAGCCAGAGTTTTGTTCATAAAGAGCAGCTAGCAATGAATCACAGCCATGCCATTGCCTGTGAGCTGGCATTTTTGAATTGCCTTTTAAAGAACTCATTAGGAGTTCACTAATTTCTTTCTTTCTAGCAAAAATTAGTCTAATTCTTTATGCAGATGAACTGTGGTTTGGCACCAGTGTCAGAAATACTGATGCCTAAAGTGCTGGTGGATTATCTCTGGTACCAAACAAAAAGGTACCCAGTTCTAAACTGTCTTTTAAACTTGGAAACATTTGGAATTTTCTGCTGGGTTGGACTCAGACTGTGGAACTTTGGCATTTATACAAAGCTTTGAGGCTCTCAAACTTGCATGTTTGTCACTTGCTTAGAACTATGGAGATGATCTGTAAGTAGGACAGTGTCCTTGGAAGGGAGTTTATTCCTTCTTACCGTACTATTTCCTATTCATGTTTTGGATACAGTGAATTCCTGCTATTTGGTATTCCCATGTAAAAGATAAAATAAAATAAAACTTTCCACAGCAACAGATACTTAGCTGAGTCAAATACCAAATCTTGATCAGATTTTTTATCAAACAGTGCTGTCACAAATTCTGTTCACCAGTCTAAACCTGCTGAAGCCATTGAAGTTTCTCTGGAATTACATCAGAGAGCAGAGCAGAGGAAAATTCATATGAACAAATTTTTCTTGCAAAAGTGTTTGTGAAGAGTGAATAAAAGGGGTCGCAAATACAAAGTGAATTTGGGGTTTTCATTTGAATGAGTAAAGCCAATGGTTTTTTCCCCCGGTATGCTCCCAGTTCTAATATGACACTGGTTCTTATATTTTAGGCAGTCAGATGTAGACAGTCCTTACATTGGTTGCTCGCAGTACTCACTGTATTTTGGCAGAATGGGAGTTTATTGTCTAGTATTCATAGAGCCTAGGTTGAGGCTGGCTGCATACTTTTTATGATTCATCTGTGATAAGAGATAGAGAAAAATGACTGTTTCTAATGAACAACACAGTCCTATGATCTGCCTCTGATCATTTCCACAGAGAAACCACAAATTCCATGTGAAGGAGCCCTTTTCTGTACAACCAGTAATTAGATGACCATAAATTGTACATGTGGTGGGATTTATCTAATGATGTTTACATTCTCAAAACTAATTTTAAACCCAATCTTGTGCTCCTCAATCAAGCAAAAGTCTCTACTGTCTTCAAAGAGATGTTTACTTGAGCAAGGAATGGCCCTTTATCTGTGATTCTCATCTTAGAGTGCAATTCAGTTCTGTACAGAGGGCAAGCACTAGGCCTATACTACACTTAACTCCCACTTAAACCCTCAAAATAGGATATAAGTGGGACTTAAATGGTGCTTAGGCCTTTGCAGGAGGGTAACTTTCACTCTGGCAGCATGAAAATATCATTTTATTATGTAGGTGATTTCCACGGTTACAATCATTTTCAGGAAACTCACATTAAATCACCCCTTTGTCCAGTGGGACATGTATTATTGACTAATTTCACATAGCTTGTTTAATGCAGTATACGTTTGCAATTTCAGTCCCTTTTGATGAATACCTCCAAATATGGCTTTCTTTATCTGTAGCTCTCTGGGAAAGCTTGTGAAATTCTGCTTCTGCAAAGGATTTCTGGCCTAGTATCTCAGTTGGAGATATTGTAAGATAATATTTTTTTCTATAACAATACTGCAGAAATTAGCCCATATGTCCCTTGGGATGTTGTGAAAACAGTTCAGAGGGACAAGCTAATTACACTATCTGCTTGGCAGAAAACAGCCAGATTAGGAGAGACATAAGATAGCCTGCAATGTCTGGAAAGTACACCGAAGATCATTCCCTATAAAAATAAAGTGCTCAGTGAATTAATAAAAATAAAATCAAGATCAACATGCTCAAAATCAATGAATCAGGATATGACTTTGAAGGGTGGGATTTTTCCAAGGTACTCGAGTGATTTAGTCTCATTGTCAGTCATTTGAGTGCTTCGGGAAAATCACATCCTAAATTATTTAGTAGTAAAACCTTTCCTGGACTGGTTGGAATATGTCATCAGACTCTCAAAGATGTGATTTTTACCAAATGGCTTCAAATATGCTGACTTGGGCGCACACATTATCCACAAACTTAATTAAAATTCAACCTTTAGTTGAATCCAACAATTAATACACAGTGGTATCTTGCATATCACAGATGTAGGGAAATTATTCATAATACTGTGGAGTGACTAATAACAAATATTCACTTTAATCCTTTACTTTTTTCAGAAATAGGATATGCATAAAGTTGTATAAAATTGTATCCATCTTCCTCATCCATAGTGCACCAATTGTCTCCTTACATTGCATGCTCTTTGGGGAAGAGCTGTGTCTTCATATATGAGTGTTCATAGCCCAGCACAATGGGGCACAGATTATTATTGGTGGACACTGTTCTTATGGAAACTACAGTAATATAAATATTAAATGATAATCATATTAGTGAGCATCACTGCATCTCTCTCTATCCTTTACTTGTAGCGTAAGAGCACTACAGATGTCGTATTAGAGCCAGACTCAGTAAATCCTATTGGTTTCTTCCTGATTAGAAGATGGGATAATTTATGAAGATTTCAGTACTATTTTTTCATTACTTTCCAAACATGAGGCATTACCTTCCCATGTGTGAAACCCTGATATCCATTAAAATCAATGGCAACACTCCCACTGATTTCAAAGGGGCCAGGATTTAGCTTTCTGGGCTAGATTCACAAGAGGGTTTTAGGCCTTGTAACGCTCAGTGTTTTAGGTGCCCTGCTGCCTAGTGGAATTCACAAGCCAGAGTGAAGCGCACCGGCTCCCTATACAATTCATGGGGAGAATTAGGCACCTAAGAACGAGATCCACAAGAGACACCATGCTGAGCAGTGAGCTGACCAAGCTGGCCAATAGGACATGCCAAGGATAGGGGTAGGGCTTAGGTCCTACCCCTCAAAGGGAGTTAGGCACCTACCTCTAGGACAGAGGGAGGCACCTGTCTCCACGTGGAATTCAAAGAAATGGGTGCCTAAGGCAGGCCAATCTTTTCTCAAGAAAAACTGAGAAGAAGGAAATGGTGCCCCACCTCCGTGGTCCAACATTGAGAGCCCTCACCCAGGATGTGGGAGGCCCAAGGTCAAGTCCCCACTCTGCTTGATTCAGAGCAGGAAATCTGGAGAACTGCGGCCCAGATCCAATGAGGTATTTAGGTGACTAGCTCCCATTGAAATCAATGAGAGTTAGGCACCTACATATCATTGAGGATCTGGGCCAAAGTGGACCAGGGGGTGTGAATTGCAGAGTGCACCAAAGAATTGGAGCCCACTATCCCATGTGGGCACTGTTGGCATGAACTAAAAGGTACCTAGTGCATATTAACACAGTCCTCTTTCAAACAGGACATTACCACAAACTAGGTACCTTTTAGTTCATGCCAGCAGTGTCCACAGGGGGGCAGTTAGAGCACATCCCCATAGGCTTCATTGCTGTGCAGTGTAGACATAGCCTAAAGGACTAGCTCAAGGACACACAGGAAGTCTGTGTTGGAGCAGCAAATGGAACTCATGTATCCCTATTCCCAGCCTAGCACCCTGGCCACTGGACCATCTTCCCCCTTTACGTGAAAGTTGGCGAAAAAAGATAAATCTGAGCCATTTGGATGTATATTTCACATTAAATACTTTGAAAATAAGAAAGCTTGCCAGAGAGACTGTTTCTGAAGATAATTATTTGGGAGCAGAAATGAAAACAAGAGAGCCATGTTTGCCATCTATACTTCCTTGTCTTACAGGTTTTGATGGAACTGCCCTTGAGCCCCAGAGTGGAACCCTCTGTCAAAGATACTTTCTTTTACAGCAACTTTTCCAGGTGCCTTATCCAGCTAGAAGAGGAGGTGGCATTAGCTCTTGTGTGCTTATGTCCCCTTTCTACAGTTTGTTTTCAAAAGGGTGATTTTCCATCTACCATGCTATTTCCTTCTGAAGATAAACACTGAATTCCATATTAAAAATCTATCATCCTTCCCATCTTTTCTCCCAAACTAGTTTAATCACAAGACAAAAGGCTGTATCTGCTGAATATTAGATGTTTATTAAAAATTTTACCTGTATCAATCTCAGGAGTTTAGAAAAGCTAGACATTTATTTATCTGATTAGAGGGTTGTTCTGGGGGCAATTCTTCTCCAGAAGAGATTATAAATATATTTCCTTCCCTCCCCCCATTTCAAAAAGGCTGTTTTACCTGAAAGAAATAACAGCAGTTTCCTGTCATTAGTTTTGATCTAGCTAGAGTTGGGATCTGTGAAACTGCCAGCCATTCCCTGATAATGAGAGCCTTAGCCACAATCCAGCCCAGCTGGGATTAATGTAAAGAGTTTTAGGAGTGGCAATTATTAGCTAACAGGAACTTCTGTATAAAAGTCTTGGAGCGGTAGCCTGTAGTTGACTTCAGGACTCCCTTTAGGCAAGATCAGAGAAAATTTTGGTGTAATGGGTCTCCAACTTATTGGTGATGATGTGAACTTTTAACAATTTGTAGTGACAGGGTAGAGTAAGGGGAAAATAATAAATGCATGTGTGTGTGTGTCATATGCTCACAATGTGGGGCCATTTTCTACCACAATGAAAAAAGGTGCATTAATGAAAAATAAATTGCATTGATTTTTTTTTTTTTTTGGTGCGGGGAAGGGATAATAGTAATTTCTAAACATGTTAAAACTTCCTAAATAAACATGCATTTTGGGAGAAAAGGACAAAGTGGGAAGATCTGGTCCTTTCTTGGCAAGTTTTGAAATACCCAGTGCTATTTAGAAGATTTTAAAACATTTCAATAAAAAGAGATGTTATGTAAAATCGGATTATGAGGTGTTGTTTATCTGTATGGGACATCTAGTCACTTCAGGTGTTATTACAGCTCAGTCCTCTGGGGGAAAGACTGAAAGTTCCAGAAACCCTTTCGCTGTTGAGTCAGAACCTCGCCCAGGGAGATAGACTCCCTCTGGTGAGATTTTATTTATCCAGTCTTTCCTCAGATGCTTATTAGAGTGTTTCTCTTATCACGGCTGCTACCCAGTTAATTTTAAATGTATATTTACTCCAGGCATTGCCAGCCAAACAGCCCTAACTGAGACCTGGAAAAGGCAGAAACATGATTTTCATAATCTATTCTATCTTCTACAGTCTTCCCTAACTTCCAGGTTGCCTAAAGCCTCAACCCTTTCTGGCTCCTCCCTGAATGGAATCTTTCCTTCTCAGAGGAGTCTGTTCTGCTCCTGGATTCCTGACTGATTGTTGCCATTCTACAAGGAGGCTCCTTAGATAATGATTACAGGGGTGCCACTCTGTTACTTGCTGCCTGACAGCACAGCTTTGGATTGCTGGATGGGAAGGAAAGGCAAATGGAAGCAACCCCTATATTTTTGGTGGGTTAATTTGCACCAATAAAATGGAGCGTTTACCCATTTAGTCTATGATAATCAAGTTGTTGGTCTCCTCGCTATTTCCTATGAATAATCAGATGCCCACACGCTTGCAATTTTACAGGTACATAAAAATGTAGGAATTCTAGAAATGTAGGACAGGAAAGGACCTTGAAAAGTCATCAAGTCCAGCTCCTTGTACTGACTAATCTTAGAAACATACAGGATAATGGATATTAGCCAAAAAACATCTGATCTTTCTGTGTAACTTTTCATTTTTTTAAAAGGACAATTAAATAAAAAGAACATGTACAGCGATGATGCAAATTTTACCCCTTCTTCTTGCACCAGCACCCATGGAAGCAACTGCACCTGAGCAAGACTCCAACCAACTGCCTTACTCTAGAGGTTTACCGAGAGAGAGAGAGAGAGAGAGAGAGCAGATTTAAACAACTGCAACCAGGGCTCCATAGGTGTCCTTGTGGTAGAAGCTATCCATGAGACACACTAAAATACTCATGTGCATTTGGGGGTTAGGGCTTTTGGTGCATGGTTTGCCAGTGTTTTAAAAGGGGCGACCTCAACTTGCAATCTAGTAAGTTTTAGAAAAGAGTCCCTGCCAATTTTTGTGGCTTTACAATTTTCCTGGTTTGAAATTTTTTTCTCTCTCTTTTTTCTCTATGAAAGTTCCTAACCAACAACAGGGGAAACTGACTGATTTAGGCCTTTATTCAGCAAAACACATGTTTAACTTTAGGTAAGTGAGTATTGCCTTTCATTTTAATGGGCTCACTGTACAAGTGAAACTGTACAAGTACAACTGTACAACTCACTGTACAAGTGAAACTGACTATTATGGCTGTTCAAAATTGTTCAGAATTGACATTGTCAATGATATTTTACATCAAAAATCTTAATTTTCATTAAGAAATGAGTACACACATTGTGTGACTATTTTGTCCCTTTTTCAACCAGGTCTACTGCTTATGTACAAGGAGAAAGAACTATTGTGCATTGAATCTTCATTCTGTTTTAGTGATCGTAGGGTGTTATATAGTGTGAACAGAAGGTGAAAATGTTTGGACAAAAGTGTAATTGAAGTTGATAGTTGTTCAAATGAACAATACTAACAATTTCCTTTAAAATTCTAAACAAATTGCATGTGGGTTCCCAAGATTTGGGTGTAAAATCAAACTCTAAAATATTCTCAAGGGCAGGTATTTCAAAATTTACCAGGAAAGGAACCCGGCTTCCTGTCCTTCCCATTAAAATGTATCGTGACTCCACACAGGACCCCTACCTTTCTATTCCTAGCAATACGACTATAGCAATTACTCCGTTGTTTGGACAGATTTGTACCATAGGCTTCAGCCACATCAGCTCATCTTTATTTAATGAGAGCTAAATGAAAGTGACTTGCTGCCTTCAGGTAAATTCCAGAGGCATTCAAATTATTAAGTTTTTTAAGTCAATTATCCTTTTAAAGTGCAATTAGTTATGTTCAGACATTTTCACAAATATCATTTGGTTAAGGAAAGACTGTACTGCACTTTGATTAACAGGATGATAAAAATATTCCAGAATTTTAAGTTGTCCAGGTTATTACAGTATTAAAAAATAAAACAGTTTGAAGACTGGTTGAATTCAGAATGCATGTGCAAGGAAAAGGAGAATGAACTCCATTTTGATACATATTTATTTAGTTTTGTATTATTTAGAAATGTATATTGGTGCCCTTTGCTATAGCATCGGTCACCCATTATCAATAACAACATTTTTGTCTCTGGTTTAAAAGAATATACTTGTCTTTTCCTTTAAAAAAATGAGGGCATTAACAGAGATTGTTGAAAATTTTCTATTCAAATTGTTTTCAGAGAAAAATGACCTCTCTTTCTAAATAAAAATGTCAGTGAATATTCATTTTATTTGAAATTTTTTGTTTTTTTCAACCCAACGCTCCAGCATTTTTCATTTCTTTCCAAAATTGTCATGGAAAATATTTACCATTTTCCATACAACTCCACTTGTTAACAAAAAACACCATTCTCTGCCCTGTTTTCTATTCCCCATGGCAGATTTAAATGTGGAGGATACCTGTTTCCACATGGGTTACCAAGAATGAATCACTAAGGTATTGTTCCTGGACCTATGGAATGGAATCTACTGCAAAGTAACTGTAGCATGGGGTTGTATCTACATTTGCAAGATGCCCTGTCCTCCTTTGTCACACCTACTGTGAAGTAAGGTGACCTTAATGTAGATAAGAAACTAGCCTTTAGTATATATATATTTTAGTCTGATGCTCCATTTTGTACCTCCAACCTCGTCACTTACAATTAGAAGATTTTCAAGCTTGTTATTGTTGAAAATCCATAAAAGCTCAAAGTTAAAGGTCAAATACTGGAATAAAGGTACAGTGCTTTCTCAATCTGTAGAAATAAGTGTATTATATGTATGACTTTATTGTAAATTGCTAGCTTAATCCCTTCTGTTTCTGTCGTCTTTTGTGTTCATTCTCTCTGAGGCATTTGGTCTCTGAATCATGAGTCTGTGTAACCGTCGACACAACTCTGCAACTTTACTAAAGGCTTCCTTGGCTCTGCCAGCCAAACCAGTCATTTATCCAGTGTTGTGTTCCAGCTCAATGGTGCACAGTTGCTTTAATCCCTTACAGCAGCATCTTTTGAATAAGGCTAGGTGCATAGTTATGAAGTCTGGGCAACAACTGTAATAGATCTAGCTAGCTACGCATTGCCCCCTGGATATCTGTAGACGAAAGAATAGAGAATTGTTTTATATTGCTTAGGTTAACAACAAAAATGCAGTAATATGTAAGATTTAAAGCTAGAAAATCATCCAATTCTTCTCTTATGCACAGTATACTGCAGCTTCTTGTTTACAGAAAATATTTAAGTACTTCGAGGCACAAATTTAGCATGTGTAGAGTAACCTAGTAAAGCCCTTTTGGAGTAAATTGAAGTATGAGGATTTGGGCTAGCTGGGGATCTGGCTGTTTGCTTCCATTTCCGTATAAACAGCTTATTTTTCTCCTTCTCTGACCCTCCTCCTCCATGCCAACAGTGCTTGTCTGCAACTTAAGCTAACTGTCTGAAGACTGGTTTCAGAGTAGCAGCCGTGTTAGTCTGTATCTACAAAAAGAACAGGAATACTTGTGGCATCCTGTTCTTTTTGTCTGAAGATTAAGGTTTCCATGAGTTTTGGGACCAAGACATCAAATATTCTCAGCACCAAGCTCTCCCTTGGAAAGTACCAAGCCATGGAATTCACTCCCACCAGATGTATGAGTAAACCTAAATCTGGCCATATTCAGGCAAGTTGTATTTCTTTCTCCAGGCTCTTTGTCATCTATTTGCACTAACACCCACTTCCATTCAGCTTCCTGAAAATATTTTCTAATTTCTGTGCCCAATTCTGCAGCCCTTACTTGCCTAAATCAGGGCTATTCATGTAAGTGAGGACAGGCCCTCTCACTCATGTAAAGTTGGGGTACTATGGGCAATTACGTTTTTTTCCCTCCCCAAGCAGAGAAATATTTTCCATATAATTTAAGCCATAGAAAAATATATTTTCCATATTCTGTGGTGAGGCGTGCAATATAAAATGAATTCTCTACAATATTTTTAAACTTACAAAGACACCCTCCTATGTTGCTGTATTATGATTTGTACTTTTCAATCAGCTACAATGCAAGAAAGTTTATAATGAAGAAATATATGTATCAGAAATAAAGCTGGGCAATTTTTTGGGCTAATATTGAATTAACCCAAAATGCACCAATACTATTTACCCAGGTTGGGGTGGGAAGAAGGGACAGAGGCACCAATACTATTCATGGAATTTGGGTGAATTTGGCAAATAGTTTCACATGATTTTTTTTAAATGAAATGTAAAAAAAAAATTGAATTGACATTTCATTTAAAGATAACATATTGAACAGCTATTAGAAATGGGGTTCTTTTTTTGACCCAAACAAACATTTTTTTTCAGATTTTTCAACCTAGCCAACAAACCAATAAACCAATTATTTGCTCAGTTCTAATCATGAGCGATGAACAAATCTAAAGTCCTACTGCTCGTGTATTATTGGATACATATGTACGTTAGTGGAAACTGTTAAAGAATTTCTGAGATACCTGATAAATAGGGCCACAAAAAAATCCCCAGTTTATGAAAATTGCAGATTTTGCATTATCTTACCTATGTCTTTTTGCAAATTATCTGCTCTTATGTAATAAATTTAAAAAGAGAATAGGTGTAAGTTTTTCATTTTTTCTGTTACCCACATGACTTTGACAATGCAAATCAATTAATTGTTGCAGCTTTGCATAAAATTGTCCCCAGCCAAACACTACGTCTGGGTGCATATGTGCATAGGAAAAGCAGACTAATAACTTAATGCAATCTGGAGAGTTTAGCTACATGTGCTATCACATTGGAAGAGATTAAGTCACAGAAGGTTTAGAAAATGGGTTTTATATTGGCTTCAGTAGAGTTGCACTGGAATAAAGTTGACCTTTCGTGTCTAATAGAAGAATAGCAATAACTAATAACATTTTTGTGGTAAGGACATTGGCAATGACATTTGGTGAAGACACAGAAGCAGTCTTGTATCTCTCCTGTACAGTGCCACTCGTTAATATAAAGATAAATTGATCTATTGCTACCTTACTATTGCTGATCTATTGCTACTTTCTTCATCTCTGTATGCAACAGCATTCATTATCTTGTTCTTTTATGCATTACCCAATTTTCCAATATAGCCTAATAGCTATAAAACTTGTCCCTACAATTTTGTCTTGAAATAATTAAACTGTATAAATAATATTAGATATACATTTCCATTTTTACTGCTAAATTGGTAATTTCTGGTCCATCTTGGTTTTTTACACCACTAGTTAGTGTCTAGATTTAAAGTTCTATTTTCTTGTCACTCGATATTGTACGTCTCAGCTTTTGGCCTAATATAAGCACCCAATGTGTTTTACTTTTTCAAATTGAACAAGGTTATTGGGCCATTTGGAAAAAAAAACCACAAGCATATCTCAGGCTTAGCATAAGTCTCGTGAAAGGTGAGTGGGGTGAAATATCTCCATAAAATGGTTAGCGTTATGGGGGAAATTATTCCATTCCATCAAAAAACTGTGCAAACGTGTATTTGCATAAATGGAAAATATTCCGTGTGTCCCCACCGATTTCTTTGCTCTTGATCATGGTTTGGATTGCACGGGAGCTCAGGAGTATAAGGGGGAGGAATTCCTTCCTTCTGTTTACACTTCTCCATTGTTTTCCAGAGCCGTGAGACCAGGCACACAGGGATACTGGGGTGGTGAATGCCGGCTGCACTGCTGCCTTCCCTGAACAGAGGAACAAGCTGTGAACAGGAAGCGGGAGGGTCTTGGTTTAGCCCCAATATTCCAGCCAAGACTGCTGATTTGGCTGTGGAGGGTTGTTGGTGGTAATTTGCTATTTAAATTAACAAATAGCAAAATTTTACTTTCCTGGAGTGGCGGGGGAGGAGATGGAGAGCATGAAGGGGATCATACACTGGCACAATGTCCTCCTGTGCTGTTCCTGGGGTGATGTCACACCAACACTTTCTAAAGGGAAATCTAGCTCTATGCAAAAAGGCAACTTTAAAGTGTAAAACACTTGCCATTTTGCTGCAAGAATAGTGCTCTAGGGTGAAACTGAGTGGGGGAGAAGCCACCTGAAAATGTTAGGAAACCTAATTCTGGGGAAAACTGAAAAGAATCCTCAAGATTATATTGACCAGCAAATAGTCATCAGGAGATTGAGTCCCCAGATCCCCTGGAAGACAGTGTTAGCTTAACGGAGGCCCTTTGAACCCAAACTGAATAGTTGACTATCTACTGCTGACCACAGAGTTACCCCTCAAGAAACATAGAGGAGGGGATGTCTTGCAAAATTAAGACACCTCTTCACATCAAGTGTGGTGTAAACAGGACTTAGGGTAAATGAAAATCTGGCCTTAGCTGTTTCTTTTAACAGAGATGGGCTGGAAGGACAGAGAACCTCCTCCCCCCCCCCCCCCCCACCAGTCCCCCAATGTTACTAACGCTTGCAGTTTTACTGCCAGTCTTGTGTTGTTCTGTATTTTTCTGAAATATCCAGCTCCTGAAGTCTGGTGATTACATGAGAATCTGAGTTTCATTTGATGGGGGGAGAGAGAACATTTTTAGCTGTCATAGCTGTGGAGAAAAGTTTGAGTGCTCAAAAACCAGAGGAGCAAATAAAAAGAGCCTACATTTATTATTTGTAAGGCAATCACGTGATTTGACTAGGGTGCTGACTCATGTTTTTTGGATGCTCGAGGTTGGCAGCACTGTGAACCTGCTAGACTCACAAGCATCTGCTGCTGTTACAAAGTGATTCAGCTGCTCTAACTTTTTCTCTCATACCTCTCAATCTGCCAAGGCCCAAATGCGGAACACAACACATGACAAGACCCAAAAATGAGCGATACAACAAATTATTCATGCAGGAAACTTAAAACACAGTAGGGTTCATTCCTGTAACATGACATGAATAGCTATCTGTAACCTCAGTTTCATGTTTCCTTTTTGCTGAAAAGAATTTTCAACAATAACAGTGATGAGAACATCAAATTTGAGTGGAACGATAGGTAGCTGTGGGTCTCAAAATGAACATCTCTTGAAATAACTGACGTCCTTTTAAATGGCCTCAGATTAGTGTTTTCTTGTAGAGCTATCTAGATCCCTCCTTTTCAAGCTCTATCTTTATCTAGGGTATTGCACAGACCCCTTTACTGTAGTATCCAAACAACTCACAATACCCCTGTAAGGTAGGAAAGTGCTATTGTCTCCATTTAACAGATGGGGAAGAGTAGTTTAAGTGATTTATCCAAGATTACCCAGGAAATATGTGGCAGAACAAGAGATTAAACCAAGGTCATCCAAATCACAAGCTAATACCCTAACCACTTGGCAATTCTTCCTTTAATATAAAGGCCCTGCAGTTCATAGGTCAAAGGCACTAGCGGTCAGTGACTCCCCCCCACCTTGGCCATCCCCTCTCTTCAAGATCAACCTTAAATAAATAAATAAATAAATCTAAAAATAAACTTGGGGATGTAAAAACATAGGAAGAGGAGTCAGTATTTCTGGTATTCATAGCTGCCTAAAAGTTGCAGTTCTGGTTAACCCATCTCAAGAAAGATATATTAGAATGGGAAAAGATACAGAGAAGGGCAACAACAATGATTAAGGGAATGGAACAGCTTCCACATGAGGAGAGACTAAAAAAATCTGGGGCTGTTCACCTTAGAAAAGAGATGTCTAAGGGTCGGATACTATAGAGGTGTATAAAATCATAACTGGTGTGGAGAAAGTGAATAAGGAAGTGTTATTTACCTCTTCATATAACGCAAGAACTAGGGGTCACCCAATGAAATTAATAGGCAACGGGGTTAAAACAAACAAAAGGAAGTACTATACACAATGCACAGTCACCCCATACAACTTGTTGCCATGGGATGTTGTAAATACCAAAAGTATACCTGGGTTCAAAAAAGAATTAGATAAGTTCATGGAGGGCAGGTACATCAATGGCTATTAGCCAGGATGGTCAGGGACACAGCCCCATGCTCTGGGTGTTCCTAAGCCTCTGACTGCCAGAAGCTGGGACTGGATGATGAGGGGAAAGAATCATTTGAAGTTGCCCTGTTCTGTTTATTCCCTCTGAAGCATCTGGCTCTGGCCAGTCTGAAGACATGAGATTGGGCATTAGTCTGATCCAGTATGGCTATATTTATGTTCTTAAAGAACAACAATAGATTTAAACAAAGGGTACTGATCATCTTCAAGTCATAATAATTTGAAGACCTCTGCAATCTAGAAGAAAATTTGGGCTCTAGGGGTCTGATCCAAAGCCAATTAAACTCAGTGGAAAGACTCACATTGACTTCAGTAGAGTTGGATCCGGACATAGGTGTTTTAGAAACTAAAGGTGCTATTAATACTTAAAACTAGTTAACATTTTTAGGCCCCTAGGCTGCAAGCACTTAAACATTCCAGTTTTTATACGTGAGTGACTGAAATTATTACAGTTACATTCAATCTAACTACTCGTATAAAGATACTCATGTGCTTAAATATTTGCAGAAACACAGCTCGAGGGCCTGCTCCTGCTCCCATGGTAGTCAATATTAAACTCTTATTGATTTCAGTGGCCCAAAGATCAAGGCCTAATCCTACCATATTTTATTTATATATCTCACTTACTCATAAACCAGATGCTCATAAATCAATGATTTAAAGTTAGCCAAAATACAGGGAATAAAAAAATCCCAAGAGCTATACTTTTAAAAAGCTTTGTGAATTTAGCCTTGTGCATTCTTCTTTAGTTCATAGATTCTGTTCATAGATGGGGTGAATAAAAGGAAATGGCTATTAAGTCTTAATGGAGGTTTAAGGAAGCTATCAAGGGCAGCTACCCATATGGCTGGATGTTTGAAAAAAAACTGTCTAGAGAATATGTTGGCTTTTATGCTTTTAAAACTAAAAAGTTTTCCGACATTAGAGTTGCTGGCCAGGAGCAAGTTCATTAAATTCTGTGTGGACCAAAAATGGAACCATGAAAATGCTAGTCTAAGGTTCATAAAACTACAAATTATAAAATAATGAGTTGTGTGTTGATGCGGTTGTCTGGCATTAAATCAATACCCTTCCTCTCAGTTGCTCTGATACTTTTCCTTTTGAGAAAAGCATGTTTATAAGTGATGGGATTCCTTCTCAGGCTTCTTCTACTCAGCTTGACTCCAGATTTCATCACTCAGGTACCTTTTTTCAGCATGCAGCAAAGCTATGCTGAGTTGCTCATTCATAAACACAGGGGGTGAATGCAGGGTACCTCACCGATCCCAAGTCACTCTGAAAACGTCTTCCTTTATATACATTTACAATACCTGGCATTACCATACATTACATCACATGCTTTGGGATCGGCTTGGTTACTTTGTAGGAATCAATCCCTATACAGCACGTTTTGTCTATACACAACATACTCCTGAAACCTGCTCGCGGCCCCCCAGGGGTCCCCAGACTCCTGGTTGAGAACTGCTGTCTATACCATGGGAGACTTCCCTAACCATTAGGCTAAGGGTTATAAAGGAGCTCTGCCACTCCCCGCTCCCCTAAATGTTTTGTGCAACCTCATGTGAGTGGCCTGATGTGGTAGGCAAGCCTCTGATCACACCTACAGGTTCTGGCCCCCTGCATGTGACTTAGGCAGCTGAATGCCTGTCTTCCCCAGTTCGTGAACCACTCTGGGGCTTAGGCAGGAGATAGAGCCCTGGCACCTACAGTGAAGCTGCAGTACATATGCCCAGTGGCAAGAACTGGCAGCCAATCAGAAGTTTTGCAGATTGCAGTGGTACCTAAAAATGGGACTTGAACAGTTAAGTACCTTTGTGAATTTTACCCCTGGCATTCATACTGAGGCAGTCATACTATGAGGGTGAAGAGCATAGAATAGGGGAGCAGAGTGTGACTTCCACTATGTGGGCGTGACTAGGAGTTTTTGCATGACATGTGGTTAGAAGAAGGTCAAATCCCAAGTGCGTGGCTGATATTTTCCTATACAGGGGAAGGAGTTATCTTAGAAAGTCGGTGAGGAACTTGCTTGAGTAAATTTGCCCATTCCATAGGATTATTGCACAGGAAGAGGATAACTTGGTTTTAAATTCCTAGTTAAAAAAAAAATCTGCAGCACTTCACAAAGAAGTCTTCAAACACAAAGCCATTTGATGTTTATACCTGTTACTGTAGTCCATTTTAACTTTCAGGAACTTTAAATGAGAATGGTAGAGTTGCTGAAAAAGCAATGAATCACTCAAGCTGAACTTTAACACCCGTTCAACATCTAATTAGTTGAATTAGAGTCACTTTGCAAGAGAGTCAATCAATTCTCTAGCTTTGGCTGCCCCAATGGTTCTGAAATTTGATGATGTTATCATTACTTCAGAGGAGACACTCAGTTAGCATTTTAATAAGTGCATTTTTTCAGTACTTTTGCTGTGAACCAGAAGCTATCATAACTTAAAAATTTTATCTGCAAAATACAGCCTCTCTTGGGGCAGTAGTGAATCCTCATCTGAAAACTTTTCATGGAACAGTCTTATTACTCTCACATGGATCAAGAGAATTACTGTCAACTAGTTCTCCATGATTTGTGGGATCAAGGTAATTAATAGGTCAGAGTCTGAACTGAAATAATGTGTTTCCAGGAGTAGTTCAAAATGAATTATTAAAATTCATTGTTCACATATGAATTATGCTGAGATGAGAGTTCTTCTATAAGGTTGAAACTAGCTTTTTATTATACACTTGATTATTAACATCCTATCAACTCCTGCAAATTTGAACTAATCCACTTGACATTTCATGAGTGATCTTATTCCAACATGGAAGATTTCTGGAAACTTTGAGACAAATCAGATAAAGTATTTGGGAAATATAAAAGTACAAAAATCAGAGGTGACTTCACTTCTTAAACATTTACCTAACTATTTTTGGCTCCTTGCAACTGCAAAGGGGCTTTCTTAAAACTACCCAATTTCTTTAATCTCTTTATCTTGTTGAGAAGTGGTGTTCTATGAGCTACCAAATCATCTTCTTCTGCAGTAAAACACTGAAAAGAAAGGTGGGAGGGGATCAGCAGAGAAGAGCCCTCATGGAGAATCACCCACATCACTTTACTGGGGAGGTTTGGCCCTCCTCCTCCAGGGAAATAGGTCAAAGGACCCATCCCAAACCCCATGGGAATCCAGAAAGAGGCCTAGGCCATCCATATTATCTTTGTAGCTCCATTTTCCCCCAGGCTTTGAGTAGCATAGCTCCATCCTTAGGGAAGAATCTCATTCATGGAAGGTGCTCTGTAGACAAGCTAATACACTCCCATGCTGTATTTGCTTTTCTATGTGAAGTCTATTGGGTTGGTGGAAGTATGATGCATGTCCCTTCCAATCTGTCCCCTTCCTCCCCCTGTCAGTGCAGTATCTGACCCTTCCTTCCACAAGATCTCCAGACAAGAAGAGGTTTGTCACAGCATGACAGTGGCCCTTTAAGAAGGAAAGAGCCAGTGCACTGGTGATTCATTAGCTGTCTCATAATTGGGCTTAAAAGAGGGCACCTGGGCCCTACAGGGGAGAAGAGTAGGGTGTGTGCAATAAGCAAAAGGATAGGTGAGAGCTGCCTGGGAGCGAGAGATTAGGAGGTGAGAGTTGCCACAGACCAGAGGATTTTGGAAGTTCCTGGATGGTAGCTTTAGGATGTTCCTAGGGGAAGGCTGAAGGCAGGAGAGCAACAGAAGGGTGTGTTGGCTGACATGTCCAAGCAGAGATCCAGGAATGGAGAAGCCTGACATTTTTATGGAAAATTTGACAAGAACAATTTTTTTGTTTTGTTTTGTTTTTTTGTTTTTTTAATCAAAACTTTTCCTGGGAGGGAATCCCCAGCCAGCTCTGCAATTTATACAACCAAAGTCTGGCCTTCCTTAGCTGTGCACTTCACATGTAAGAAAACTACTTGCAGAATAGACTTCTGTGTGGAATGATTTTTCAGGAGGCCCTAATTTGAATCAAAACCAACTTTCAAAGGTCCCTCAAGGAGGTCTATTTTCATGCCAAATTTCAGTTTTCTAACTCCATCTTGATAGGCTTCATTTCACTCCTCTCATAGTCCAAAACACTTGAAAGGCTTTCATTCACACGCTTCAGAACCACTCACTTTTGGGCTGGGACCCAACGTGGAAAATTTCAGCCTTAGAGATAAAAGATTCAGAACTTCCTGAAAGACTGAAAACAAGGAGTTAGAACTAGAAGTATTGTGTGCCTGACCCATCATATTGTGGTTGCTATCACTCCTGTTACAGTACAGGCTGGTAATGGTGCCAGACTAGCACCATTTGTTGGGGGTTGCAGCATTGTGGGGATTTTTCATACTGAGCTATGAGGTCTATCAATACCCTAGCACTACACATGATGCTATATTTTACTGCATAAATGCCCTAGGTGGGATGATTTTAAACCTTAATCTCCCTTTGGAAGCTCTTGTTCTATCCAGATCTTCCCTTACCATAATTCAGAGCTATTCAGAGTAGAAAAAACATTTCACTAAGGTGATAATTGTACTCTAATAGCAAAATCTATCACATAAACCTTTATAACACTTCTATTTAGCATGACTGTTTCTTGCTTTTGAGAATCAGATATTATGAGATAGGAATGGAGGATGAATAAAACATAAGTGGAAATATGATAGACAATCATAAACCCCACAGAAGAGCAGGAAATTTAATAGTGACAAGGAAAGAAATATTAGTATCTCAGACATCACACTCAGTTGAAAAGAATTAGGGCCAAAATATCTGCATGAATAACTCTGTTTTTTTCAATGGAATAACACTAGCAGAAAATTAGTTTCTCCTCATATATAAACTATGGAGATCCACTGGGACCTAAATGTGGTGAAAAATGGGTGGGGAGGTGTGACACTCTGTACCTCAAAATAGCACCCCATA
This sequence comes from Chrysemys picta bellii, assembly GCF_011386835.1. Taxonomy (NCBI): domain Eukaryota; kingdom Metazoa; phylum Chordata; order Testudines; family Emydidae; genus Chrysemys; species Chrysemys picta. Next base: position 143,166,990 of record NC_088793.1, on the reverse strand, counting down.
TTCACCACTGTGGTATGTTTATGATATGTTTTATACAATGCATGCCTTGTGAGGTATCATTTAAAAAGTCTTGATCTGTTGAACATTAATATCCTGTTACATTGTATGCAATATTATTGTATGTGAAGTATTGCTCTATGTGTTACTGATATATGTGGTAAGTGGGAAACACCCAAAACTAGCCTTTCGGTGGCAACAAAGGAGCAATTAACAAGACAGATTTACATCAGGACTAGCCATACAGGTTTTGATGACCCCTCAAGAAGAATCCACTATCCCAGAGACTCCTCAGAAAGGGCATATACACAGTGGGGGCTACCTAACCCCCATGTCACAGCAAGGATCTTTGTAGCACCTGGATAGAAAATATAAATGAGAATTGATGATATCACCACTTGGCCTCTCTCCTCCCCCATCTCCTCCCCCACTTGGAAGTTCTTTTTGGAAAACAAAGACTTGAACTGGGGAGGTTGGTCCAGGCTGAGAAGAAAATTCAGCCTGTTTATTAAGAACTGTAAACTGCCTACAACACCCAGCGAGGTGAGAAAAGCTGTTTAAGTAAAATCTTACTTATTCTGTTAAAGTTAAAATTTAGACTGCAATTCTATTTTTATTTCTTATGTAACCAATGTTGACCTCTGTGCCTTACACCTCTAATCACTTACAATCTATCTTTCTGCAGGAAATAAACTTATTTAATGTTTTATCCTTACCAGGGAGTGTCTAAAGTGCTTGGGGAATCTGCTCAGATTACAAAGGCTGGTGCATGTTCACTTTCATTTGATGAAGTGGCAAATTAATTAATGAGCTTGCACTGTTCAACAAAAGGTCTTGAGCAATGTAAGATGGGGCATCATTGGGGTGCAAGGCTGGAGAGATTTGCTGGTGTCCCTCTGTATGATTCATGAGTGGCTTATAGAGCATTCATGCAGTTTAGCTGGGTGTGTCCCTGCATGCTATTGGCTGAGTGATCACAGCACTTGGCAGGGTTTTGCTGCTTGTCACTAGCACAGCATAATAAGAGACAGCCCAGGGAGGAGAATTAAGGTGGCACAGCAGTCCTACATTTCCAGATTGTACGCTGGGGACATGTCATAGGAGGATGAGTTTAAAAAAATTGAGCACAAGGGGCATGAGATTGTCCTCCCCACAAAAAACTTTTAAAACCCTGCAAATGCAGCCTGCAGAGAGAACAAACCAGAGTGCACTATAGCCATATATGATCAGAGGGTGATGTGTTTCCCATTTAAGAACATAAGATCGGCCACAGTGGGTCAGACCAAATGTTCATCTAGCCCAGTGACCAGTCTTCCAACAGTTGCCAATGCCAGGTGCTTCAGAGGGAATGAACAGAACAGGTAATCATCAAGTGATCCAAAACTACTATGCATAGCTTAACGCAGCAAGCAAATGAATCAGCCAAGAGTAGTTTGCAGTGGGCAAACCAACCAGTAAACTTAAAAGTGCACCACTACAGACATCATTAATACTTTCTCACTTCCAGATCTCTCATATGCCCTCCTCTATTAACATAGTAACTGAGCACTTCAATCTTTTACTGTATTTACCCTCACAACACCCTTATGAGTAGGGGAACTGAGGATCAAAAAGGCTAAGGGCTAGATTTTTAAAGGTGTATATATAGATACCTAAAGATACAGATAAGCGCCTAGACACTTCTGAAAAATTACACTGATCACCTAGCTGCATCTTTAGGGACCTAAACACCTTTAAAAGTTTATCCCTAAGTGGCCTGCCCAAGGTCACACAATCTATAGCAGAGCTGGGACTTAAACCCAGGTCTACCAAATTCTGGATTATTGTTCTAAACACTGGCCCAATCGTCCTTTATCCAGCTTGCTTCTGAATAGGCACAATTTCCACAGAAGTCAGTGCATCAGCTGTTAACCCAAGCCTGCTTTGGGCTGCTCTCATTTAGGCCAACCACATCCACTTGACTAGCTATGCCTCTCCTGCCCTTTAAAGCATATGACATGCATTTTGCACACCCACATAAATATCAAAATGGCGACAATAACACCATCTTCCCATTGGACAGATAACCCTTGCCACCTCTGGATTTTGTTCTTGATGGTTACAAATGTAAAGATTGTCCAGTTTTGACTCCAAAAACGGGAAAGATGGTTTGAAAGAGCAGAACTTAGATTCTGGTGTAACATCTATTAAGATCAGGAGTAATTCCCTTGAGTTGGGAGCTACATTTGTGAGATTATGACCAGTCCATGCAGGTGTTAGAATTAGAAAGAACCTCATGAAAGCCTTCCAGCCACTCACAAGTATTTTTAGAGTTTCTGGTCAATGAAATAAAAATAAAAGTGAGGAGAGAATATTTAAATGCTGTTGCTATTTAGAAGATCTAATGGTATTGCGAAATTGTTACAGTTCTGTTCATTGCTACATGGGGGCTGTAATGTCTCACTCAGAAGACACTTGAAAGCAACTGCTCGTCACAGGGTATAGCTAGTGTGTGGAGCCTGATCACCCCTGCAGAGCTTGGTTCCAGTCTTGATTTCAGTTACAAATGCAAATGAGCTCAAATGTTTATTCCTTGTGCCTGAGATGCATAGGTTTATGCACAAAGTTTAGTTCACTATCTGCACTAAATTAGGTATATTTTACATCTTGTGAGCTGGCCAAGTGAAACACAAAACAGATCCATGAAAAATGGGATGATATCATGAAATATAAGATGAGTGGTATCTCTGATGGTGCATATCACAGATTTCCCCCCACAATTGATAGACAGCTCAGGAAAATACTATGAGCAATGTTTTTTGCATCTCTGTAACTTCGTTGGTTCCAATGGACTTACTCTATATATATACAAAAATCAAGGCTCTCTGAGATGTAGATGAGGACTGGAATCAATTTTGGGAGTGGGGAATGGCATAGGACCAGGGCCCTGATCTTTCCCACTAAGTGCAATAAAGATTTTTGCCACAGACATAAGTTGGAACAAGACCTGGCCCTTGCAAAGCATCTCCATGTGTTATGTCTAACTCAGTCGGGTGCTATTTGTCCCTCACATGCGTGGGCATAACATTTACTCATACATTTTTGAAGGGAAAATAATATGGAAGACATAAATGCAGTTCAGCATGTCTGAGCTATTGGAACAGTTAATCTGTATTCTCCCTATAAATGTAGGTATGAGGCTTAGAAAGAAGCAATGTGACTGACAAGAGTTAATTTAGTTTCCATTCGCTGCCTAGCAAAGATTAGAAAACAGCAAAGCAGAAATGAAAGTTGCAGAAAAATAAATTCATAATAGACCTAAAAATCATTTTTCATGCGGAGAATAACAAATGTGTTTGAATAGTTTACCATTTTAAAAGATCTAGACATCACACTGGAGGAAACATTTGCACTTAAAGGCATGAGCCAAAAGCAATTAAAATAACAATTTCTTACCAATTCTCACTTTTCAGCATGTTTAGAATAGTCCATTCAACAGGTCAGATCCACAGCTGGTGTAGGTCAGCACAGCTCTATTAAATCAATGGGGCTACACTGATTTACACTAGCTGAGGATCTGGCCCATTCTTTGCTACAGATGCAACAGAAGTTACCAGTTATTTCCTTTTCTTGGTATGAAGAGAAACCCCAGTGTCTCAGAGCCAGACTGTCCCCCATGCAGAAATAACCCACAGTATTTTTCCCTTGAAGGTCCAGGGCTTGTTCTTCTCTCTGTGAAATAAGGGAGAAGTTTGTCCAGTCAAATCAGCAAAGCCCTTAAACTATGCCCATATCTCAGGCAATTGGTGGACACCAAGACCATCCACATGGCCAGTAAATACCATGAACACAGAGCACAATCACAGGGGATTTGAAACTCAGTGCTTGATAATATTTTTGTAAATGCCCGTGTAGACTTTCGTATGTGCTCAGGATTGGTCAGAAATGTGTAATAGGTGTAATGTACATTGATATATGTACATTAGCAAATTGCATACTGATGAGGGTCAGGTGCACAGTGCCGCAGTTATTTCAGATATCTTTGAAGAGTGATCAGACACACCTGATTTCATTTCCAGTGATGGTGGAGATGGCAGAGATGAAGGGTAATGAGGGGAAGATGAAGACCAGCTTTATAGACCCAGAAATTACCATCATAACTACAGAAGTTACCACCCACTCAGGGATGAGATGCTAGTACTCAAATGTCCTCTCTTCTCAAAGGAGAAACTATGTGCTCAGGATGCACACAGAATGTGGGGAAGGCCAACGGCAGGACACTGGAATCATGGCATGATCTTGGATATCTATCCCACACAGTCATGAATGCTGCCTTTACACCACATGCAGCGATCATATCCGTGTTTCTTATTTCTATACCATTGTCTTCTTAGTCTCCTCAGAGGGATGTAAGTATATGTCATCTACAATGTCCAGTACAGATGGTAAGTTTGCTATGGCATAGAATTCTTATTCCGTAGACAGACTTGTTTGATTTGTAACCCTGTAGATCATAGCATTTTGAAGTCCTCCAAGCATAGAGGCAGCAGACTGGCTGATGCCCACGGAGTGCACTATGAAACTCTGAAGGAACCCTGTATCCTATCAAGGAACCAAGTGCTGTGCTGACTCTTGGACAAAGATGACATGGGTCTGCTAAGTCATTCTAAATGCTCCATCAGATCCTCACACATATGCAAGACAGCTCTGTATCTCTGAAGGACCTATGCATCAGTGAGGTGAAAGAAGGTCCTCTGAGGCTCTTAGATGCTGTAAGAAGGATAATGGCATCTCTTTTTCTAAGTTTCTTTCTCCCCCCTTTCCCACTGCTTCCTTTCTCTCACTTGCCCCATTATGTATAACTCCACGATGGTCAGAGCCCGTAGTGCAGCCTCTTCCCAAATGCTGTACCCAACCCACAATGACTCCTTTGAGGCTTGCAGGCTCCAGCAATTAATATTATAAACTTGTCAGCAGACAACGTGTTGTTGCAGAATTCTTCCACAAGTACTTGTTGTGTCCTTTGAACAAAATGTGTTTAGGAGGGATGGAAGTTAACTATATATGAGATACTTTAAAACTGTATGCTTAAATATGCATACACTATGTTTTCCTATTTATTTCTTTAGTTAATACTGGATTTTTTTTCTGCATGATGGAGTATGAAGATTTGTAACAATGGGCGTTCTCTTTTTGAATCTCACATTTAAACCTTTGCAGCATGAATCTCCACTGCCTTAAGACTTGTGCAGTCTTTTACAGCGCTGCAAAGTGAGTGGAAAGGAAACTTAGTAGCACTTTACAGCAGCTTTGCACACCAGTAAATGACTACACAAGACGGAAGGCTCTGGAGAACAAGCCCCTGAGGATATCACAACCTTTGGGGGCTGATTCCTATCTCACTTACACAGGTGTAAGTGTACCTAAGATGAGAATCAAAAGCCTGATCCATGTTCCACTGAAATAAATGAAAAGACTTCCATTGACTTCAATGGGCTTTGAACCAGGCCCACATTGAATCTCTTGCAGTGTAAAGCTAATAGCAAAAAGAACATAAAATTGTTTGGCCATAAGTCAATGTACTGAAAGTTACTACCTAGATCTTATTGTCAATTAAAGTTTCAAATGAAATATGGCAGAGCTCGCCTTATTGCAAAGAGCATTTAATTTAGAAAAAAAGACGCTTTCTATTGATTTTAGCTGAATATGTGACAAAATGCAAACACATGCAGGTTTATGTTTTTGAGAATTCCTATCAGATATATTAGCTATAATTTATGTCTTTTAATTTATCTGTGTATGGTTTTAAGATTATTGGCAAGGAGACCTCTGTTGTATAATAAAACAGAATGAGATCTAACCTATGTAGGTATCTTTAATTCAAGGAAATATTTTGAATCCGACACTTGAAAATGGATAGCTTCTCAGTTAGAAAGCGAGAAGATTAAATATCTATTCACTTTTTTTATTATGGCGTTTAAGTGTCTTTATGATTTTGATGCTTTAAGGATTGTGCTGTCAGAAAAAAAAAAAGGCTAGTTCATCTTTGGTGAACTGGTTCGCTTCTCTCCTAAATGACACTTACTGTAGAGTTCTCATTTCAGGAGGAAAAAAAGTTTTATGCTTGGATTAGCACTTAAAAAGAACTTTGCAACGTATAAAATAGTCATAAAAAGAATGAATCTAATATTTTGTGACACAAGGGCCTTCATCATTTTCAGCACGTTATGATTCATTTCCTCTTCACTGTCAGTACAATGCCCCACCTGCAGCACTTTTGCCGTGGCTTGATGAGGCTGCATGTACAAATTAGAGCTGTGCAAAACCCACTGTCAGATCAGGTTGATGACTTTCACAGAACTGCAGTACAGGAAGGGTAGGGATTTGGGGTCTGATTCTTATGTAGACTCAGGGTACATCTCCACTGCTAAAAACAACAACAACAAAACAATAACAACCTGCGGCAGTGAGTCTCAGAGCCTGGGCCTTGGCCTTATGCTACGTGGCCAAAAATAGCAGCGAGGCTGTTCGGGCTCGGCCTGAGCAGGAAAGTCTACACTGCTATGTTTCGCCCCATAGTGCCAGCCTGTGGTGTTTAGATGCTGCATGTGATTATTAGAACTGGTAGCACTGGCTGTGGGAGTCTGAAAGGACAGGAAACAGGAAGGAGGGGGGAGGAGTTGAGGAGGCTGAGTGAGAGTTACAGAGTGTGCAGCTACAGTTTGGTAAAGAGATTTCCACTGTAAATAAAGTTCTTTTGAAGTTTGTTAATAGCTTGCCTGGGTGATACAACACAGCCCAAGTCAGTTGACCAGGGCTCTGGGACTCAGTGCTCCGTTTATTTGTTTTGCAGTGAAGACATACCTTAAGATACCCAGGCTTCTGCTATGGCACTAAAAATAGCTGTGTAGACATTCTAGCTCGGGCTGGAGCTCAGGCTCTGAAGCATGGGGAAGGGGGCAGGACGTAGCTGGAACATCTACACTGTTATTTTTAATGCCGTAGCGTGAGCCTGAGTCTGTAGACTGGGGCCCTGAGACTTACTGCCATGGGTTTGGAGTTTTTTTTTTTTGCCAAGCAGACATGCCCTAAAGCCCCCTTGCACCATTCTCACAGTGTGCAGAGGTGGGGCTTTACAGTGGGTGTAAAAAAGGCTCTTTTACACTGCCTGGGCAGGGTAGAGAGGCTTTAGTGTAAATGAGAATGAGGCCCTTCTATTTTAAATGCTTGAAGTGGCAGAAGAATGGAGGGCTGGGTTGTTTACACCAGTATAAATCAGGAGGAACTCTATTGAGATCAATGGAGGTTCAATGCTGTAAAACCAGTGAGAGAGAGAGGAGAATCAATCCGAACACATCTATTTTTGTAGTTTCTCTGTTGGTGAATAGTCCATTTTTATTCTGGAATAGGGTAGTAGGGGTGTAGCTGCTGGGTTAACAATGGTTTCAAAAGGATAGAGCCATTATCTGGCCTTTTTGAAATCCAGTCCAGAAGATGTACTCTCATATTTTCTCTTTATTAAAAGAATTTCACAAGCAATAGCAATCACATTGTTTGTAGAGATGGGAAATTACATATAGATCTTCTCCAAATTTTGTGGCAGAAGATTATAATTTCCCCAATCTCACGCTCAAATAGACTATGGATCAGATCCTCAGTTGGCATAAATTGGCGCAGCTCTACTGACTTCCAGCTGAGGATCAGTCCTTATACAATTTTCTCCAGACGTTCCTGTTTTCTGTGCTATTACATATCCGTGCACAGAACGTAATAGGCCTGATTTCAGTTTGTTCAGTGTTAGTGACAATATATATTTAGGCCCAGAAGGATTAGCTTTTCATCAGTAAATGCTGGTATATATTGAGTTCACTGCACACACAAACTGATGAAAAGATAATTCCATTCATAAAAATCAAAGTTTACAGATGGCAAAGTTAAAAAAAATGCTACTTGAGGACTTCTTAGAGTTCCATGTTAATGTGCATAAACCATAATGTAACGCCAGTGTTAGCGGAACTGGAGCACAGTATCATTTATTGTCTGATCCGCCAGTGATTTCATGCAACTGTGCCAATTTAAAATCGATAAAAATCAGAAAAATTCTTAAAAGAAAACATCGATATTATCCATCATCATTAAAAAATAAAAATTTAATTCTGCCAAGCCTATACATCTTTAGGACATACCTGAAAAGACTCTGCAAAGTTTATTTGTCTTCATGATTTTCCAAAGTAATATTAAAGTACTTTTGGACTTGTATAAGTGGACTTTCTGAGCAGGAATGTTGCGGAGATTAAAATGCTTTTCAGCCTTCTTAACACAGCCCGTCAAATGCAAACACAAGCTTGCTTTTCTGTAAACAAAATGCCATCCTGTTTTATGATGATACCTCCATGTATTGTCAGAAAAAAATGACAATAACATAAGTTCTACTACTATCTATTTACAGTTGGCATGAGCTTGCTTCTGAAGAGATGCAGATATGAATTGTGCAAATTTGCTGGGGGGGAGAAAACAGCATAACCAAAAGGAAGAGCTATTTACCAGTAATGGTGTTTTTCATTATCCTTCTCTTCAGCTAGCCAGAATCATGTCAATCTACCATAAGCAGAAGCTAGTGTCATTCATAAGTGTATATGACCTAGTCTCAGTAGAGGGTCTATCACAGGGTGCTCTACTCACTGCTGAAGCACCTCCTTCTGGCCACATCTGGGGATTAGCTCTGCCAGTCTGATGCCCCTTCCTGTGGTGGCTCTCTCTGTCTCTCACTCTTGCTGTCTTTGGACTTGACTGCTTCCACTTAGTCACTTGGCCCTCCGAGTCCAGCCAGATCACTGTAGCTTTCCCCTTCTGGAGGTGGTGCGTGTATCAAAGTCCCTCAGGACCCACTCTCCAGGCAGTCTTCCCTTTCACCACCCCTTAATGTTGACACTTCCTCAGTGGCTGGTAGGGGAACCCAGGCCCATGCTTTATACTGGGTTCTAACCCAGGGACCCTACAACAAGCAGTCAAGGTCTGAACAGTCCTAAACCTCAGTATTGTATCCCTGGGATCAGTGCCGGCTCCAGCTTTTTTGCCACCCCAAGTGGCGGAAAAAAAAAAAAGAAGAAGAACCTGATCAAGCTGCCGCCGAAGTGCGGCCAAGGAGCAAGACAGCGAGTGAAGGACCCGCCGCCGAATTGCCGCCGATCCAGAGCGGGCTGATTTTGCTGCTGCCGAAGTGCCGCCGCCGCCCGATCTGGAGCGGGCTGATTTTGCTGCCACTGAAGTGCCACCTCCGCCCAATCCGGATGTGCCGCCCCAACAAGGGACGCACTGCCGCCCCTTTCTATTGGCCGCCCCAGGCACCTACTTCCTTCACTGGTGCCTGGAGCCGTCCCTGCCTGGAATGCTTCCTACCTTGTCTTCTCTCACCCTGAGAGCAACTGCAGCCTCATTCTCAGCAGCCCCCTTCTATTCTCACCTACTGGGTTTTATATGGGCCCTGCCTGTTCCTGTCCATCTGCATTTCATCCCTGGTAAGTCCTCCTTGCTCCCTGTCTCCTCCAGGTGCAGCCTAGGCAGTTAATTGGCCCATCTGGTCACCTTAACCCCATCAGGCCTCGTATGGGGTAGACAGCCCTTCACAGGTACCTTTAATAATTTAGACAATGAACAGTGCATGCTAGTCTACAAAGGAAATGCTAATTCACAAGAGACTCATAGACTCATAGACTTTAAGGTCAGAAGGGACCATTATGATCATCTGTCTGACCCCCTGCATGCTGCAGGCCACAAAGCCGTCCCTACCCCTTCCCTTGACTCTGCTGTTGAAGTCCCCAAATCCTGTGGCTTAGTGACTTCAATTGGCAGAGAACCCTCCTGCTAGCGATCCCTGCCCCATGCTGCGGAGGAAGGCGAAAAACCTCCAGGGCCTCTGCCAATCTATCCTGGAGGAAAATTCCTTCCCGACCCCAAATATGGCGATCAGTAAAACCCCGAGCATGTAGGCAAGAGTCTCCAGCCTGACCCTTGTTAGCCATTATACTATTTACCTGCCATGGCTCAGTATTCCTTGGCTAAAATCATGTTTTTCCATTAAACCATTCCCTCATTAGTCTTTATCAAAGAGCTCTAATTACATTCACAGAAATGGAATCACCCCAATGAATTAGCTGACAGTTGGAAGGGAGTGGTGTAGAATTGACCCTTTCCATCCCATGTTTTCCAGCAGCAGTTGAAAATGGGAAATTGCTTTGGTGTGTTGGAAAGGCGAGCTGCTCCAAAATCCTGTAGTGCAGCTGATCCATGCACCTAACTCCCAATAAATTCAAAGGGAGATCTACAAATGAAAGGACTATAAAATTAGGACTGTAGAATAAGTGTTATGCTTGTGGTCTTGGAAACAAAGTTGTTTCTGTGGCTTCTGAAACAGGAGCTCAAGGAGTTTATGAAGAGGTTGCTACTCTGGGAGTGGGAGAAAAAGGGAGGAATGGAGGAACTGGAAGAGAATGGAGATGGTTAGTGTGAAAGACAGAGATGAGGGAAGAGATAGTGAAGGGAAAAGAGAAAATATTTAAGAAAAACAGGAATACATAAAGAAAAAAGTTTAGGAGCACTCTGAATCATCGAGTTACAGTATATTTCCGTCCGAGTTCCAGTGCCTATATAAATTACTCTGGATTTGCTCTTGTAGCTTGTGATGTCATCAGAAATCCTAGATTAATTATAGCCCTGTAATTCACAGTTGCATGTTACTAATTCATCACAATTCTTGATGAGTTTCCTGTTTATTCTACCAGAAACTAGCAATTTAAAGTTACCCTGTAAACAGTTTTTAAAAAAACAACATAAGTTTTGGTGGTAGACAGGAACCCTTATTCAAGTACCATGCAGTCCTATTGAGATTAGTGGGCAAAATTCATCCTCATTGTAACTCAGATGAGGTCACTGGTGTTACACCAGAATGAACTTGGTCCAGTGGAATGGTAGGGTAAGATTCGGTCCATATTACATTGGGTAAACTTTCCCACACCGTTTTTTCATTGCATTTCAATCCTCCTTATTAAATCCCACTCTTATTTCAGTGTCGGGCTCTTTTTTGTGCAGAGATTGACAGTTGTCTCAAGTTATATGGGGATTTTTACTTTGGCAAAGAGGGTCAACTTCTATGGTGATATAACTGATGGTCTAAGTTACTTGACTGATGTAAATTGAGTAGTAAATGGTTGCAAATGGTAAAGTACTGTAATATACTCTGCTTTAACATTAAGTGGGCGTGCATAATGAATATACATGCTATGGTGGTTGGATGAAGTGAGTATTGCAGCAAATTGACAGGGGGTGTAAGAGAAAGCAGGTCATCCACCTCTAATTTAACTTGCACCCAAACCATCCCAAGCACTCTTGCTGAATGCCAAGTCAATGTAAGTTTAACATGATCACTGAATAACATATCAGTTCAAGCTACATTACTAGAGCCTTCTAACTTCCTATTTCTTGAAGTCCAAAATTTTGGAATGGCACCAACCTCATACACAGAATACAGGCATTAGAATAAAATTAGAGAATAATTATCTAAAAAAAATGTAGGAAAGTTTCAATGGTTCTCAATGAATTAATAGTTGATATTTAAAAAAAACATACTTCTTTCAAGAAAAAAATGTTTATGAAGTTTTCACACAGCTCTCAAGATGCTGCAGGCTAATATCATGCACTCAGATAACAGCAATCATGATGTAATCATGATTCTCATTTAGAATGCAATTTCCCTAACAATTTTGGATCATTGTTCTTCACTTACAATGTCGATGAGTTTAACATCAAGACATTTTGTGTCATCAGAATTATGAAAAAAAAACATTGCAATTTTCATAGCTTGATGATGGGTTCAGGTTTCAGAGTGGTAGCCGTGTTAGTCTGTATCAACAAAAAGAACGAGGAGTACTTGTGGCACCGTAGAGTCTAACAAATTTAATTGGGCATAAGTTTTCTTGGGCTAAAACCCACTTCATCGGATGCATGCAATGGAAAATAAAAATACAATAGGAAGATATATATACACAGAAAACATGTAAAAATGGTGTTGCCATTTTGGTATGTTATGGCAACACCCATTTTTTATGTTCTCTGTGTATATATATCTTCCTACTGTATTTTCCACTGCATGCATCTGATGAAGTGGGTTTTAGCCCATGAAAGCTTATGCCCAAATAAATGTGTTAGTCTCTATGGTGCCACAAGTACTCCTCATTCTTTTTGTTTGGGTTCAGTGTTAGAAAAGTCTTTCAGAGTATGGAGTCTTTGTTGAATCTTCTGCATTGCCTTGGCACCATCAGGAAACATGAATTCTTCTCATCCCCCCCCAAAAAGTGCTGTATTATCAGCAAAAACCTGGGCCAGATCCTCAGCTGTTCTAAATCAGCATAGCTCCCTTGACTTCAATAGACTTCTGCTGAGTTATACCAGCTGCGGCTACAGCTGAAAATATTCTGACCTCCACAAAAAAAGGAAAGAAAAGACAAAGGAAATATAAGAGAAATACCAGAAGGACCCCCTGCTACTCAACCAGCACTCTCCAAAAGAGCATCCATTGCCCAATTGACAGTGATTTTGAGTGTCTCAACTCCCTGACTTTCTGCCAAAGTCCCAACTATACGTAGCAGAATAACGGATCCTCAACCAAAAGCTCCTCCAAGAGTCTGAATTGCCTGACTGGCATTTTTCCTGCAACCTCAGGACTCCACAGATGGCATCTCAAAGCTTATGCTCAAATAAATTTGTTAGTCTCTAAGGTGCCACAAATGCTACTAATGTTTTCCGTATGAAGCAAAAGCAATATAGAATCTGCACTCAACCTCTGCAAACATTAAAAATGTTGTATCTCAACAATGTGTTTATTAATTGTAGTTAAATTGTTCTTTAACAATGCATTTCATTAGTGTGACGTTCCCGTCTGATGTTATCTGGACTGGTGATCTGCTAGGTCACTCCAATCCTTGACTCTGGGAGCCAGCCTTACCCTGCTCTGCTGTGAGAACCCCCACTCCTTGGCTGTTCGCGCACAGCCTTTAGCATGTAAGCTGCTCCTTGGATTGTGCAACCGAATGACACTTGCCAATATCTCCAGTCCTAGACACAACCCTAGGAATCTCAGTCTTGCAATGTCCAGTTATGCCCGCAGGACACTGCAACTTATATGAGTTCATCAATTTAACAAAGAAATTGATATGTACCAGGCTTGTTATCCCAAGGGGAGTCTCTGACATGCTTCAAACCAAATGCACTGCTTCAGGTAGAATAAACAAAGATTTTAAGTGATTATAAGTCAAAGCACAACAAGTCGGATTTGGTCAAATGAAATAAAAGCAAAACACATTCTAAGCTGATCTTAACATTTTCAAATGTAGATGCTTCTCACCACAGGCTGGCTGGTTGCCCTTCAGCCAGACTCTCTGCTTTGATCAACGCTCCAGTCACTTGGTGTTGGTGGTGTCTCTAGATGGAGGTGGAAGAGAGAGGAAGAGCATGGCAAACATCTCTCCCTTTTATCATGTTCTTTCTTCCCTCTTGGTTTTGCCTCCCCTTCAGGGTCAGATGAGCATTACCTCATTACAGTCCCTGACTGACCCAGGGAAGGGAGGTGACTCACTCAAGAGTCCAACAGATCCTTTGTTGCTGCCTAGGCCAGTGTTCTTTGTTTCTGTGAGGCTGGGCTGGGTTTGTCCTATACGTGCCCTGATGAGGTGTGAACTGCCCTTCTGCTCTTGGAGAGTTTTTGCCGGGGCTTGTTTTAAGCCATGAGGACACATTTTCAGCCTCATAACTATATACATGAAATTACAACCTATAACATTACTATGATATTGCTATAACAACAATGCTCAGTGCATCATGAGCCTTCCGAAGACACCCGACAAGATAAACTTTGCATTGGATACCACACAATCATATTATAAGGATGAATATAGGGGTGCAAGGTATTTCCCCGAGGTACAGAACATCACAATTAGCAAGTTCCATTGCCTTACATCTTATTGAATGAAAGTCTGTCTGGGCTCATGTAATGCAGTAGGGGAATGCAGAGGCAAGGTTACGTATTACATTCCTCTTCTTCCTGCACTTCTGTTTAATTCTTTGTTGAACCAAAGGCCAGAGTTCTTTCTTTTTCAGAACCTTTCACAAAGCAGTACACAGTGTTAAATTTCAGGGCTATTGTATGTAAAGACAGGGTGGCTAATGGGAATGACTATACAGAAATGGAAATGATCACATCCAAGGTAGAAAGAGGTTAATTCTCTCAAGTGTGTGTGTGTTTGTGTGTGAGAGAGTGGTCATGGGCGAGGACCAGATACAGTAAAACCTGCCAAGAGCGACCACTCATGGAAGTTAGCAAAAGTGGTTTCTTGTAAGAGGTATTCTCTCTTCCAAGGAGTGTGCATCAGAGAGTGGTGGTGTTCCGTGGCCTCTGCAAGTAGTCACTCATGACAAGTGGTTTCTCTTCAGAAGTGTTCTCTAAGACAGGTTTTACTGTAATCTCAATCCAAGAACACTGAAAGAACTAACACATGAAATTTCAAGTCCCAGTAGCAAGGATTTTGAATAAATCTGTCAAATCTGGAATGGTACTGCATGTCTGGAAAAGAGCAAACATAGTACCTATATTTAAGAAAGGGGATTGGGGAAGTGATCCAGGAATCTATAGACTCATTAGTTTGAACTCAGAGTAAGACTTTAGTCCAAACTCTGAAGAAAAAAAAAAATAAAGACATTGAGGGGAAAAGGAGATAAAATGCAACATGGGTTTGCCAAAGGTAGATCATGCTAGACTAATCTAACATCTGTCTTTGATAAAATAACTGAATTCTTAGGCAATGAAAATGCAGTAGATATAATTATCTTGGACTTCAGTAAAGCATTTGATATGGTACCACACTGGAAATAAATTAAAGTGGAGAAGAGGGGGACTAGTACAAGAACTGCAATGTGTGTAAGAACTGGCTAAAGGGGAGATGACAGTAGGTTGTGCTGAAAGGAGAGCTAAAGGGGAGATGACAGTAGGTTGTGCTGAAAGGAGAACTACTGGGCTGTAGGGAGTGTAGTTGGGTGGTTACCCTGCTCCAGCACTGAAGGGGTTAAAACCAGCCCTGGAAAGGGCTGCTCTGGGGAGCCAATAGGGTAGACTGATTGGGGAAACAGCCACATCTGGGGCCATGCCCCAATCAGGCCACAGCTGGCCCTATAAAAAGGCTATAAGGCAGCTGCTGAGGGAGTCTGTCTCTTGCTGGAGAGAGAAGGACCGGGCTGCCTGGGAGATGAGCAGGGTACCTGTGGCTGAGCAGGGCTGGGGAAGGGCAAAGGAGCGGGGGAGCTCCAGCCTGGCAACTCCACAGGCTGCAGGTGAAGGCCCAAAGCAGGTACTGGGGTTGCAGGGGTGCAGCCCAGGGTTAGGCAAAGGCAGCAGGTCCAACCCCCCCTTGCCAGTGATGAGTGGATTACAGACTGCAGTCTGCCCCAGTGTGCATGATGATGACTGAGGCAAGGTGGGGATAGAGGGTTGGGGGTTCCCCTGGGAGGGGAGACCCAGAGACTGGGGGGATACTGCAGAGGGCAGAACCCTGAGGGAAGGGGCACCGGCATCCGGGAGGGACACGGTGGCCTGAGGAAAGCTGGACATTGGCCCGCGGAGGGCTCTCTGGAGCTGGAGAGCTAGTTCCCAGGATGACCAGCAGGAGGCGCCACGCCAGTGAGTCTTCACTTCGCTACAGGGAGGTTACTAGAGTTGTTCCTCAAGGACATAATTGATATTAAAATAAAAATTAAATGAAATATTAAATTAATATGTTCATTAATGACCTTGGCACAAAAAGTAGTAGTGTGCAGCCAAAATTTGCTGATGTCACAAAATTGGGAGGCATCATCAATACAGAAAAGGATTGGAATACTGTAAAGGAAGAACTGGATGACCTAGAGGACTGGCATAATAGAAATGAGATTAAATTTAATATTATAAAATGCAAAATCATGCACTTAGGAACCAATTACAAGAATTTCTGCTATAAGCTGGGGGCTCACTAGGTAGAAAGAACGGAGGAAGAGAAAGACCTGGGTTTTGCTTGATCACAGGATGACTATGAGCCACCAATGTGATGTGGCTGTGAAAAAGACTAATACAATCCTAGGATTCATCAGGAAAAATATTGCCAGTAAAGATAGGGAACCGTTAGAACCATTATATAAGGCACTGGTAGACCTCATCTGGAATACTGTTTGCAATTCTGGTCTCCCACGTTTAAGAAAGATGAATTCAAACTGGAACAAGTGCAGAGAAGGGCTACTAGGATGATCAGAGGAATGGAAAACATACATTATGAGAGGACTCAAGGAGACTCAAACTAAGGCTGAGGGGAAGATATGATTTCTCTCTCTCTCTCTCTCTTTATATAAATACCATAGAGCAAGAGGGGTTATTTAAATTAAGATCCAATGTTGACACAAAAACAAATGGCTATAAACTGGCCATCAACAAGTTTAGGCTTGAAATTAGATGAATGTTTCTAACCATCAGCGGAGTGAAGCTCTGGAATAGCTTTCCAAGGGGAGCAGAGGGGGCAAAAAACCTAACTGGCTTCAAGACTGAGCGTGATAAATTTATGGACGGGGTGGTATGATGAGGCTGCCTACAATGGCATGTGGCCCATCTGCAACTGCTAGTAGCAAATATCCCCAACAGCTGGAGAGGGGACTCTAGATGGAAAGGGCTTTGAGTTGCTACATAAAATACATGGTCTTGCAGACATGCTTGGGGTCTAACTGATCACCTTATTTGTAGTTGGGAAGGAATTTTGCCCCAGGTCAGATTAGCAGAGGCCCTGGTGGGGTTTCACCTTCCTCTGGAGCATGGGGCCTGGGTCACTTGCTGGTTTAAACTAGTGTAAATGGTGGATTCTCTAACTTGACATCTTTAAACCATGATTTGAGGACTTCAGTAACTCAGCTAGAGGTTATGGGTCTATTACAGGAGATGTTGGGTGAGGTTCTGTGGCCTGCAATGGGCAGGTCAGACTAGTCGTTTGTGATGGTCCTTTTGGCCTTAAAGTCTATGAGAATGGGCCAGAAGGAGAGGGACCCAGTGATATCTCCACCTCTGCAGGCTTCAGCTGAATCTCAAACACCACCTGAGTGACAGTTACTACCATCTTCGATGCCATCTTCTAAGATATTGTCAAACAAAGGGGTCTTTTCCTCCTAAGAGTGGACTTCAACAACAGCAGCAGTGATGACATCTCCAACACATCTTGGCAAACTTCTTCCCTTTCCCCAAAAGGACAGTTATTTCACTCTTTGATAACATGTAAGAAACTGTCAAGCAAGGGGGTGTTTCCTTCTGAAAGCGCTCCCGGAAAGGAAAAGGGAACAAGGGATGGTGTTAAAATTAAAGCCTTACTTTATACTTTACATTTCAAATGCTTTCACTGTTTTTCTGTAACTTTTTTATAAAAACTTTTTATAAAAAGATTTTTAATAGTGTGCTTGCCATGGTGCTAAGCAGGCTGATGTCTCTGCATACCAAGCCCCTGACCTTGCTTAACATGGTTTAATGTTGGACAGTGACTGGTTATATTAACACCTTTTGGCCCATTTATTCCATCTAAATTAAAACAATAACAATCCCCCTCAAATTCTACTTGTCTTCTTTTTGAATTGACACCGTTTCTACCACCAAAATTGCACAGAAAGTGCTCTCTAAGTCATTTATACTAACCTATAGAAAGTGAGCTACAGAACTCAGACTAAAAGGTTTTGAAGTAATATAGCCATAAAAATGCTGCATTGTTTCTAAATTAAAGCATATCTGTAACAGAATTGGCTAGTGACATTAAGAGGTGCATGCTAGAACTAAGCTATCAAAGTCTTCACAGTAACTCTGTTACAATGTTTTTCCCCAAGTAAGTAAAGTATTAGTTACCTCCCATTGTAGACCATTAAAGAAAAAGTTCTTGTTAAATAAGAGCAGATCTAATATGGATGCCTGTGGAAGTCTAAACATCTCTCTCTCACTTGATGCATTGTCACTTATTAACATTAGTTTCTGGTCCGGTAGCCAGTTTTCATTCCATGTGACAGTGCTCATATCCAAGCCAATTTGAATTACTTTTGAAAATAATTCTTTTGGTGAAAGTCTGTATCAAATGCTTTCCTGAATATTCACTAGGTATTACATCGATTGTATTTCCTTTGTACTCTAATTTGCTAATAAGATTAATGTCTGATGTAAACCAGCAATTCTCCTGGATTGTAAAGTTTTTGCTAAAAGTAAAAAAGCAACACAAAAACATTGCTCCCCTAATACAGACATTACTTCTGTAGCTCATGGTTTAAAGAAAAAACGTACTTTCTTATGTACATACACACACCACCCACACATCCAGATTAGGCATTAAACAACTCAAAATCTACCAAGAGCTACTGCACAATGTATGCAAATACTGCAATAATTTCCTGTTTTCAAATTAGAAAAGGTATGAGGTACATTAGATACCATAATAGTAAAAATCTTGGTAAATGTTGCCTTTTTAATGGTGACCACTACTATTTGTAGCATTTTGACATAAACAAAAAGACAAATATTACAGGATACCTGCTAAATAAGGTTTCTTGCTTTATGTTCTTTGTTGTTGATCTAAGAACCTAACATTTGAATAAGTATAATCATACAACCATAGTCTTCACAGTAATTTTGAAGGGGCGAAGAAGAAAAATCTATTATTAGCAGCATAGTCAAAACACATAGTCAAAATCTGAAAGCATCCTTTTTTGAGAACATAAACAAATGTATTCTTTCTGTCTCTACCCCACAAAAGGACTGAATAGCTCATAATGTTTCGAGATTGTTACAGATTTTTGACTCGCAAGGAAATTGTTTCTTTCCTTTCACTGTTTTAGAAAAGGGGAGGGGAGAATTTAGCACTAAAAATTATTAATAACATGTTAAAACTGCACAGTGAAATTCACAAAGACTTAGAAATAAAAGTTAAAATGGCAAAAATATTAACATATTTGCATTGCCCCCATGGAGTATTTTTCTTTAATCAATTTTTATTCTGGCTAAATGTGAAGGTCAGCATGGTCCTATTTTTGTCATAAGTGGTGTACCATAAAACATACAGGGTCAGATCCTGAACTGCCCTAGGGCTTAACTCAGCATGGCTAAGAAGAGGCAAGGAAACAAGGGTGGCCTAAATTTTTGTGTTTCCTAGGTCCTTAAGGTTCTCTGGGACTCTAATTATCCCTGGCTACAATTGCTCAGGGATAGCCCTGGCAGGTTTCTTCTGACAAGTCCTGATATATCCCTGTACCTGGGGTTAGGGGTAAAGCCTGCTGTGACTCTATTCTCCCCCCCCCCCCCCCCATTCTAGCTTTACAGACCTTTTACCAGTGGAGCAGTGCAAGGAGGCAAGAGTGTTGGCCAGGATCTGGCCCCGAGAATGTGGAATTGACTTTTTTACGGTGCATCCTAAATGTTGCATTAAAATTGTTTTTGCATTAACTGAGGAAGAATGGGATTCCATAGGAAATAGACAATGTAACTTCTTGATCACAGAAACTTTGATAAATCACCATGGACCATGCCTTATTTCACTATACAGCCAAAAGCTGTTGAATGCCCATAATTAATAAGCTGGCTGGAAACATTTATAGTAAAGTTTATAGGAGAGAGTGCAATTTTTCAAGAGCTGTTAAAAATTATTTCAGTGCCCATTAGACATTGAACTTCTTTGCAACTCCTTGTCATATTGAGTGATACATTGATTCAATAAAACTCTGTCAAATCAATTCTCTGTCTCCTAGCAGGATGTACTAAACTATCTGTATTTAATTGGGATTGCTGGTGAACCATGATACCCAGCAATTATAGTGCTCTGATTTATTTGCTACATTTTCCAAAGTGTTTCACTCAAGTTATATCTTGGCATAATAACCTCAAGAAAGTAAAAGCACCCAGACAAAAATTGGTATGTGTTAGATTTCCCATGGGCTAGATGTCAGGGAAGGATAACCACATGCAAAAGTTATAACTGTACAGCTACCATAAGAAAAAGTGTATTATAAAAGCTGACTTTGATGATCTGTAAAACCGGGCTAACGGTATCTTAAGGCATATGTATCTGAAAAGTTAGTGTGTGACAATCTGGGATGTAAAGCTATTGCCTTCTAACATCCCGTGCATTAATTGGTCCTGTGGAGCTTGGTACCACGCACTAATAGTTCCGTAGGCTGCTTTGCAGACTGCTGTTTGAAACAGGACTAGGGAACTTTTAGTGTGCAGCAGCGGGGTCCATGTGGCCAGTTTGTGCAGGGCACACTCTAGATTTACACCCAACTCTGTATAAACATACTGAGGCAAGGCATCTCCTCCACCTCAGTGCTTTCCCCTCTGGCAGTGGCAGGCCTGGAGTAAATCAGCCCCACTCTGGACAGTGTTTATTTTTCCCTCTTGGGGTTTATTTCTCAATATATTCCAGTTAGGCCTCAGGGCAGGCCCAAGGAGTACTCCTCCACCAAACAAAAGAAACAAATCCCCCACACCGAACAAAGGGAAACCTCTCTGGGGTGTGGAGAGTGGCCCTGTTATTGGCTCCAGGGTGCCAGTCCTTCCCCTAAACAGGAGTCAGTTAGGTAGCTCCCCCTGTAGGGAGGAGAGGAGTGCCACTGCCCACTCTGGAGAAGCCTTTCTCCCTGTTGCTACTAGCCTTGCAGCAGCTTGTCTCTTCTCCTCCTCCCTCCTCTCTCACTGTGTGTGTGTTGGGGGTGGGGGGGAGGGGATAAAGGTCTTAGGCAGCCCTTAACTGGATTCAGATGTCCCTAGTTGACATATTCCTTTGCAGCTGTAGTGATCAGGATAATCCATAGTCATGGGGAAAAGAACAGGAGTACTTGTGGCACCTTAGAGACTAACAAATTTATTAGAGCCTAAGCTTTTGTGGGCTACTGCCCACTTCTTCGGATGCATGGGTTCTTTTGTTCTCCTCATTTCTTCTAGATGCCCAAATAACTACAGATACTTAAAACACCTACCTCCAACTTCAGCTGGAAGATTGTACACTATCCTATCAGATTCTGATCTGGGCACAGTGATTCACATGTTCATGTCCTCTTGGCTTGATTATTGCAACCCATTACACCTACGAATGAAGCTACCAGTGTTGATCCCAATAGTTACTGCATGTGCACTAGAACTGATAGAAAAGTTTCTGCTAATTTCTTTTAACAGAAGAACAATTTTTATTTGGGTGACTTTCTTTCTCCCCACCCCAGGAAAAGAAACATTTCCCAATGAACTCTAACTCACACATCTTCTGAGATCAGGTACAAAAGTTTCAGCAGCTTATTTTCAAATTTGGTCATGGTTTGCTCTGTGTGTGCTTAGTCTATTCTGGTCTGGGAATAATATTCAGTGTGGGGTATGGTGTTGAAATGAGTAAAAGTCAGACACTTGAAAGAGCTGATTTTAGGTTAGTGACTTTTTCTGCTATATCTGGTGATGGGCACTGGAGCAAAACATCTGGAATGCTTCAAATGTTTATGGGAAGGGATAGGGGAGTTTTGGCATTGAATTTCATTGTTATGTGTTTCCAAATACAGTGGTTAAGATGTTTTTACCCATATGTTGTTTGATCTTTATGATTATATATCTGTATCTACATGCATCACTATAGATATTCATAATTGGCCAAGGGAAGGAAATCTACACTCAACTAGAGGACATTTGTCTGTTTAATTAAAAAAAAGCCAATTAACTATTTTAGTGAGAACTGCAAAACTAGAAAAACTTGATTGCCACTAAAAATAGGTGACTGACTGATTTGCTTCTGATGTCACACCACTAGGGAGCCACTAGGTCATGTGGAGAGGAAAATATTTTTCCATCAGAAAATGCTGATTCATCAAGAAGATTTCTGAGAAAGAAACAGACACCCTCAATCCCAAGCTCTGCCTATTTTGGAGCAGAGACTTGAACATGGCTCTCTGATATCCCATAACGACCAGACTACTGGCTATTCTAAGTTTTGTGTTTGTCTGGGTTGAGGGGAGGAATACAAAAGGTTTCACATTTGTTCTAATGTGGGATGAAAACAAATTTCAAAACCTCAAAATAGAATTATTGTTTTAGCGCCAGCCCTTTACACAGAGCCCCTAGCATGGGAGTGGGGCAGTGAATTGGGGACCCTGCTATGCAGGGGGGGTGGAAATGGAGGACAAACAGAGCCTTGGGGATGCAGGCAAGGGAAATGAAGGGGCACCCAGGCCCCTTAGCATGAGGGGAAAGGGAAATGAAGGGGAACATAGGGCTAAAGATGGACAGGGATGGGAGGGTGGGACACCAGGGGTGTGGAATGGAGGCCTGCAAGAAGTCCCTGGCTTGTGCCATGAAAGGACCCACATAAGGAATCAAATGTGCAGTTACCCACCATTGTCTGGCCCTCAAAAGAAGAAAAGGACTTATAAGAGGTCCCAGTTATGGGAGACCTCCTTTAGCTCAAGTGACAATGGTCTTCGGGCTGGAAGACAAGAGTTCTAGTCTAGTGTCTCTAAGCATGTGTGTGAGATATTTCCAGGAACAGTGTCTGTTTGCAACATATGGATTCTTTACATCTATTGGAAATCTTAGGAGAATGGACTTTCTTGTGAAATTGCGTCAGTTTTCATTGAGTCAGAGAATACCATGAGAAATGTTTTTCTCATGCTTTCTGTGCCCTTTTGCTCCCTGGGCCTGGTCAGAATTAGGAAGTACCCAGGCATAAAAAAATGAAAATTGGTTTAAAAAAAGTTATTGAAACTTTTCCACCTTTCAAAAAAGGGTCAATAGAGGCCCATTTCCAATAGAGGGCCTATGACTGGGTCAGTTCTCCCATCCCTACTATCTCTTTTGTCTGATATGAATCTTTGTGTGCCTTTGTGGATAAATGAGTGCTCTTCTTTTCATGTGACTTTCAGACTGGCAGCCTAAAATAATTTGAATCAAAACCTTTATCCCTGAGCTGTTGCTTTACTTTATCAAACTGACAAAGTTTTCAATAAATCCAAGCTTTTATTCAGGGAAAACAACCTTTGTCTTGTTGTAATTGCCCTCGTTTTCACTGGCTGTCTTCAGCACTCCGTTTTTGCCTTGGAATCAAGGGAAATAGGCAACAATGGCCTCTGAATACTGACCTCTGAGCCAAATATGTCCAGGAGTGGATAAATATAAGCAACTGTTTGCCCTTTCTTTTACATGCATTGCCTGGAGCACTTTGCCACATTATCCACTTTTCAGTTTTTAGATGATTCATTTGCTCAAGTTGGACATTTCAGAATCCCCAGATTCAATATCTACAGATCATTCATTCCATGGCCAGATCCTTATATTTTCTGTGACGATTTTGAAGAGGCCCCATAATTTCCTGATCTCCTAACTTTCTGCTGCTGTCCTTTATTGTTATTTAATAATTTCTCTCTCGTGCATTTCTGTTTCCCAGTGAGTGGCAGAGATGGCAGGAAAGTTTCTCCTTACATCTGAACCATTAACTCTCATACTCCATTCTGCCTCTAAAGAGTTCTTGTGCCCCAGTCATAAAGGAAAGCCTCCCTTGACCCTTTCTGTTTCTCCAGCTACTACCTCGTGTCCTTTTTACCCTCTAGCTCTTGAGTTTCTCTCTTCTGATTCTCTTTCGGTATCTTACAATCCAATTTCCCACACCACTAAAACTGCTTTTTTCATCTAGGTATGTCAAGTTGGGTAACTAAACAGTGGTGACCCGCAGCAGTACACATGGTGTGTACCATTGGCAGGGCAGAACTAGGGAGGGCAGTGACTGCAGAGGAGCTCAGGGATGGAGAATGACACTGCACCTGGGAAGGCTGGGCTGGAGGCAGGGGTTGAACATGACATGGACTCTGTAGGTGAACTGCTGGGGCCAGCAGCTGCAGCAGGAATGGATGCACAGGGATTTGTGATAACGCTTGGGATCTCCCCAGGTACCATTGTGCTGGGCTAAGTGGTTGCCACACTCAGGGACTGCTCCACTCATTGGGGGTGACTCCATGTTGTTTCCTTGCTCTGGGCAGGAGTTTTGCTGGAAAAGAAACTTTAGGCCAGAACCCCTGGAAGTGTCTTGCATTGTACTGTACTACGTGAAAAATTTCTGGGGTTACCGCTGTAACTGCAAACAGAGGCCCCCAAAATTAGTGGACAAATTAGGCCCATATTCTATAGAAAATGTGTTTGTTTCCTTGGCAGAAGTATAAGGAATGTCTTCAGCAAATTTTAAACAAACAGAAAACAGAGTTATACATACGAGATATCATTCTCCCCTCATACTGCTGTAGATCAAGAGTAATTCTAGTGAAGTTAATGGAATTAGTCACCCAGGAGAAAAACCAGAATTAGGCCTTTGTTGGTATTTATAAATATTGGCAAGACTTCGCACTAGATTTTATATTGGCAAATATTGTGCAATTCTTGCAGAATACATTCTTCCTGTTCAGTACCCCTCGGACTCTATTGCCATGCAATTTTTATCTCAAGTCTCACAATATTTAGTATTTTTCTGAAAGCCCTATCTCCTGGAGTCAAGAGATTGCATGAGAATCTTAGCCCATATGGGTGTGGAGAAAAACTTGGACATGTGAAGTGAGTGTGCCCCAAATGCTCAGAAACCAGAAGACAAATTAAAAGAACCCCAAGTGATTGATTTTTTTTTAAAATCTGATTATTTTTAAGCCAATATTTTGAGGCCTGACTCATCTTTTTGAACACTTGGGATTGGCAGAACTGCAGCTGTTGCCTTTCTTACCACTACTGCAAGGGGTGAGCTGTCAGCAATGCAAGAGGTGCATCAGGGCAATAGCAGGTGCTAGAGGGATTCTGCCTTAATAGAAAACAGGGAAGCATGCTGGGTGGAAGTGTCCTGCGAAGTGGTGCTTACGCCTATGTGGTGCTCAAATACCCTGGTACAGGGCATGGTACAAGAGCATTGATAAATAGATAGAATTAATGCTAATTAGGGAGGATGGTCTTGTGGTTCATTCATGGGGGTGCAGTTCAGGGTCTCTGGGTTCAACTCTCGGGTCTACCACAGATCGCTTTTATGTCCTTGCTCTGGTCACTTAATCCATCCCTTACAGTCCCCCATCTAGGATATAGGGATAACTTTCCCACCCTTATTCCATCATTCTGTTAAGACTGTTGAGCTCTTCAGAGCACAGATTGTGTCCTACTGTGTATGTGTCCTAGCACAATGAGGGTCCTGATCTTGTTTTGACCTGTAGGAGGAGCTATTGTAATGCACATAATAAATAATCATAAAATAGATAGGATGTGCTGTCGTGCCTCCCAGTACACACTGGCTTAAGTCCACCAGTGGGCACAGAAGGTCTTGCTCCTGCCAACCACTGCCTCTGTCAGGATCTGGCCCATTTTAAAACAGGGACACACTGGGTCACATGAGAACGTCATGGGTCTGATAGAGAAGTTTAGAATATGAGAATCTTGCTGTGCTGACGAACCTGATATGCATTGTTGGAGCAGCCCTATGAAACAACAGTCCAGACTGAGGTAATTGAGAGTGGGATTTGCAAAACCATCTCAGTGAGTTAAGAGAATACACCCTAGCACAAGTCATTTGAACCTATGCTCTTGAGTCACTTAGGTGCTTTTGAAAATCTCACCCTGTATCTTGCCTGAGGGACTGTTGAACAAGCATGTGATGGGCCACACAGGCCCTGAATGGGTTAATGTGAGCCTGAGAGACCAGTTATGTTACCTGACTGTCCTTGGAGGGGGAGCCAGGCTTAACTGATCCTGAAGCCCAGCTGTGCAGGAGCAGGCTGGTTAGTATAAAGGGAGGAAGTCTGTAGCAGAAAGGGGTTGGTCACTCTATTTGCAGAGGATTGTGCTCTGTGAGTTAGAAGCAGTAACACTTAGAAGGCAGAAAAGAGACTCAAGGCCTTATGAGAGACCTCTGACTAGGGAAATACATGGGATTTCAAGTTCTCCATTGCCAAACCCAAAGGACTGATCTTTACAAAAAGGAAAGTTACAAAGGAATGTAAATTGTCTCTGTATGGAGAACAAGTAGATATAGTTAAAAGGTTTAAATTCCTAGGGGTAATATTTGATCCTAAATTACCTTGGAAAGATCATATAGACAATGTTAAAGATAAACATACAGGAAGGATTAAACTGCTTAAAACTCTTGCTGGATCTAATTGGGAGTTGGGGGAGAGGGGGCAGATAAGAAAACATTGCTGAGGTAAACAGCACCTTAATCAGACCAGTTATCGACTATGGCTGCCAAGCATTTGGGTCAGCATCAAAATCAGAATTAAAAAAAAAAGTAATAGAAATCCAGGCCCTATGAACTGCATGTGGCACATTTATTGCAATACCTGTATGCGCTACAGAGAGCTTCTAGTGAAATGCCAGTTACACTACGAATGAAACTACCAGACCTAACTTTATGGGCAAAAGTTAATGGACATTGTAATTATGAAAGCATCAAACAAATATGAGGATCGTTGGGAATTCGGTAGGCGAACTATAACACATGACATTAGAACTCCACATGCCATTCCAGTTAAAGTGTGCATGCAGAAGACAAGGAAAAGCTAAACAACATCAAAAATTTTAGTCATGGGAAAGTTAGTTATGGATGGAAAGTTGCATGCCCAAATGGGGATTTAGATTTATTGTAGAAACTTAATGGTAAAAAAGAGACAGTAGGTATTAAAAATGAAATATGGCACTGTACAGATGAAAAGTGGAGTTGGTTTTGTCACACACATACAGATGAGACGAAAAAAGAAAAAATAACCAGGAAGAGTAGAGGCACCATATTGTATACCAAAATATGGAATTAGTACATCTAAAAGAAATCTGACTTTGTAGCTTTTATGATAATTGAACTAGTAGCAATTATGCTAGTACAGTAGAACCTCATTGTTCCGAACACCAGAGTTACAAACTGACCAGCCAACCACACACTTCATTTGGAACTGGAAGTACACAATCAGGCAGCAGCAGAGATTTAAAAAAAAAAAAAAAAAAAGCTAATGCAGTACAGTAATGTGATAAACATAAACTACTGGGGGGGGGAGGAAAGCAGCATTTTTCTTCTGCCTAATAAAGTTTCAAAGCTGTATTAAGTCAATGTTTGATTGTAAACTTTTGAAAGAACTATAACGTTTTGTTCCGAGTTACGAACATTTCAAAGTTAGGAACAACCTCCATTCCCGAGGTGTTCGTAACTCTGAAGTTCTACTGTACTCAATTGGATCTGCGATGTATGCCCAGCAACAACAATCATTTTTTCAGATTCAATATCAGATCTCATGGGGATAAAAAAGGGAATCTCAGGATGCAGAAGCGATTTAATTAACGAAATTGTGTGTCTAATAATGGAGTTAGTACAGTTGAGGATAAATGTAGCATTAACTTGGATCCCAAAGCATATGGGGATAACAGGGAACGAAATGGTAGACAAAGCAGCTAACAATGCTGTAAGAAATTGAAAGATTGACATAGAAATATCCTGGAGTAAATAGGAATTCAACAGCCTAATACAGAAAAATTTAAGAGAAATGGCCAAAAAAAAAAAATTGGACTAATGAAAAAATAAGTTTTTTTTTTTTTTAATTGTGCCTTAGAGCTGAGGATTACAACATACTTCAGGGCCTGGATAGGGAAAAATAAAGTGATTTGTTTAGAGGATGAACTGGCCATTGTGACTTAAACAAAAATCTTTTTGGAATAAACAGATGCAAAGGTGGACTATGTGGTCTGTGTGAGGGGGAATAAACGATTGATCAACTTTTCTGAGTATGTACGGGATAAAGAAAGGGAACAGCTTTCTCAGGGATTCAGATGTCTTAAGGTAACAAAAGGTACATTATGTTATTTAGT
This sequence comes from Chrysemys picta bellii, assembly GCF_011386835.1. Taxonomy (NCBI): domain Eukaryota; kingdom Metazoa; phylum Chordata; order Testudines; family Emydidae; genus Chrysemys; species Chrysemys picta. Next base: position 143,139,092 of record NC_088793.1, on the reverse strand, counting down.
AAAAATATCAGGGAGATGGGCTGGTATTAGAAAGGTATTGTTACATTGCCTAGAGGATACAGGGTAGATTGAGAGAATATAAACCACTAAGTATTTATAGCTGCCACCAAGTACTATTCCTAGTCTATTCATTGAAGTCTGCTTCACCAAGAGGGGAGAAAAAAGGGGTGGAAGGGAAGAATATGCAAGGAGGGAACCTGCAGTCACTCTCTGGTAACAGAGAGGTAGTGAGGAGGAAACCCAGGGGCGAAAAGTCATGAAAAAATGGTCAACCCAGAGAAGTTGTGAGGAAGAAGTCCAGGGCCTTAGGCCGTCCAGAGGAGCTCTGGGCTCTGGGCTCAGGGATTGGCCAGGGCTCAGACCTCCTCTGAAATGCTCTGGGTGTCGGTGGGCCAGCCAGGGTTCTGGACTGCTCTGGGCGCTGGTCGAGGTTCGGTGCTGCACTGGTGAGCTGGTTGGCGAGAGCGAGGGGGAGGGACAAGGGGAGGATTTGGGGTGGGGCCTTGGGTGGGGCAGGGGGCTAGCCTCCCCAAATGGGGGTGCACCTGCTGCCCATGGCCAGAGGGCACCAAAGTGTAAGACAGCTGCTGTGCCATGCCTGGCCACAAAGAGGTGCTCCCTGTAGTGAGTGAACCCCTTCACAGAGGATTTTTGAAATAACTATTAATGGAGCTTCTATACTTGCATATGTTGTTGTGAATAAGGTAGGGTCTGTTTGTGTTTTAAACAGTGAAGATTTATTCTAAGGAAGGAATGATGACTGTGATTATAGGGCTCATACTCATTTTAGCAGGAACAGCTGTTTTTATTTTCCAATGTGAGTGTGAATTGAACCAGTAGAAGAACAGGTTGGGAAGTTATTTTTGCTTCTTTACACAAGAAAATGTTTGCTGCATGCTAAGGTTTATGAGTGATCTGAAGAAAAAATTTATATCAAGTGGATATTCTCTGGTGGTTATGTCCCTATACTCAGCACAACATTGTTGATTTGGCAGGCTTTGACAGGTTGGAGACTTGTGACAGGTACAATCTGGCTCCCATAGGCCACCTGCAAACAACACAGGGAAATGTGCCTATGCTTCTTGTGACATTATGTCAAAGTGTCAGAAAATTCACATTTCAGCATGAAGACACTTGGAAACATAGAAGTAAAGTATATGGCCTCATCCTTTGAACATGTACTTTTCACTGAGGACACAAATGAAGAAAGTGGCCTGTTAGGCATTGTTGGACACTATGTGTAAAGAAGACATGATGACACCTCCACATCCCAATGCATTATACATTTCTTCTGCATTCTGGTGCACTTGAATCGCTCCCCTGGCTCCCTTAGCTCCACTGCATCAAGTTAAAGCTTCTCGTGGCACTCGCAAGGACCCGAGTAACTCTGCCACTCCGAGCCCCTACCCTTTATCCCTCTTTCTATTGCACTTCTCCCAACCCTGGCCCCTCTTTTCTAGCAATGATGCTACTCCAGTGCCCAACTTGGCCTTTTCCCCCACAACTGCCTCTGGTTTATGAAAGTTGTGGGGAGAACCTTGGGGTTAGCAACATTAGTCTGGAACTAACGAATTTCACCCATCAAACGGCTTTGAAGACCTAATCCAAAAAGCCTCACAGCACTTCAGTGGGATTTGGATCTGTCTCTGAATGCAATGGGAAACTTATTTGCATATAAATTTCCATTATAGTCAAATGCTATGTGCCTCTCCTATAACTGAGCTATAGTAGAATAGGTGGGGAGATAACAAATATTTTAATCTTTTGAAGGCAAAGGGACCATTTTTCATGAATGAGGTTGCTCATACATGGGGGAAGAGGTGACACAGGAGAAACGGTCCCTTTGCCCTTATCTGAGGCACAGTTTCACCTGGCATATAGAACTGTCAGTCAATAGGAAAGGAAGGAATGAAGAAAATGCACTGCTAAACATATATCCTCTCCCTACATAGCAGCGCTTCTTCTATTTAGTATGCTGACTATTTACCCATCCCCAACAATGAATATCATCCAACAGAGCTAACCACGAAGGTCCTACAATAAAATGCAATCACTTTTAGAGACAGAGAAGTGAGTTCATTTCCAATGTTTGCTTTCTTGATTGTTTTCTAAAGGTAAGGAAATATCTGAGATTTAGCTGACAGACTGCAGGAACAGAATCCGTAATATCAAAGCAAGAAATTCTGAAAATCTGAGGTAGTGTAATTATTGTACTGTGACAGATTTGTTAATCTGTATTCAACTAATTTTCCTATCTATAGATGATGTTTGTTCTTTTTGATTTATTTTCCCCATTCCTTTCATAATATGAAAACTTTTTTCTTCACCTAAGGAGATTAAATTCACCATTTCTTTCTTTTAAGTGTGTGTGGCGGGAGGGAGAGGAGAGAAAACTGATTAAATTTTCCAAGCAAATTCAGGTACCAAAGGTGCTAGACTTGCTGTACATTGAATCATAAGATTGGTCTGATATTTTTTCTTTAAGACTGGTTCAGGAAAACACTTATGTACATGCTTAAAATACAACACATACTTAAGTCCATCCTTATTCAGCAAAGAGCTTAAGCATCTGCTTAAAGTTAAGCATGTACTTAAGTGCTTTGCTGAAACCAGGCCAAAGTCTTACATTTTGAAGAAATATGAAATACTCATGCAATAACTCAATTCTTCAGAATTGTAAAGTTGGACCCTTTTTAACATAGTGTTAATCAGTCTGTTCCAATTTTGTGTAGTATACCCTGAGATGAGCTTGGGGAAATATTGCCCCTCCTCCCCCCCCTCTCCCCCCCAAAAAAATTACATAGGAACTTAGGAATTGCCATAGTCATAGAATCATAGAAATGTAGGACCAAGTACATCCAGTGATCAAATCTGGTCTTAAAAACCTCCAGTGACAGGGATTCCACAACCTCCCTTGGAATCCTACTCCATCGTTTTATTATCTTTATAGTTAGAAAGTTTTTCTAAATTTCTAATCTAAATCTCCCTTTCTGCAGATTTCAGATTTCCCCTTTCTGCAGAAGTTCAGCCAATAACTTCTTCTCCCAGCTTCATGGGACATAGAGAGCAATTGATCATCATCCTCTTTATAACACTCTTAACAAATTTGAAGACTATCACATGGCCCTCAATCTTCTCAAGACTAAACATGCCCAGTTTTCTAAATTTTTCCTCATAGCCCAGGTTTTCTCAACCTTCTGTCATTTTTGTTGCTCACTGGGCTCTCTCCACTTTGTCCATATCCTTCTTAAAGTGTAGTGCTCAGAACTGGACACAGTACTCCAGCTGAAGCCTCACTAGTGCCAAGCAGAGCAGGACAATTACCTCCCTTGTCTTACATACTACACTCCTGTTAAGATTCCTCAGAGTGCTATTAGCCTTTTGCAGACATGCATCACATGGTTGACTCATTCAATCTGTGATCCACTATACCCCCGCAAACCCTTTCAGCAGTACTACCAGCTGGCCAATGATTCCCCACTTTGAACTTGTGCATTTGATATTTTTTCCTGCCAAAGTGAAGTAATTTGCAGTTTTCTTTATTGAATTTCATCTTGTTGCATTGAGTCCAGTTCTCCAGTTTGTCGAGGACCCTTTCAATTTTAATCCTGTCCTCCAAAGTGCTTGCAACTCCCCACAACTTGGTGTCATCTTCAAATTTTATAAGCACATTCTCCACTCCATTATTGAAGTCATTGAAAATGTTCAGTAGTGCTGGCCCTTACCTTCCCAGTTTGACAGCGAGCCATTGATGACTGTATGGTCTTTCAGCCAGTTGTGCACCCACCTTATAGTAAATTCATCTAGACCACATTTCCCTAATATGAGAATGTTATGTGAGACTGTCAAAAGCCTCCCTAAATCAAGATCTATTACGTCTACTGCTTCCCCTCCTATCCACTAGGCCAGTAATCCTCCCTGTCAAAGGAGGAAATTGGATTGATTTGTTTTTAACAAATCCATGCTGGCTCTTCCTTATAATCCCATTATCCTCTAGATGTTTAGATATTGATTGTTTAATAACTTGTTCCAGTATCTTTCCAGGTATCAAAATTAGGCTGACTGGTCTATAATTTCTAGGATCCTCTATGTTATGTTTTCTAAAGATAGGCGCTATGTTTGCCCTTCTCCAGTCTTCTGGGACCTCACCTGTCCTCCAGGAGTTCTCAAATAAAATTGCCAACAGTTACGAGATTACTTTAGCTAGTTCCTTAAGTATCCTGGGACAAATTTCATCAAGCCATGCCAACTTGAATATGCATAAATATTATTTTACTTGTTCTTTCCCCTTTTGGCTTGTGTTCCTTCCTCCTTATTGTTGAGTCTCTGGTCACCATTAACCTTTTTAGTGAAGACTGATGCAAAATAGGCATTAAACACTTCAGTCATCTTGATGTCATCAGTTATTAGCTATCCTTCCCCACTTAGTAGAGGACCTCCACTTTCCTTTGTCTTTCTCTTGCTCTGAATGGTTTTAAAGAACCCTTTCTTATTCCCTTTGATGTTCATTTCTAGGTGTAACTCATTTTGTGCCTTAGCCTTTCTGATTTTTTTGTACCTACATGTTTGTGATGTTCTTTGGTACTCCTCCTTAGCAATTGGTCCACATTTCCACTTTCTTCAGGATACCGTCTTGATTTTCAAGTCCTTAAAGAGCTCCTGATGGATGTATATTGGCTATTCTTCCTATATTTGCTTGACATCAGGATAGTTTGCAGTTGTGCCTTTAATATCGTCTCCTTGAGGAAAATGCCAGCTCTCCTCAACAACTTTTTCACTTAGATTTTCTTCCCTACCAGTTCTGAGTTTGTTAAAGTTTGTTTTTTAAGTCTGTTCCCCTTATTCTGCTGCTCATGCCTTCCTTTCCTTAAAATCATGAAATCTAACATTTCATTATCACTTTCACCCGAGTTGCCTTCCACCTGCACATCTGCTACCTCTCTGTTGGTCAGAATGAAATCTAAAATGGCTGTTCCCCTGGTTAATTCTTCCACATGCTTAAACAATTGTTGTCCCCAATATATTCCAATAATTTATTGGAAATTTTTTGTTTTGTTGTATTACTTTTCCAACAGACGTCTGGGCAGTTCAAGTCCCTCATTACCTCCAGGTCTTGTGTTTTTGTGATATTTCTGTTATTTGTTCAAGAAATGCCTCATCCACCTCCTCTTCCTGATTTGGCAGTCTATAGTAGACCCCTACCATGACATCACCCCTGTCTTTCCCCTTCTTATCTTTGCCAAGAGATTTTCAACTGGTCTGTCAGTCATGTCCTTCTGGACCTCAGAACAAATGTATATTTTCTTCCTGATGTATAATGCAACACTTGGTCCGTTTTTATCCTGCCTGTCCTTCCTGAACAAGCCTTATATCCTTCTATATCAATATTCCACTCACGAGACTTACCCCATTAAGTCTCTGTGATGCCAATTAAGTCATAATTTAATTAAGGGACTAATACATCCAGTTCTTCCTGTTTATTCCCTATACTCCTTCGATTTGTGTATCAACATCTAAGATGTTGAGCAGATTACCCCACTGTCGCCTTTCTTGTTGCTCTTATGACTATGTAACAGGGCAAGCCCTCCACTGTTGTCTTCCTTTGTGCACCTGGACTGCTTGGAGACTCTGATTGTAAACATCATGTGTGGTTTATTTACAGTGTTCCCTGTCACTTTTACAGTGTTGTGACACACCTTATTCACAACAACGTATCACTCACAGCCCCATATGTCAAGGATAGGAAAGGAACCTAGAGATGATGTATCAATTATATTGATTATTTAAGAATTCACAGTTATCACTTTGAGGATTGACAGGTTCTCGTCCTGAGATCAGGCCCCATATTAAAATTACTATATAGTTGGGAACCCTGATGTGCACAGTTGCAAAGCTCTGTTACCAAATTTGCCTGTTACTTTGGGGTATGCTCATTTATTAGGGTTACTCTTCTGGGGAGGTGGGTTCTGTAATTCTATCAATGTAGTGCTTGTCTCTTGTGTTCTCATGCAGAGCTCTACTTCTCCCTGCTGCAAGTTCCCTCCCAGTGGAACTATCCTGTGGGACCTAGGTTCCCCAGGGCTGAGTTCTTCCAGCCCCAGAATCAGATGAGCGAGCACGCACACACATATATATTAACTGAGCGTGTCTGAGAGAACTGGGTTAATCAACACTCTCAAGCTGAGTCCTTATATGTCCCTGTACTCAGTAGGCTGGGTTGAGCAGCATTTCCAAGCTGTCACCCTCATAGGCCCTTGGATTCAGCAGGCTGGGTCGAACAGCACCTCCAAGCTGTCACCCTCATATGCCATGGGCACTGCACTAGAATATAGTATGCCCGAGCAGTCTGGGTCGATCAGCATTTTCAAGCTGCCACCCTCATATGTCCCAGGTTCAGCAAGTCCCTATCCCCACTTTCACATTACACTTGTTCTGGTAGTAACCCACTTGATGAGCAAACCCCATGGGAGTTTTGGGTGTTGCAGGGATCTTTAGCTTAGGTACGAGGAGCGTTGCTGCAGAGCAAATGAGGAAGCCAACAAACACCCGAGGGGGGTGGGAGGGAGAGAAGCAACCAGCTTAATGATGAAAGTTATTTATTGCCAGGTAATAACCAAGGGGAGCCAAACAAACAAAAGTTAGATTTAAATTTGATTACAAAAGTCAGGTTTAGAAAACTATAACTGATCACACAAGTCAGGGTCAGAAGGCTGTACCTAGAGAGAGAGAGCTGGGTTCTCACCACTCCGTGAAGCTTGAATCAATCGGAGGTCCCAGGTGGTGGTGGTAGCTGAGGGTCCGGAGTGCTGGAGACAGGCAGAGCCCCCAGCAGGATCAGTCAGGAGAAGATGAAGTCCCAATGGAACTGATGCAGATTTTGGATCCAGGCATCAGAATGCTTATTTGAGCATGCATAGGGGTTTTTGTAGGGGAAACAACAATGGTTCAAGGGAGAACACTAGATTTGTTTGTGTAAACTGATGGCTCAAGGGAGTATACCAAAGTACTAGAATTCTTTGAGGGGGTCAACAAGCATGTGGACCAAGGGGATTCAGTGGATATAGTGTACTTAGATTTTCAGAAAGCCTTTGACAAGGTCCCTCACCAAAGGCTCTTAAGCAAAGTAAGCTGCCATTGGATAAGAGGGAAGGTGCTCTCATGGATTGGTAACTGGTTTAAAGATAGGAAACAAAGGGTAGGTATAAATGGTCAGTTTTCAGAATGGGAGAGATAAATAGTTGTGTCCCCCAAGGGTCTGTTCTGGGACCAGTCGTATTCAACATATTCATAAATGATCTGGAAAAAGGGGTAAACGGTGATATGGCAAAATTTGCAGATACAAAATTACTAAAGATAGTTAAGACCCAGGCAGACTGCAAAGAGCTACAAAAGAATCTCTCAAAATTCGGTGACTGGGCAACAAAATGGCAGACGAAATTTAATGTTGATAAATGCAAAGTAATGCACATTGGAAAGCATAATCCCAACCATACATATAAAATGATGGGGTCTAAATTAGCTGTTAGCACTCAAGAAAGAGATCTTGGAGTCATTGTGGATAGTTCTCTGAAAACATCCACTCAATGTGCAGCGGCAGTCAAAAAAGCAAACAGAATGCTGGGAATAATTAAGAAAGGGATAGATAATGGGACAGAAAATATTATGTTGCCTTTGTATAAATCCACAGTACACCCACATCTTGAATACTGTGTGCAGATGTGGTCACCCCATCTCAAAAGATATATTGGAATTGGAAAAGGTTCAGAAAAGGGCAACAAAAATTATTAGGGGTATGGAATGGCTTCCATAAGAGGAGAGATTAATAAAACTGGGACTTTTCAGCTTGGAAAAGAGACTGCTAAGAGGAGATATGATTAAGGTCTATAAAATCATGACTGATGTAGAGAAAATATATAAGGAAGTGTTCTTTACTACTTCTCATAACACAAGAACTAGAGGTCACCAAATGAAATTAATAGGCAGCAGGTTTAAAACAAATAAAAGGAAGTATTTCTTCACACAACGCACAGTTAGCCTGTGGAACTCCTTGCCAGAGGGTGTTGTGAAGACCAAGACTATAAAAGGATTAAAAAAAGAACTAGATAAATTCATGGAGGGTAGGTCCATCGATGGCTATTAGCCAGGATGGGCAGGGATGATGTCCCTAGCCTCTGTTTGCCAGAAGCTGGGAAGGGGCAACAGGGGATGGATCACTTGATGATTACCTGTTCTGTTCATTCCCTCTGGGGCACCTGGCATTGGCCACTGTCGAAGACAGGATACTCTGCTAGGTGGATCTTTGGTCTGACCCAGTAGGGCCATTCTTATGTTAAGTTGTTTTGTTCAGGCTAGACAATAGGAACTGATCATTCCTGGCTATGGGCAGTGTTCCTTGGAGGGAACTCACAATGCAATTAGGGAGCTTCACTATTTTGGATACCAATAAAGGATTTATTACTAGAATTGGTCTGATAACTACTAAGCTGGGTGTGTTCAGGCGTGGGTTCATTAACAACTGGAGCAGAGATCCCACATCATGCAGGGCTTCCCTGTTTTTCTGGTCCCAGAGTTCAGTGCGGTTCTTGCCTTGGAATCTCTGTTCTCCAGTCTCTATGCTAACGGAGATGCCTCCCTGCCCCATCTTTGATGCAAATGAGGCTAGGGGAGTTTCCTTAATCCTGTCACCCTTGTCAGGAGGGGTTTATGTGTGTCTCCTGCTGTCTTTTCATTGCTTTTTGTAAATCTTTCTTCTAATTGGTTTTGGCTCAAGCAAAGGCTGGGTTGGGGTGGGGGGGGGGAGGTCTTTCGTGAGTCAGACAAGCTGGGTACTGTGCTCTAGTTCCTCAAGAACAAAGGGCTGATAGGTAACAGCTCAGACTATAGGAACTCTTCTATATTTACAAGTAGTTTGTTTGTGACTTTGCTAAATGTATTAATACTCTAACTCAGTAACGTAGATAGAGGGCTACAGAATGTATATCCAAATATCCATATACTCACATCATCCCTTGCAGAACAAACTGAAAAGTTAGCCATTGTCTTTCTCATCATCACCAATGGCCATCATTCTAGCACCTCCCATCAGCTACAACTCTCTCTCCCCTACTGCCCACAGACTGGGATGCAACTTGTATAATATGTTATGCGCCACTATGTCCAATATTCATTGGGGGTTTCTCCCCTCTTCCTTATTTTTTATGTACCCATCCAACTAATGTTGAGAGAGGTTAGTATATTAATGATCTCAACTTATTATCTCATATGTCAATTCATTACAATGATACTCTTCTGGTCAGATATCTATGGATGTTCTTTCAAAAAAGTTTCCAAAAGCTCATGTTTCTGAGGCTGACTGGTGTCGTTATGGACTATCTTCCCTCTCACACTCTATTTCCTGTTCCCCAAAACTTAGGGGTGATGATTAGATCATTTATCTGTGCTGCAGTTCATAGGCCTTAAGCCTTATGCTAACTGCTGAAGCCAATGTCTTATGGGATACAGGCCTGTAGGTTTCTTGCATTACTGCTGAATATAATAAAGGCAAGACAGTGGATATAATAAAGGTAAACTAGCCTGATGGGGTACCTGGCAAAAGATCTCTCTCTTTCTTTCTCTTTGGACTAACTCTGAGCCTGCCAGAGCCTGTCTCTCTCCCCATGACACTTCCTTTCTCTGTCTTTCCTATTTTGGGGGCTAATGGGTTAATTAGCCTTGTAGCTCTCTTCATCTTATCTCCAGTCTATCAATTAGCAACAACTAATTGTCAGATTTAATCTCAAGCAATAAATTGGCATCGCAGGGACCAGGGTGCTGGTTAAGCTGATGCTGCTGCCCAAAACTGTCACAGACCCTATTGTGATTTTTTTTTTCAGGTCTCTCCCAACCTTTAGCCCTCTGTTAAGGACTGAGGAAGGGCTTCTGTGATAATGAATACCACAGAAGATGGAGTTGACCCAAATCATCACATGAAGGTTATGGGAAGTATTAATGGATAATGCACAAATTCAAGGAGTACATACACTAAGCAAGAGCTTCTCTACTAGAATTTTTACTAAAAAAGTGATTATGATGACACAATGGTCATGCCTGAAACGTGGTGGGATAATTCTCATAAATGGAATGCCCATATAAAGGGGCATTATGGAATTGTAAGTTATGTATTTATATACAATTACATACACAAGGTGAAAAGGCAACTGTAGAGAGAATTGGATAATGACAGAAATAATGAAACATGAAGAATATAATTCATAGAGCAATGACTTTGTTGGAACTTTTGATGATAAATCATTGACATCCTCCTTAATTCACTATGACATTCTGCAAACTAGTCAACAACGATATACTTGCAGTTAACTGAAACTGCATACTCATTGGTCTCCAACAGTGTCTCATACTGTTTTCAATGACAATTGAAAAAACACTGGGTGATGTAGTGCTTTTAAACAGTGCAGAATCATTGACAGACTCTTTCAGCAACTGATGCAAAGATACGGTCATGATGCTCGTGGGAGATGAAGTTCACTCTATGAGAAATGCAAATGATTATTGGATTCCTGCCATTAACTTGGCCAGCAGCACTCACCTTTTTGACCTGGCAAGCCATCCATATAAATTACATTTATTGAATAATTCTATATGTTTCACCTACAACTCATTACGTTTTTCTTCATTCATTCAAACAGTCAATATTCTCTACACTCCCTGGTTCATTCTTCATTCATTTATATAAGCACAAGTCCCCAAGTAGTGACAAATAGAAATATAATAAATTCAGCTTATATCAGCAATGCCCTTACTAGAGAGTTATCCATCTCTCTGTTTTATGATTTTACAAAAAGTGGCTTTGCCTTGAGCCCTGAGCAAGTCAAATCATACTTCAGGAATCACATGGTAAATAGTTTCCATCATAACTTAAGCAGGGGTATTGTATGACACTCATCACTATCATATCTCAGTACCCCTCAAGCATAAATTAATTTAGCTTTACATCAGCCACATGAGATAAACATTATCCCCATTTAACAGAAAGAGAGGTGAGGCAGAGAGAGGTTAAGGTCAAAAGTACCCACTAATTTTGGCTACCAATCTAAGAATAGGCCCTGATTTTTTCAGAGCAGTTAGCATAATATATCACTTTATATATTCAAAGCACAACTCCCATTGACTTAATTTGCAATTCTGCGCACTCAGAACTTATGCAAATCAGATACGTTGATCACCCAGAAAAAGAGGAACACACAATTAGTGAACAGCTGTGAAAAGCCTGCTTTAAGTGACTTGCCCAACATCACTGAAGAGCGCTGTGGCAGAGGCAGGGCTAGAATCCAGTTTTCCAGGGCAGTATTCAGCTGTCTTAATCATGAGACCATCCTATCTATTCCTGCAATTCTTTCTCATTCATTACACACCTTTCAAACTTCTGCAACAAATGAGGCAGGGGTCCTACAAACAACAGTCTCCTTTGCTATTCAACCCTTGAATAGTTCCATCCAGTGCACTGAATGAGGCAGGGGTCCTGTGTGCGGGTGTGTGTGTGGTTTTTTTTTTTAAAAAAAGCATGTGATCATGTAATTAAAGACTGTACCATAACGCCTATGCACAAGGGTGGGAGTGGTGGGGAGTTAGAGTCCTCTGAAGAGGTCAGGGGCTCAACCTACCTCGCAGGCTATACAGGGGGAAATTAGGCAACACAGGTTCACCTGGGACTATTTAGCTTACTGAATAACTGGGAGACAGTTAATTAGGCAGGGAAGCACATGGGCATGATAAAGGAAGAAATGCCCAGTGGGCTAGGGGCAGGAGAACAGGGGTTCCTATGAAGAACAGTCCACAGAAAGAGAGAGCTCTAAAAGAGGACCTTGTGACGTGGCTCACCATCCAAGAAATCATGAAAAAATGCTCCTAGGTGAGAGAGGTTCTGTAGTGAAGCATCTATGAATGCCAAGTTTCAGCAAAACCTGGCTGCCATGAACTGACTTTACTAGAAACCCCACATCAGAAGCCTGATATGTTGTTCCGAGGAAGGGTCGTCATGGTTTGACCACTGCAGGGATCTTGACTCAAGGGAGGAGATCCTTCCCCTGCTGATGACAAAAGCTCTTGGCACCAGAAGTGGGTTCCAGTGCAAGAGGGCTTTGATGGACCCGGGCTGCTATGGGGTACTCCAGGGATGATGGCCCCTAACACAGGGGGACAAGTTAAGGTTGTGTAAGCCAGCTTAGATCTGGCATTCTCTAACTTTTCAGTGTTTGAATTCACAACCTTAATGTTATTTTAACATAGTTCTTTGTGTGTAATTTCCTGGATTTTAAAAAAGCAAACTGGGGGGGGGGGAAGCCAAGTCTATCATGTGGTATTATATTAACACCAACATGAGTCATCAGCCAGGTTGGAACCTTAATTCAGCCCTCTGTGCATATGCATTATGATTATGATGTCCATTCTATTTTGTTCCTCAGGACTCCTGGTTCCATCAGTGCACAGGAGGAACCATATTCACTTAATGAGCTGCTATTCAATGTTTTGTTTTCTCCTCATTGTTCAGTACCTTATTTACCTCACACTGTTCAAACCATGTTTGGAAGACAGAATTATTAATGTAGCACAAAGATATGTCTGTGCTGAAACACCTTGTTATATCAGGGCTTTAGTCACTTATGGTCTGATTCTTCAAGGTGCTCTGCGCTTTCAACTCCTGCTGATTACTGGGACTGAGAACTGTCATCTCCTCACCAGATAAGGTCATTAGTTGTCTCTTCAGTTCCCAGCCCAAAGACCCCAGGAGTGCTAATGCTCTTTGTCTTTTTAAATCAAACTGGAAAGTCATCTTATTTGTCCTTGCTTTAGTTCATTGTATTGACTGTGGGCCAAGTTCTTACCCTGGATACGTGCATATCCAAGGGCAGAATCTGGCTCTGTAATATCACATTTATACACACTTTTTGTAAAACACTTTGATAGCTACTGACATAAGATGCAATAACATTTCATAACAAAAATAAAAAGGAGCAGGGTCCTAAGCCTTCTCCCATTCATGTCAATGGGAATTTTGTCATTGAATCAAGTGAGAGTAGGCTCAGGCGTGAGGAAAGTAGTTAATGTTTTAGCAAAACATTACTTTAAAAGAAGCAGTGTTAACTTGGGTTTAATATTGGTTTGCAATATAATACAGGCACAGTTTTATGTGCCCTCTTACTTTTGGTGGAGTACAAAAGCAAATTTCTCTGTAAACAAAATAGAGATTCAGTGTTGATAGACCATAACATGTTATGGTAAAGATTAATTTTCCTAAAAGAGAGGGTTTTTTTTTTAAAAGGCAGTTTTGCAATTTACTCAATTACCTCAAATTATAACAGTAGGTCAGGTAATCAATCTGTTGTAAACCTGCTTTCTCTTTCAAAGAATTCAATAAAGCAATAGTGGTTAGGGTGTTCACTGATAGTATTAGTGGTCACTCAACTTTTTGGGGGGAAGGGGGGGTAACAGGAAAATTAAAAAACGTAAATTTCTGACTGTGCTTTCTTTTGATTTTGTTTGGATTTAGAATTCAGTTAAGTTAATTCTCTCTCCCTCCCCATCTAATCAACTGCCTATTAAGATAACGGACCTCTTAGAAAATATTTATGAACATCTGTAATCAGCATGATCTCTAATGAAAGTTGAGCTACAAAGCAGACATTATTTCCATATCACTCCTGCACTTATCAAGGTTTTACAGTTTAGAAATTCTCCCTAGTCTTGATATTTTATTTTACTGGAGAATTCATCACCAAAGATAAAATTAGTTCATCAAGCCAACGCTGATTATTAATGTTAACACTCTAGAGATTAATCATCTCTCTCCATCTTCATGTGGGAAAGGTAATTACAAATGTATCCAACTCAATATCTTGAGCAGAAATTCTGTTTGAAACTGGGTGAGGAGATGGTTAGTGGCGCTAAGCTACTTAACTATTATTAAGATTATATAGTGGACAAATTATTATAGGCCAAATCACCTACCTCATCAGAGAAACTTCCAGACGGGGTCCAGAAAGGCTGGTAAATGCCATGAAGTTCACCTTGTTGGGTTTTCTGTAAAGTCCTCCTTTTGCAGGGCAAGTATGGGGAGTGGAGTAGAACTACAGAATTTGAAGGGGTGAGACTTCAACTCCCCACAGATTCTGACATCCTTGAGGAAGTGACCCCCCTTTGGAAATAGGAGCCATTCATGTGAACCTGTCTTTCTGCTCTTGTCAGTCAGAAAAGGCATTGGAGAATACAGCTCCTTAAGGAGCTTCACTGCTATTGCTAGTGAGGAGCACAGTAATAGCTACAACAGGGACTTAAAGAGTGAAAGCATATGTTTAATGTACAGTACAGACAGTTATGGGCTAGCTTGATTATCACTTCAAAAGTTTTTTTTCTCTTAATTAATTGGCCTCTCAGAGGTGGTAAGACAACTCCCACCTGTTTATGCTCTCTGTATGTGTGTATATATATCTCCTCAATATATGTTCCATTCTATATGCATCCGAAGAAGTGGGCTGTAGTCCACGAAAGCTTATGCTCTAATAAATTTGTTAGTCTCTAAGGTGCCACAAGTCCTCCTGTTCTTCTTTTTGCGGATACAGACTAACACGGCTGCTACTCTGAAACCTTTCAGCATATGTTTAGTTGCAGTATATTATTAAGCCACTAGATGTTTCTATGTGATGTATACAGTTCAGACAGGCTATGGTCCCTAGTAAACAAGGGAGCTGGAGCTGAACCTATATTGTATCTGCAGTTGTGGTTGCTTTTATTTAATAAACGCCTCCTGTTTATGATGGCGATTCCGTATATCATGAAAGAGTTCATACCGCTCTAAGATGTGCACCTCATGACCTCATAGTACAACTCAGAGTTGTGTTAATTCATGACCACGTTTCAGAGAATGCAGGGGTCAGCAGGGAAAGATGTCTGACAGAGGAGTTCTGTCCTTAGCTATTAATGCCTGGGAACTCACTTAGTTATTACTAGCATAATATCCTATCATAACCTGTTGGTTTCAGTATCCTCTATTTCTCAGAGAATCCAGAGATTCTGGAATGGGGGGTTAGCCCCTTTCTAACACTGTGGCAGCATCAAAGGACCACAGCTGGATGCACTGGAGCAGGCGTACATCTCTGTACTTCATCTCCATTAGCTGCCTTCCAGGTAGGTGGTACTACCTGCAGTCCTCACAAGACTAATGCCTACACAAAGTCTTTAATATAACAAAATTAGGTCCCAATTCATGAAGCACCCTATTCAGGACAGCAGGTAAGCATGTGCTTAATTTTAGTAAATGTTTATATTTCATTAAATCAATTGGGCTTAAAAACATGCTTAAAATTATACACGTGTTTATGAGTTTTCCTGAAACAGGGCTGTAAGCAAGATAAGCAGTTACCAGAAGCACATGTCTTGGAGATAGGGTGGAGTGCCAGGTCACACAAAGGGCGGTGGGGATGCTGATTTTAAAGAGGAGAACACAAAGAAAATGAGAAGTCATTGACCTCATTGGAAGTAATACGTGTTCAGCTCCCCAGAAAATCAGATTGCTTTTATTTCAATGATTAAATATTAATTTAGCCATCTATGAAAATGTTGGCCTTGCACTCTATTAAGTATAAGCACCCACTTTGCCACGCTCTTCTATGTTTGATGAAAACAGCATGTCTTGTTCCATTTATCAAAATAATATTTGTATTTTCCTGAGTATATCAGGGCTTGTTAAAGGTATTTTACTAATAAACATTTAATAGGGGTTTTTGGAAAAGACAGAAAACTAATGTAAAGCACAAAACAAAATATGTTTAAAAGTTCTTGATAGCTTCACTTTAAATTTAAGCCTTCTATAATGATACAGTTACTTGTCACAACAACAGCTAAATCTGGGTTCTGTTGCTCATTGAAAATCTATTTATGTGCTCAAGAGAGTCCTGGAAAAGCAGGACGCTCTGCATGAATGTGGAGTGAAGCATAAAATAGGCAAATTAGATGTTGTACTGACCTTATGACATTGGAAATTTGATTGCTTCTTATGTTGTCTTTTTCTGTCCCTTGTAAGAATTGTCCAGAAAGTTAGTTCAAATGCTGCATGTTTCACCAGATACATAACTGCAATGAATTAGTGTATATATCTATATATCATGAAAAAATATTACTGCATACCTATGATGAGGGACACTTGAACATAGTTTCATAAATTCAGTCAAACACATCATGTTTGTCCACACCGAACAACTTACCAAACAGAAAATTCTGTTTAGTGATTAGTTTACCATTCATACTCTTTTGATGTGTCACTCTAGCATTGTCCATTGTGTGTTTAAATATAGGGTACAATCCAGCAAGTACTCCACATTCAGAGTTCACACTGACATCAAGGAGAGATCTATACACAGAGCTCTTACAAAATTGGTGGTAATGGATTTTGCCATCTGTAAAGCAGAATGGTCTTAAAACGCACTATGGGAACATCAACCCACTTCTTTTAAGCCTGAGAAATAGTCTATATTTTACTAACTTTATGAAATAAAATACATGGGGGAAAAAACTTCTTTTAAAGGAGATTCACTGTGCAGACCTGAAAATACTAGCCATGGGAGTTTTCATGGCTTGAAGAGAGACAACTGAGGGTGGAACTAAAAGGTCATTGTTCCTTGAAATGCTCCTGAAGATCACAGTGATGTATAGGCATCTCAATCTTCATTATAAGCCTGGAAAAAGCTAAAAAGTACACAGCTTTTCAAGGCTTCAGTGAAAATGATACATATCCCTTTTCTATTCATCTTATTTTTGAGAAACCTACATTACTCTATAATGAAATATAATTATGGACATAACTTCTGCTGGTTTTCCTTGACAGACGATTGTCCCTATAGTCTAGTTCTAAAATCTAAATTGAATTTGCTTTTGTTGACTTCCTTCAGAATTTCATCTGCACTTCATGCTGCTGCAGACCATTTTGGGAACAGAAGCAGCAGTAGACAGCATGAGATCATTTAGACACATCTGAAGTCTGGTGAGAGAAGGCATTTTATTTGGCTCTAATCTCAGCAAGCTATCCCAGCATCCCCAACTAAAGTAGCCTCCTCTTGGCTTCTGTACTTTTTTTTTAATTTCCTAGATCTTGGTAAAATTTTCAAAAGTGCCTATGTCACTTTTGAAAATAGGTCTTAGGCTTCTAAGTCACTTGGTTACTTAAAAAAATATAGGTCTGTCCCACCTGAAAACATGTACCTCTTTCATTGGTAGATCTGTGGGCTATCATGGACTGTTGTAAGTTTCACAATAGCTGCGTGTGCGACATTTTCATATTGCTTTTTTTTTCTTCCAGTTTTGAAAGCCTTGAGTTGTAAGTGCGTCTTCAGTACTCCTCTAGGCATGGACAAAACATCAGCAGGAAAAACAAAGCACTCAGTGTATTGGTGTGGATTCGATACCTGTTTTTTCATACCTAATATTAGAACACGGATACTAGTCATGGGGTGAGAAACACCTTGCTGTTTTTTCTCCAAGATCAGTGAGAGGGATAGTGGGTTAATAGACCCTTTCTGTATATTCCCTAGATTGGTATAAGGGCTAGTGATGCCATCAGAAGTGATGGAATCATTAGTTCTGCTGTCACAGTTGACATTATTTTTGGCAGAATGCTATTCAAGGCAATTGGTATTGCTTCTGTGCTAGGTTTGTCATCAGGAACTGGGAAGCCAGACATGCTGCTGCTCATTCACTTCAAATATCTGTCTCTGAAACATATGTCTTTTGGGAGCAGGCAGATGGGGGGGAAAACAGGTATTTAACTCCCATAAAATGCAGTGGGAACTGCATACTCATAAAGGCAGAATTCGGCACTGTTTTGCTAATTGACAAAATTGGTTTTACATTTCCAGAAACATAAGAACGGCCACATTGGGTCAGACCAAAGGTCCATCCAGCCCAGTATCCTGTCAACTGACGGTGAACAATGCCAGGTGCCCCAGAGGGAATGAACAGAACAGGTAATCATCAAGTGATCCATCCCCTGTTGCCCCTTCCCAGCTTCTGGCAAACAGAGGCTAGGGACATCACCCCGCCCATCCTGGCTAATAGCCATCGATGGACCTATCCTCCATGAATTTATCTAGTTCTTTTTTTAATCCTCTTATAGTCTTGGCCTTCACAACACCCTCTGGCAAGGCATTCCATAGGTTGACTGTGAATGTAACAGTGACAGACCCTGGTTGTCATCAGGTGGGATTGAACCTGGGAAGCTCTGGAGCTGAATGCATGAGCCTCCACTGCATGAGCTGAAAGCCACAGGCCCATTAGCTAAAGCTATAGAGTAGACTCCTTAATCTCTCTCAAAGTGGTCTCGGTGCCACTAGATGGGACAGAGCACTACACCCAGGAGGTGTGTGGGTTACATGAAAAAATACTTCCTTTTGTTTGTTTTAAACCTGCTGCCTATAATTTCATTTGAGTTTTTGTGTTATGAGAAGGAGTAAATAACACTTCCTTATTTGCTTTCTCCACACCAGTCATGATTTTATAGACCTCTATCATATCCCCCCTTAGTCTGAAAAGTCCCAGTCTTATTAATCGCCCCTCATACAGAACCCGTTCAACACCCCTGAATATTTTTGTTGCCCTTGCCTGAATCTTTTCCAATTCCAATGTATCTTTTTTGAGATGGGGTGATCAAATCTGCACACAGTATTCAAGACGTGGGCATACCAGGGCTTTATAAAAGCAGTGGGCTAGACTGATTTCAGTTAGGACCTGAGCCACAGCCAGTTGGAATGTTTCTATTAACTTCAGTGTGTTTTGGATCAGGCTCTTTACACTGCTGCAAATCCAGAGTAATTCTTCAATGGGATCTCCAGATTTACAGCTGTGTAACTGAGACCAGTTTATGGCCCCGGCCCTCAAAAAACGTAGAGCTTAATGCGTCCAAGTTTTTCAACAAATGCTTTGTATCTTTTAAAGATGGCTTTTTCCCCAAACTGGCACGCATTCTCTCTCTATACAAAAGAGTTTATTCCTCTGCCCCAAAAAGGTTCCTTGAGTTTGTAAAGTTCTTCCCCATCAGTGAACATGTTTTATATTTTATGCAGGCAGCTGAGGTAGTGGGATAGGTGGTAAGGTCATATTGGGCTAGAAAAGTGCAGGAAGCTTTATGATGTGATTCTCCCAATAGACAGCACCATATAATGTCCTAAAGTCTTAGGCCTTGGCTACACTTGCAGCTGTACAGCGCTGTGAGGTAAACCTGTCTTCGTACAGCTGAGTAGGGAAAAGCGCTGCAGTCTGTCCGCACTCACAGCTGACAGCGCAGTGGTGTGGCCACACTTGCAACATTTGCAGCTGTGTTGGGAGTGGTGCATTATGGGCAGCTATCCCAGCATTCATGGGCTGCAACATGCTTTTCAAAACGGGGGAGGGGGGTGGATTGTGATAGGGAGTGTGGCAGGAGAGAGAGTGCTTTTTGGAGCATGTCAGCTCTCTATTTTGCAAGTTCTGAACTCCCGGTCCCCTGCTCATTCATTTACTCACTCAAAGCAAGCTGCAAACTATTTGCTTTTCTCTGTGGTACGAGCTTTGAAACCGGCACTTCCGCATTCCTGCAGCCGGTCACAACAATGGAGAGGATTGGCCACTTGACAAGGTGATTAGTACAGCGCTGCAAGCGTTTACACTCACACCCATGAGTCGTAGCCAGGTACTCCACATCTCTCGGAGATGTGGAGTACCTGCAGCGGTGTACCCAGGGAGATACAGCGCTGTAAGTGCCCTGCCAGTGTGGACAGGGAGTGAGTTACAGCACTGAGGGAGGCTTTACAGCACTGTAACTTGCAAGTGTAGCCAAGGCTTTACTCTTGAGACATAAAGAAGAAGCGAGGTGAGACTACACTGTATTTCAGAGCCCCTCATGCCACGCTGGCTCTCAATCCAATATCAGTCCCAATTCAAATTCCTTATTTTTACTTTTAAGGCATTTAACTTGACTAGGGCTTTGGCTCAGACTCTCTCTCTCTCTCTCTCTCTCTCTCTCTCTCTCTGAGCATGACTTACTTCCTGTGGAGCAGCCAGTCTTTTCATCACCCCCCTGCAATAGGCTGAGCCTAAATGACCCAATCTAGCTCCTAAAGAACTGGCAAGCATAGAAATAACAGAGATGTTGTGATTTAACTTTTTGAAGTTTACTTAACAGTTTTCTGTCGTAGATAATAGCTCTCTTATGAATACTTCAGCCATGAAGATCACTGGCATTCAAAACATTTTGAATCATAACTTAAAACCCAGTAGGTAAATTATGTGCAATTATGTGTATTGGAGAAGTTATCACAATTTTGTTCTGCTTCAGCAGTGTAATCTTACCAAGGTCTCACCAGACAGTTGCAACTCATTTTGACAATTTCCAATTAACAGTCCCAAACCTATCCTCCGATATAAAACTGCATTTCTTTGAAAGAAAGAAGCACTCCTCATGCATCTCTGAGTTCCTATAAATCACGGTGACATTGTGCTTTCACCCATAACACCCAATATACAGATACTCTTCTACTTTCCATTTCTATCTTATCTCGAAAAGCACCTTGGGGCAGGCTGAAGAGCTGTCTGTCTATTTGAAGTATTTTTACAGGTTGTAAGTGATTTTAAATGCAAACTTTTTTTGTAAAAACAAATAAAACATTTACACTTCATAGACATAAAATAAACATTCAGCTCTTGACATGAAACCTTTCTGCAGCAGAATGTTCTTAGTGCAATACATATGAATTAGCCCGTGTATATTTTCACCAAATAATGAAGGTTAATTTGTGCAAAAGAGATTTTCCTATAAACTTTCATTCTATGTGCTGCTAATAACTTTTCAATTATAATGAAACTACTCTGTAATTGGATTGCAAGTATATAAAAATTTTGTGCCATGAAAATTACCAGATAATCTTTAAGTAACACTCTCAGCTCACATTCCTGTAGACATTTGAACTATATTAGAAATATTTCAGAGACTTAAGTTACAGTACATTTTGTGCTCAGACACCATGATAATAGGAATTTCAGAGATAGATAGCAGGATACAACAAGTCAGAATTTATGCAGCAAAAATGCTTTATACACTTGTGAAAAACTATGAGACACCCAGACCCTGCAACCCTGACAGGCTCAGTGTGCAAGAAAAGAGGGGAAAAAAGATATAAATCTTCTCTGGGCAGCACAGCGGGGGAGATGGGCTTATCATCCTCCCTGGTATTTTACCTCTCTTGTGTCAATAGGTCTATACTGCTGTGATAGATGTTATTTACAAAAGCAGAACCTGGTACAGAATGACTTGCTTATGTACAGCTGGGAGCACCTCTGTTTTTCCTGTTGTCAGATTAGGTCAGGAAGAGGTGAGGCCAAACATGATGGGTAGAAGAAGATAAGAAGGCTGTTGATGATCCTGAGCTACTGAATTACTGGAGAATTACTGAGACAGAGATGCTAGGTTCTTTGACCATCTTCAAACACCCGCCCCTTGAATGAACTGAAGGAATTTTTCTGTCTTTTTTTAAGTGTTTGCTTCCCTTCAGTTTGACGCTTTCCCCTTTTCTTCCTCTCTCTCTAAATCTCGCTCTCAGTTAATTCCCCGTCCAATTTCTTTTAACACCCTGTTTTGAAATTTGGCCATTCTTTTCCCTTTCCCTGCCCCTCCCCCTTTGTCCCTTCCCTTCCCCTTAATTCTGTTCTCTCCTTGGCCCCCTTTGTACCCATTTCTTCCTTCTGCCCTCTTCTTGCCCCTTCTATCCCCCTGCATCCTCCTTTTCCTCTTGGCTCTCTTTCTCTTACACCACTTTTCTTTCCCCACTACCTTCTCCTGACCGCTTCCTCCCATTTACCCTCTGTTTGGTCTTCCTCTCTAGCACATTCTTCACTTTGCTCTTTCCTTGAGCTCACAATTTGCATCACACTCCTCACTCATTAGTCATTCCACACAGTGCTGAGATCAGGAAGAAGTTACCTTTGAGCCCCCCTCCTCAACCTCCTCCCCTCAAGACTGAGCTTTCTGATATAGAGCAGAATGTGTAGGATCCTACATGATTAAACACTTTAGCAGCATCTCTCCCACTTGCTTGCAGATCAGCTTCCAGCAGCTTGAAGTGGAGCTGAAAAGGCAATAGAAACAGAGCTGTTAATGTGCACAATGGCACAGCTACTTGTGTATTGACTGGAGCACTCTGGGGAATCTCAAGTCCCTGAAAAGCACCACACCTTCCAAACCCCTCCCCTTTCAGGCTGAGTCCTCTACAAGGGTTATACATGTCTTTCTATGAGAGTGAGCTGTGACTCTTAAACATAGCTGATTTGGGATACTGATCATGTTTACTGGTCCTCCCTATGGGTAAAAGAAATGTTATCAGCCTGCAGCTATCCCACTTTGCACAGTTCCCCAGAAAGCCCAACATACCAAAGGAAATCACAAAACAAATGAAATGGTGTCCTGTCTGCACCCAGGATACCACACTGGCAGCCTCCTGCCCTGACAATACACTGCACCTGTCTGTGCACAACCCTCTAGTATTGGAAGTTATCCCATGACCCCAAATCGTTTAAGGGAATATGTTCAGATGAAAGTCACCTTCACTTAGAGACCAAGCGTGGCAATTTTCAGCCCCAGAGATGATTTTTTTTTTTCAGAATGTTGTCAGCATGTGAACAGGGAGTGTGTGTGTTGCAGAGGGACGAGGGTTTGGGGGGGGGGAGGGAGCAGTTGTAGTGGTTGCCATTTCCACACTTCAGTGTTTGACCTTGCTATGATATATATAGTGTTTCCTTGTAAGTTAAAATAAGTAATGCAACTACCGTGGCAAATTAATGGCCTGCCACTGTGTGATACATTTTTAATGGTGAGCACTCAAACTAAAAATGGTTTTACATCCTTCACAAGAGAGGTCACTTCTAGCACCATTGCTATAATAATAATGCTTTGTACATATTGTAACATTTCACATTGCCAGTGCTTTGCACAAATTCACCAATAACTGTGAGCTAAGCAAAGAAATGAGACAAAGAGTTGCAGTGACTGGTGCAAATCTATGCAGCAAGTCAACATCACAGCTGGAATTAGGAGCCAGCAGTTCAGTCTCATTTCCTGCCCACTCCGCTAGGTTTTCATAGTGTGGACTACATCATCCTAGAGAGATTCTCTTGTACACTTCCCTGCCAATGTGTGAATGCTGGGTTCATGTCCACTCCTATTTATGACTGCATAACATACCCATGGCAATGACAGCAATTGCTGACCTGGAAATGTAACATGAGACAAATATTTAACATACTTTTAGCATATTTTATTCAGTTTGGCAGCAGAAACAAGGAGGAGGAGCACCTTGTGCATCTCTTTCTGGACCACCTGCTGATGCTCTGAGGACAACAGATAGTCCATACATCACAGCTGGAGGATTACCACGTTGCTGGAGAAGTGACTTGCTGAGATTCCATAGGTCAAAAAGGGTTCTGAGCAAAAGCAAAAAGTCAGAATTAAGAAGTCTCTCTGATGCAGAGAAGACATTTATAATGATTTTTATTACAAATGGGAGCTTGTAAATGAGAATAAATTCTGAGAAGAATACCATCATGATAAACCACATAACAAATCCTAATGCTAAACCCTCCCTAAAACCTGATGCCTCATTGAGAAACCTTGGAATGAAAATGTATGAGCCAGGAATTTTTGGAAATGTTCATGCTTTTATTCATCTTTTTCATGCCTGGAGTCCTTTGTTTCATGAATGAACAGACAAATGGGATCCAACAATGACCATTTGCTCAAACCATACTAAAAAGCAGGTAATATACACCTGGCAGATTTCACCAATTGTGCATATTTTATACCTCACTAGCAGAGTTAACATATTTCTATCCTGACTAGATTTGGAGCGTTCCAGCTACTGCCTTGAAAGTTAAAAATAAGTGACTGACAGCAGAATATAATATAATAGCACACAGAGTCAACTATTCAATGCAGGGGTCACTGGTTTTATCTATACACTAAAAACTACAGTCAGTTTATAATTTATATCAATTTTGCTCTAAATGTGCTGCAGCTGTAATTGCTCTCTGCCAAGGCCTTTAGAAAACCACAAGAAGAACTGTGTCTGAATGCAGCAGGCATCACTGTTCACAAATGTCCATCCGGATAACAGGATCTTTAAAACTCACCTTATGAGTGATACAATTTTTGAACATGAGGTAGTTTTGGAGGATGCAAAGGGCCTGGCAAAAATGACTTGGCTTTGCTATTTAAATCTAGCCGTTTGTGTCTTCCCTGAATTGTCTTAACATAAGTTCTGTTCAAAGAGATATTAATCAGGCTAACACCAAAGCTGGCTCTTAATGTTTCTACTGCCTACTTTTTTATCCAGCCCTATAAACTTTATATTGGGATATAAATTAAGATTTCAGATGCTACTGCTTGCTTCTCAGCATCCTTGCCGGAGGCTGCCTTTAGTGCTGAAATGCCTGTCAAGCCCATAGAAATGACGCATTTGAAAATGCCATCAGCTTTGATGTAATGTTTATTTCTTCCCATTAATGAAAAGATTTCCCATTTATTATAGAAATATTTCTGGTGTTTTAAAAAAATATTGTAAGCTTTGTATTGCTTTAAGATTCAGTATGATGGAAAGGCTTTTTATTAAAACAGTCTTTTTTTTTTTCCCCTCTAGCTCCAAGACTGGCACTCACAAAGTCTAATTTTGAAAGTTTACATTATTTCTCTGCATAATGGGATTGAAGCAGGGGAAGATTAACAGGAGGCAATCTAATTTAATGGTTGCAAATTATAGTTGATGAAGGAATGTGTTAATCAGGAAAAAATAACTGACTTCCAATTTGGAAGAAAAAGAAGATGAGAAATGCATGTTGTGAAGTTGCTCATCTAAATATCCACTTTTGTTTCTCAATCATGATCCATAAATTAATGCAGACATCCTGGAACCAGAGACCATCTCTGAAGCACATATAATGCGTCTGATTGACGGTTCAGTATATGACAGTGTGACAGTGAACTGTCACATGGGGGGAGGGAAAGAAAGAAGGGGAAAACCCCATGCAGCTGGCTCCACTTAACCAATCCTCTCAGAGGCTGCTGGAAGTAGTCTGTGGCCTGTATAAGCCAGACTGAGCTCATTCCATCTAGAGTGAGATAATGTCCAGGATGGCAGGAAGACTGAAGGTGTGTCAAGGGGAAAACACCTTTCCTTGTGCTTCTCTCTGGAGCTAATCACCTGGGGGGAGGGAAGGGAAAGGTACTGAGTTTGGGGAGAGTTGGGTACCAACTAGGGTCTGCCTTCCCAGGAAACTTTGGATTAGCCTGAGAAATAAGAGAAATCATGAGGAAGTGGGACTAAAGACGTTGGGCAAACTAAATACTGATACATCCTTTCATACTATTATTGCATTATCTCTGGCTTTCTTTTCCCCCCTCATCCTTATTCTGTGGTGGTCAGGTCATGGTGGCCTACCAGGCAATAGCTTGGTGAGAGCAAGATGATGAAGAGATTTGCTCAGATAATGACAAGTTTTATTCACAAGTAATTTAATGATTGATGGAAAGAAATTGTCCAACCTTCATTTTTCTTCCTTTATAATGTGTGTAAATGCATATAAAGTTAAGAACATCATATTGGTAGTTATGATGAGATAGAGAAATGGAATTTTACAATCAAGTGATCTAAATTCCAATGTGCTCTAAGGTCTTGTCTACATATTCAGAATTAAAATGGCCTCACTTTGGATTATGTTAATTCACTTTTCAAATTCTATTTGAATAAAACTAAATCAAATTAAGGCTATTTTAATTCTGAATGAGGTTTCCACACAGGGGTTTAATTCAATTTAACGAATCCATTTTACATTCACACCTTTAATTAATTTTGATTAACTTTCTAAGTGTCCTCAAGTAGACAAGCCCTAAACTATATGATGGCATGGATTCTCAACCGTGGGTTTGTGTCCTCTAGGGACCAGCCACAAATCGGTGTCAGGGGGTTGCAAACACTCTGCTTTCCCTATATTGCTTACATGGGAGAAGGGTGCTAGGTGGGTTCTGCCTTGATGAGGGTAAGAGGATTCCAAGATGGGAAAAGGTTGAGACCTGCTGTACACTGGTGGCATTTATTTATTTATTTATTTATTTAATAATACCATCTGTAAAATACCCTCTACCAAAAAAACCCCAAACCCCTCCCTCTTTAAGAAAAAGAACCAGGCAGATCCAGGAATGAACAGGAGGCACAGAAAACAAGAGAGAGATTGCTGTGGCATCACCCCTGCTTCCACCAACCACATGGAACAGCTACTCCATTATAGCCCCGCTGAGAATGGCTCCTCTGATCTAGAAGAAGGAGGCTGCGGAACCAGGGGATGGCTGTCTTTTGAGGTGTGATTTCCCTCCTCCCTCTGTGACACACATCCCTGGGTAAAGGGTCCCCTGTTTTTTGTAAACAGCTCTCGCCTCAGGTCTGGCAAACTCATTACACTAAAAATTTTGCAGGGTATTTATCCATAAGGGATACCACATGAGCTAGCTACAGAAATCTTGTAACTTGTCAAGATTGATCATCATAGTGCGCTGTATGTACAGGTACTATTTAAGGAATAATATATTCATATTGAAATTATGCTTTATGGATGTGCAGTAGAAAGTAATGATTAGTCACCAGGATGTCTCATAATGGCCCATTTGGGAGGTTGTCACCCCACCCTGTCTGGCTAGTGATGCAATGCAAGGCTCAATTGTTTGCCTTGCACAATACTGAGACTTTGAATGGGAAATCATGAAAGGCAACAACAAACATCTGAAACCATTTGACGGGGTTAAAAAAATAAAACACAACTTTAAAACAAGACAGGGGTTCCACCCTGGCTATCATTAGAAAGAAAACAATATTCTGTTTCTATTCATAGCTAGAATCTATGCATAGATTTTCAGTATAACACAAAGGAAGATGCTCTGTATCATTCACTAAGGAAAACCCATGGTGCAAGAAGGTGCTTTCATGAACTGTTTGGATCCCGGTTATTGAGAAACAAGCCAGCTTTGCAATAGACTCAACTGGGGGAGGGGAGAATCTTCTTTATTATATAGGAAAGGTAACTACCGACAAATGTAGACCCAGGTTTGTGGTCTATTTTATTTTTATTTATTTTGTATTGTAACCAACCACTTGTTTCCAAAACTCTCTCTTGTTTCTAGATACTTTTTTATTCTTTCTTAAATAAACCTTCTTCTGTTTTATTAAATGCTCACAATCAACTGGTCCTGTAAACCACACAGCATTTCAGGTAAAACTGCTAAATTGTGGTACTGTGTACCTGTAGGTGAAGAGGATCTGGAATTTCTGTGAGTAGCCAGTCTCAGGAGTGGGTTTCACAGGGGAACAATTCAAAGGGACTTGAGGATTGGGATGCACCTATTATTAATCTGCAAGGAGAAGGAAGGGCTGGCAGAGCCCAGAGGAGACTGGCTAAAGGGCTGGCAGTGTCAGGGAGCTGACACCGAGCTACCACAAGAAAGACTCCCTCTCTTTGGAGGCAGGGGATAACAAGATGACTCACAGTCCTGGGTACTCTGAGAATGGTCACACCCTCCCCTTAGGCCTTCAGGATATTAATTCATAAACTAATGCAGAACCTATTGTGACCTCTGGTCAGAAATCACTCCTCCTACATGTAGGGGCAGACAGCAGCATCCCTCTTGACAAAAGAAATTGAAGGAATTCAGTGAGTGCTACTGTGCTGTGAATCAGTCCTCACAGGAGCTGCTCATTCAGGGAAGCTTATAGTACTTTGGTAAGTCAGACAATTACTGTAACCATTGGGACAATTTACCAAGGGTTGAGGTGGATTCACCATCACTGAGAATTTTTAAATCAAGGTTGGATGCTTTTGTAAAAGATCTGCTCTGGGGATTATTTTGGGGAAGTTCTATGGCTTGTGTTAGAGAGGAAGTCAGATCCAGAGGTTCTCAAACGTCATTGCACTGCAACTCCTTTCTGACAACAAAAATTACTACCTGATCCTAGGAGGAAAGACAGAAGCCTGAATCCTTCCAAGCTCCACTGCCCTGGGCAGGGGTGGCAAAGCCAAAGCCCAAGGGCTTCAGCCACAGGCAGGGGACCTGTAACCTGAGCCCCGCCATTCAGGGCTGAAGTCAAAACCTGAGTCCTGCCACCCACTTTGAGTTTCCGATGCACAGTTTGAGAACTAGATGATCTAGCCTAGGAATCTAAGAAATAGTACAGATATCTGCTAATTTAAAACATTTTAGAAGCCTGCAGTAATTACACACACACACAGAGTTGAGTAATCAGAAGGGTGTGGCTGAAAACATCCCAAAGGTTGATTGCGGGAGGGCTCTTTCATGGACACAGAGGATTCACAAGAAACTCTCCGTCTATCTTGGGTAGCTGTGCAGATTTCTGCACTCCATATACTCCGGAGGAACAGGGATTGCTCGTCCTTTGTCCTCCCAGGGAACATGTTGCCAAACAGTGGTGGAGAGAGAGGATAGGACATAGGAGCAAGCCATGACCCTTGCTGTACCTTTGTATAAGCATGGTACAGCAAAGGGAACAATAATTGTTCACACCCATGC
Source organism: Chrysemys picta bellii (assembly GCF_011386835.1). NCBI lineage: Eukaryota > Metazoa > Chordata > Testudines > Emydidae > Chrysemys > Chrysemys picta. The sequence goes on along the minus strand of NC_088793.1, from coordinate 143,110,456 downwards.
ACATGGAGAAGCTCAGAGACAGAGGGTCTCTGAGGCACAGTCTACCCAGTTCTCCTCCTGAGGTGGTGCCATTCTGCTCAGCCCTCTGTGTGTGGCTATGCCATAAAAACCATAATCTAGCCCAAATGTCAGCAACTCTGGAATTATCAAAGAATCCAAGTTAATCAATACAGTGTTGCTAAAAAATCTTGGAAAGCAGACTAGATATAGCAAATATATAGTCTTGTAGAAATATAGCCTTGCCCGTTAAATGGACTATCTGCTGATGTGTGAATTTTCTTTCTGATAAAAACCAAGGAGAGTTGTGATAAACTGATATCTTCATCTGAAGATTATTATAATTACTAGGATACTGTTATATGACTGTGATAGCATGATAATGTACTTGGAAGAAGGATGGTTTTGTGTTTAAGGACTGGAACTCAGAAGATCTGAGTCCAGTGCTTGGTTCTGTCACAGCCTTCCTGTGTGACTTAGACTAGCTATTTAATCTCTTTGTGCCTCAGTTCCTTACCTGTAACATTAATACAGGAGTATTGAGATTAATCCATAAAAATACTTGCAAGGTGCTTAGATTTTATTTTGCCATCTGTTTTATAGTTTGTTGATGAAAATCTGACTTTGATCAGTGGTGGAGTGGTTTAAAAAAAAAGTGAGTAAACTAACCTAACCTAACCTTCATATTCCACAAAAGAGAAGCTGGTAACCTCAGTTTACCCTCGACTACACTACTGACTGATCCACAAGGTGACATAAATATTATATGTCTAACCCTGTCATGACGACATGTACATAGTATCCAGTTTTCATGAAATGGACATCGAGGAATGGCTGTTCCATGTACAAATACATATATTTGCAGGTGAAAGATAGCATTTGTATGAATGAGAGAACTGGCTATTATTTATTATTTTACTGTTTAAAATATTTAAACTAATAAAGAAGCAAAATAATGCCATATGCCATAGGCGATCAATCTCACACTACAAATAGTGAATAGTTGAAGTGAAATGTTCCAACATCCTCCAGGTTGATTTGTTTTCACATAATTATTCAGTGAATACTTGTGAATAACAAAATACTTTCAGACCTCATGATTGGTTCACAAATGATTCTCACAAACATTCAGGTTAAATACATTAAATAATATATTCACAACAACCAATTCAACCAGCTCTAGATGTATTTAAATTTAACCTTGGTTACTGCTTTGTAGTACTGCTTTATTGGAACACAAACAAGTAAAGGTTTGCTACTGTGTGATTAACGCAGCTGCAGCAGCTAAAGGTGTATGCACTTTAGGGATCTTGCAGTAGACTCCATTACCAGCAGTATTCAGCATCCTTTCAGTTTGCAGCAATATGGTTTCCTTAAATGCTACTACAACTTTTTTCTTCTCTAAAGAACTTTCTTTCTTTCTGGTGGCCTCATGTCACTTCATTGTCTCAGCATATGGCTGATTTCAATAGCTGCCCTAAAGGAGTATATAATTTCCACACTTACTGGGACAGGCTTCAGTTGCAACCAGTTTGGTTTTGGCTGAAGTTGCCTCTCTTCAAACAGCCGTAAACCCTCTCATGTGCAGTTACTGTGTCTGACCAGTCACTGTATAGCAGGGGATTGGATGGAGACAAAGTAAGAAATAGTCACTACTAGTATTAAGAGAGAGGGCATGGGTGTAAACCAGGGAAGTCTTCTTTCGGCCCTGCAAAACGGAACAGATCTAACACACAGTGTAACTGCTAAGTAGGTGGTGTGAGCCCATCACCCTTCTGAACAGTTCCCCCTGCCCCATACTCCTCTGTACAGTAAACATTTCAAATGTTCTGATATTCCTCCATTGGTTTTCAGTTTATCGTCTTCAGGATTTGCTAGATGTTTTGCAATATTTAGTGGTTAAAACTCCACTATCAGAATAGTTAATTCCATGGCTCTTCGGAGGGTTTTTTTTAAGTTATTTTATGTTTGTTATCCCTTCAGGACATTTTAATCAAAAGCAGATCTGTTACTCCATTCTAATATAGTACCTGTGTGCAGGGGATGATGCGTCTCCCTCTTCCCCCCTAACCCCCCACACTTCTCATAGGAAACAGTCTTCACGGCCCATTTAGAAACAATGAATGAACTTAAATACCAACTTATTAGACACCCTGATTCATATCTTTAGTGTAAACAGCACAAAGATTAATTTAAGAAAGAATCTGGATTTCAAGCTCAGTTCTGAAGCTGATCTTTATGCGAAAAAATATGCACAGTACATCCTGTTTTCATCTGAGGAATATGTTTTGTTTTTAATTTAACTAAAGAAGTCAAAGCCAGAGACTGTTTATTGCTCTTTCAGCATTTTTTTTAAATTTGTAGTTAACAAACATGCAAGTGGGGGGGGGGGAAATCTGCTCTTGAAAAAAAGTGTAAAAATGGTTACAGAAATGCATCCATTAGATCCATACAGAAGAAAATGAGGAACAGCTTGCTAGCTGAAAGATGGTGACGCATCCTAATATGTATAATGGCGGAAAAGAAAGTTAAGAAACAGAAATGGAAGAAATGAACAGAGGATCTAACAGTAAGAAATCATTTAGTGGTTTAAAATGAGCTCACTGGAAAGAGAAATGGAAAAACCATTGAACTGGAACACTGAATGAAAAGGATAGAAGGGGAAAGTGAAAAGGAAACCTTCCTTTAGTGTGCCTGCAATTGAAGTGCTTTCCGACACTCTTAAATAGGAGGATATTAACTGGCTCAACTTAGGAATTATTTTGGGGGTACTAAGGAGAATAGGAAAGTTGACTGACTGTAAAAATGATTCAGCTATGTGGCAAATATTAAAGGCTTCTAGTACTGTAATATGCAGCAGGAAAATCTAGTGCTATGATGTTAAATGGATTTACATCAATTTACGGTGTAGGAAGGGGAAACTTTTCACAACTAAGATGACTAGCAAGGAAAGTGACTTTGCAGGGAATGGAATGGGCACAAAAGCATATAAAGAGGGAGGGAAAGCATTGGGTGTCTGCTAAAATTCCTACTGAAATACACCAAGATGAAGGCTCTGAAGTTAGAGGAGGATCCAAATCAGACCCAGTTATCCAAACCTGCCTGAACTTTGCCAGGGCCAAACCAGGTATCCAGCTAACTTTTTTCTGTGGCAGCAGAACCAAAATCACTGTTTCTAATTCAGGGGTCCTGGACTGATAGAATTAATTCTATCTTCCAAGTTAACCTAATTTCAACAGAGTTACAGCTGCCCAATAAAACAATTCCCCAGTTTGGCACAAGAAGCTACGTGAGGGTTAGAGAGGATATAATCCTCCCCCACCCTCAGGGCAGGGTCTGAAGCATATGAGGCAGCCAAATTGTATAGCCCCGAGGGGCTGTACAGCAGACACAACCTGTCAAATCTCCCTCTGCAAAGCTTGAGGCCTGCAGCTCCACAACATTTGAAGACCTACTGGCCACATCTCCTCAGCTTCCCCAGTGTGCCTATAAAGTTCTCTCTTTAAACTTCTTTGAGAGATCATCCCAGTGATGAGCCAATTGAGGGGTAGTGGGGCCGCGAAGGTGGGATGGAGCTTCCTTTGCCCCACCCTCCTAAGTCTTGTGCAGAGAAGAGTCAGGCTGAACTAGAGACTCTAGCCCTGTTTCAAGAATTTCCCTCTGCAAAGGGTGAATCTGTGATCTGAGCATTAAAATAGGCTGAGTAATAGAAGTGAATCCTGCTCCAACATCTATTGCTATCCTTCAGTTGTCATTTTAACTGGTGACCATAGCAACAATAAAACATCTTCTGCTTTATTCTCAGTTTAGTTTCTCTAGCAGATTCATGAGAATAGATTAATAACCTTTACCAGGTTTTTTTTTCAACTGAACGCCATGACCACCTACTGCAGTGGAAATAGCTCAGAACAAAAGGTGGCTTGTGCCCAGAAATTGTGTTCTCTTACCTACCAGTGGTGGGCAGGAGTCTGGGTAGTAGAAAGTTACCAGACACAGAACAAGGAAACCAAGGTGTTGGCAGGGGGATATATAAACAGACTGAGGCAAGACAAACAGGAAATTCAGGCAGGAAGAAGGAAGGGTTCGACCTGGTCAAAGTGAGAGGAGGCAGGCTGACTTAGGGAGAGAAGGCTCCAGGTTTCAGAATACAATCCATGCCCTGGAGCCGAAGGACTCTGGATCGTCCCAAAGGCCGGTGACCCCAGCCCAAACAATGCTCCGGAGTGCTGAGGAAGTTGAGGCAAGGAGGTATAGATAGGATTTACTTAATCACACAGATCTGTACAAAAGTAATAAAGAGCAATAATGTGTTATTATACACAGGACACTTTACAGAATTCTATGCTACACCTACTGTGTACCCCCTTGAAGAGAGAAACCAGAAGGGTCATATCTTTGGAAAGATGCTGAGAGAGGGCATGTTTAAGCTATGGAGGAGTCAGCACTGGTTGCAGAGTCTGGGGAGGGGATCCTCTGGCTGCAGCTACAAGGGCGGAGTGCTAGACAGAGGATCTGCACTGCAAGTGTGCCTGGGGACATCAAGACAGGGACAGTGCTTGCTCTCTGTGCAGACTCCAGAGGCTTTAAATACTTGGGGATGCCAGAGCTGGATCCCACTCATAACAATATGCCAGTAGAGGAGCCCAAATGGATCTGGGACATAGATGTCTAAGTTTTTCCTCTTGAAATGGAGTGTAATTGTAGGAGACCTTGGGGAGTGAGGAGATATGGATATGCAGTGTTGGGAGATCTCAAGCACTTGTTTTGGGCACCAGACAAAATTAACATGTAGTTATGAAATTGTTATGCCTCTTGCATCTTGTGTATGGCATCTGGAAATTTCTAGCAATGTCCATGTGGGCATAGTTAAGCAGCCATACTGTTCTTAGGGCTCGATACAGACTATCAGATGAGACCCCATCTGTGTGTCTCTGTCACAGAGATTTTGCTTTTGTTCATTTTTGTTTTGTTCCCTTAATCTAAATGTCACTTTTAATAAAATGTTTGCCCTTTGTGTATGAAAAATCATAACTGCAGGTTATGCAGTTTTTTCCCTGGACAGGCTCTTGAGATTTGAAATGTCTGACTCCTCTCTAAATTAGAAATATCATCTGAATATGAAATACCAGAATATAGCTTCTACACTGTTTGTGTATAGTTATTGCATTTTCTGCTTAGAGTTCTGAGTGAAATTTAGAAAGTGTTCTGTGAAATGTAAGAATAGGAAAAGTTAACTAAATGTTTTCCATCTCAAATGGCCTTTTGAGTTCTGGACAAGTTCATCTTGGTTATTTTTAATTGAACTGCTTTTCCAATCTCTGCTCAGGAGACCAGTTAATTTTATAAGCAACCTTTATCTTCAAATTGGTGAAACTGAATGAGACTTTCAGACGTGCTAAGCACTGGCCTAGCTGTTCCCAGTGAATACAATGGGATTTTTTCCATTGACTTCAGTGCAAGCAGAGTTAGACCAAAACCAAACACTTTTGAAAATCCCACCTTTTAAGATTTTTCTCTTCTATTAAGTAATGGGTACATTTGCTTACTGCTACATACACATATGTCTCCTTGAGGACTCATATGTACATAATATTCAATACTGTTTGGTCTAAATTAACAGTATAAAATGTAGTTTATATACATATTTTGCATTTCTAAATTGTTAGGTCTCCAGAGCTTTCCCTCTGAAACACCTGGCATTGGCCACTATCGGAAGACAGGATACAGGGCTAGATGGACCATTGGTCTGACCCAGTGGGGCCGTTCTTATGAGCTTATTGGATTTAATTTCTATGTAAACCTTAGAATAGCAGCAACACCCACATTTTGAAAAGGCACTTTAGCCTCCTAAAGCTGATGAAATACCGTCACTGTGGATAAGATGTCTCTGACAGTATCCAGAGCAGTGATTCTCAACCTATTTACCATTGTGGGCCACCTATGCAGCTCTCTGTGTTATGTGGGCCACATCCACACAATATATATACTACCTGTATGGCTCTGAGGATGTCACATGGGCCACAGCTGTGTGCTGATTGGGCTATAAGCGGGCCGCAGTTGAGGACCACCGGTCCAGAGCAATAAGAACATAAGAGCAGCCATACTGTGTCAGACCAAAGGTCCATCTAGCCCAGTATCCTGTCTTCTGAGAGTGGCCAATGCCAGGTGCCCCAGAGGAAATGAACAGAACAGGTAATCATCAAGTGATCCATCCCCTGTCGCCAGGGCTGGCTCTAGGTTTTTGGCCGCCCCGAGCAAAAAATTTTTTGGCTGCCCCCCCACCCCAGCCCTGGGTTCTCTCTTCCCCCACTGCCACCCCAGCCCTGGGCTCTCTCTCCCCCCCCACACATCCCCTGCTGCCCCAGCCCTGGGCTCCCCCCCACCAGTGATGACTCTGCCCGCTCCCCCCTCACCTCCAGCCAGTCCGGCGCTGGCAGGGTCGGGGTAAGTAGCAGGGCTCCTGGGCCACGCCTCAGCCCAGGGTCCCGCCATCCAGGGCTCCCGCCTCCAGGACGGTCCGGGACCCGGGAGGGCAGAGCCGGAGGATCACCCCAGCAGAGGGCAGAGGAGCTGGGGCAGGGTAGCCCCAGAGGCAGCGGAGCCCCGGAGAGCGGGACACAGGCCCCGCACGACAGCGCCCCGCCCTCTATGGCCCCGCTGCTGCTTCTGGCCGCCCTGCCACAGTCCCTGGGCGTCTTGGGCCGCTTCACCCAGCCCCGGCTGCAGCGCTGGGGGCAGCCGCCCTGTGGCACCTGCAGGCGGCTCTGTGTGCCCCGTGGGGTGTCCCCCAGCCTGAGTGTCCCCCGCTCGAAGCCTGCCCGGCCCAGCCACAAGGTGTGGGTGCTGCTCCCCCATGGCGCGAACCGCAGCACCTACAGGGCACCCCCCACGCACGACACACTGCTGCTGCCAGGGCCGGCTCTAGGAGTTTGCTGCCGGAAGCACAAAAAAACCCGGCCAGAATGCTGCCCTTGAAAATGTGCTGCCCCAAGCACGTGCTTGGTTTGCTGGTGCCTAGAGCTGGCCCTGCTTGTCACCAATTCCCAGCTTCTGGCAAACAGGGGCTAGAGATACCATACCTGTCCATCCTGGCTAATAGCCACTGATGGACTTATCCTCCATGAACTTAACCAGTTCTTTTTTGAACCTTGTTATAATGAACCATTTGAATCAGTTAGATACTGGGGACTCTCCCATTCCCATTGTCGGAGAAAAACAGAGTTCTCACTCTCAGGTTGGGTGCAGCAAGTCAGATACTTTATTATCTCTAGCAATTGTGTGGCGGGAGAGAGCTAAACAGGTCTCCCTTTAGGTAAACAATTACAGCAAGCATTTATACCTTTTGTTACAGACAATAATGGGCAACAACTGCATTTTGTTTATACATAGGTCATCCTGATATCTTATTTTTCTCACTTCTATTTAGCTATAGTCTACATTCCATACTTATCTAACACAAGGTCGCAACCACTTCTCACACAGTTCTTTCCCACTCGTCTCACACAATCCTCGCTTCTACAAATCTCACGTTATTAGGGTTACAGCTAGCCTGACTCTTGCTCATATAAGGGGACTGTTTGAATATGAAATCCCCTTCAGATCTCTATCAGTTCTTTCTCTACTTCCACACCATATTATCCTTGCATCAATAGTTGAGCTTTCATACTCTTATTTGTGCAGTTCTCAAAGCCAAAATCTTCCTATTCTTCCCAAGTTAATATAGTCATAAAGATTCTATGCAGAAAGCATGTACACATTATCTATATTTTAGATAACCCACCTTTCCCAAGCAGTATATTTATTTGTACTATGGTAGCACTTAGATGGCCCAGCTAAGGTCAGAACCCTATTGTGCTAAGTACACTACAGTAGGGCTGGTCAAAAATTTACCATCCAAATTGTTTTTAATTAAAAAAAAAATTTTCTGCTGAACGAAATACTTTGATATTTTTTGAAAAAATTGAACACCCAAAAATGAAAATATTTGGATGTGATATTTAAAAAAAAAAACAGATCTTTTTCCCCATGGAAAACTGGTAGACAACCCTCCCCCTTTTTTTTCTTTCAAACTTTTCAATTGAAACAAAACCTTATTTTCTGGCCAGCTCTACATTAGACACATACTAAGAGACACTCCAGTCCCCAGTGAGTTTATACTCTAAATAGACAAGAAACAGAATTAGAGAAAGGTAAGGTGACTTACTCAATGTCATGCAGCAGAGCTGGGTAATGAATCCAGGTCTTCTGACCTACTCCCCACTCCACTCCAGTCCCCAAGTCAGCCTCTCACCATAACCCTAACAGCCTAATCATTGATGAATTTCAGGCTTCTGAGAACACGTGAAAACCTAAAGCTCTCACTAATATAAATCAAAATAAGTCTGGTCTTTTAAGAAGATCACTGAAGATTTCCTAGGCTTTCATATGTGTTGATCTACTGGATTAAGACCATTTAAAAAAAAGTTACAGAAAGTATTGGTATATCTTGTCTACTGCAGGATTGTGGGGTGGGTGTCGATGTGTAAACTCTTTCCTGTCTGACTGTTCAGGAGCAGGGAAACAATCCTGAAGTTTGGAGCAGAGAAATAAGACTATCATGAACAATTTCACAATATGCTACAGAATTCCTGTTTCTCAAAAAATTGTATTTGATGCGCCTCTGACTCTGCTCAATCATTTGAAAAGAATAATCACTGTTTTCTCAAAACAACCATTTTGTTTAATTCAGCTCTTCACATTAATATCAAACACACAAAATATTTTTCCCTTTTAAGATGAAATAAACAATAATATCTGAAAAGTCTAAAAAAATTTCAAAGAACTTCACAGATGTTGTTAGTATTAAAAGATAAACATATTTTTTTTCCAAATGGGCCTGGATTTTCAAAAGGAGTCTATATCCCCTTTAGAGTGGAACTGTGCACTCATTAACCACCCATCTAGTGTCTGCATAGCCTCTCTGAGGAAGTACAGCCATAAAGCTAAAGTTATTTTGGCTTCTAGCAGCCATAATGTAATGTAGGTACAGATATTTACTTTGGTACCTGCTATCTCTTGAGGGAACATGCTCTTGAGTGTAGATGTCCTCAGTTCTAAGCACTCCTCTCTAGATTCTCTTGTTCTGGCTCCCCTCAGAATGCAGAAGTAGATAGGATGGTTGGATCCTATAGCTGTAAAGATTTACAGTATCATATCTGTGAGTCACTTCAGCTTCTAGATTTGCTTCTTAAAATTGAGGACTGGGGATAAGACTTAAATAGATGAAATGACATCCAAGAATGAAGAGGTGGATGAAAACCATTTGCCACCACTTCTCTTATTCAGCTGGATATCCTAAATTATTAAAGCAGGGTTTTGGAAAAAAGACCAAGGACAGGGTAAGCACATTACTCAATCAGGGGGGAAAAGCAATAACAGAAAGTATAGAAATGGCAGAAGTGCTAAACAAGTTTTGTTTCAGTTTTCACCAAAAAATTTAGTAGAGATTGAATATCTAACATAGTGAACGTCAGTGAAAATAAGGTAGGACCAGAGACTAAAATAGGAAAAGAACAAGTTAAAAATTACTTAGATAAATTAGATGTCTTCAAGTCAGCAGGGCCTGATGAAATACATCCTAGAATACTCAAGGAGCTGACTGAGGGTCAGAGCTGTCCCATCCATAGGACCGACCGGGGCAACTGCCCCGGGCCCCACGCTTGGAGGTGTGGGAGGCGCTTCAGGACATGGGGTCTAGGGTGGGCTAGGGGGTTAGTGGGGAGCCTGGTGCCAGCAGCAGCGATCAACCTGGCCCCAGCCCGTCCCGCTCTGCCCTGCCAGCTCCTGGCAGCACTCAGGGAGAGGGGGCGGAAGCCGTAAAGGGGCAGGGTGGGGGCGAGGTCTTGGGGGAAGGGGTGGAATGGAGGTAAGCAGGGGGTGGAGCAGGGGTGGGAAGAGGCGGGGTATGTGCAGGGGTTTGGGAGAAGGGGTAGAGTGAGGGCAGGTCCTGAAGTGGAGGGTGGGGTTGTCCTGTGCCCCACACCCCCCTAGGGACAGCTCCGCTGAGGAGATATCTGAACCATTAGTGATTATATTTGAAAAGTCATGGAAGACGGGAGAGATTCCAGAGGACTGGAAAAGGGCAAATATAGTGCCAATCTGTAAAAAGGGAAATAAGGACAACCCAGGAATTACAGACCACTCAGCTTAACTCTGGAAAGATAATGGAGCAAATATTTAAGCAATCAATTTGTAAACACCTAGAATATAATAAGGTGGTAAGTAACAGCATGGCTTTGTCAAGAACAAATCATGTCAAACCAATGTAATAGCTTTTTTTGACTGAGTAACAAGTCTTATGGATAGGGGGAAGTGGTAGATGTGGTATATCTTGACTTTAGTAAGGCTTTTGATACTGTCTCGCATGACCTTCTAATAAACAAACTAGAGAAATGCAACCTAGATGGCGCTACTATAAGGTGGGTGCAAAACTGATTGGAAAAACATTCCAAGAGAGCAGTTATCAGTGGTTCACAGTCAAGCTGGAAGGGCATATCGAGTGGGATCTAGTTCTGTGCAATATCTTCATCAATGATAAAGATACTGGCATAGAGTACACTTATAAAATTTGTGGACAATACCAAGCTGGGAGGGGTTGCAAGTGCTTTGGAGGATAGGATTATCATTCAAAATGATCTGGACAAACTGGAGAAATGGACTAAAGTAAATAGAATGAAATTCAATAAGGACAAATGCAAAGTACTCCACTCAGGAAGGAACAATCAGTTGCACACATACAAAGTGGGAAATGACTTCCTAGGAAGGAGTACTGCAGAAAGGGATCTAGAGATAATAGTGAATCACAAGCTAAATATGTGTCAACAGTGTAACACTGTTACATCCCAAAATAAGATTTGCTTTTTTTGCATTTGCAGGAGTGTAGCAAGGCGGCAGGACACCCCACAGCCCCGCTGAGGGCTGAACCTCCCCTAATCCCAAAGTGGGCGGAGCCACCGGGTCCGGCGCCCGCCCCTCTGAGGTCACGGCCCCGACCCGGAAGTATAAAAGCTCGCCTGCAGAGCTCAGTGGAGCCCAGGCCGGCAGAGAGAGCAGACGTCCGTGGCCGAGCACCCGCTTGGGAAACAGCCGCAGGCCGCGACCGGCCTCCTGAGTCACCGGGCCGGTCGAACCTACCTCTCGCCCGGTACCCTGAGGAGGACCGGCCAAGCCTGCCCCGTGCCAGCTACCCCAAGGACGAGCCGAGCCTGCCCTTCGCTACCTACCCAGAGGAGACAATGCTGGTGGAGAGCACCAACGACACCAAGACGGCCCAGGTACCATACGAGGGGGAGTGTGGAAGTAGCCCGGGGGCAGCCGACCCCAGTCTAACTGCTGCACTGCCAGAGCCGATGTCAGTGTGTTGCGGCCAGGATCCCCACTGACAGCAGCGAGTTTCCATCCCTGCTAGGGCCCCGGACTGGGATGCAGTGGAGTGGGAGGGCTTGCGCCCCCCCTGCCACCCACTCCTTGGGTGGCAGACTCCCCCCCTTTTTCCCTGGCCTAGAGAGGCTGGGGGCTGCCACAAACTGATCCAGACCCTGCTTAAAGGCCTGGGTACCTGACTAACTGTTTGCTTGCTGCCCCGCCCTGACCTAGGGCCAGGGCTATCACAAACTGACCCAGCCCCTGCTTAAGGGCCTGGGCCTCTGACAGACTGTTTGCTTGCTGCTCGCCCTGACTTAGGGCCTTGGCTGCTATAGACTTTGCCTCAGCCCTTGCTTAAGGGCCTGGGTTTCGGACCTCTTGACTCAGCCCCTGCTTATGGGCCTGAGCCCCTAACTGTGTGCCTGTTGTCCCGGACTACTGCCAGACCAGAGCGAGGCGGTGGGACACCCCACAGCCCCTCTGAGGGCCGAACCTCGGCCCAAACCCACTACAAGGAGTGTTGTAAACAAGAAATGAGAAGTAATTCTTCCGCTCTACTCTGAGCTGATACAGCCTCAACTGTAGTTTTGTGGCCAGTTCTGGGTGCCACATTTCCATAAAGATTTTGACCAATTGGAGAAAGTCCAGAGAAGATCAACTACAATTATTAAGGGTCTAGAAAACATGACCTATGAGGGATGATTGAAAAAAATTGTGTTTGTTTAGTCTGGAGAAGAGGAGCATGAGCGGGGACATGATTACAGCTTTCAAGTACATAAAAGGTTGTTATAAGGAGGAGGAAGAAAAATTGTTCTCCTTAACTTCTGAGGATAGGACAAGACCACCACTAGAAGGGTGGTTTAGATTGGACATTAGGAAAAACTTCCTAACTGTCAGGGTGGTTAAACACTGGAATAAATTGCCTAGGGAGGTTGTGGAAAATCTGTCATTGGAGGATTTTAAGAGTAGGTTAGACAATCATCTGTCAGGGATGGTCTAGATCAGGGATAGGCAATCTATGGCACGCGTGCCAAAGGCAGCATGCGAGCTGATTTTCAGTGGCACTCACACTTGCCAGGTCCTGGCCACTGGTCCAGGGGGCTCTGCATTTTAATTTAATTTTAAATGAAGCTTCTTAAACATTTTAAAAACATTATTTACTTTACATACAACAATAGTTTAGTTATATATCATAGACTTATAGAAAAAGATCTTCTAAAAACGTTAAAATGTATTACTGGCACGTGAAACCTTAAATTAGAGTGAATAAATGAAGACTCGGCACACCACTTCTGAAAGGTTGCCGACACCTGGTTTAGATAATATTTAGTCCTGCCATGAGTGCAGGAGACTGGACTAGATGGCCTCTTGAGGTCCCTTCCAGTTCTACGATTGTATGATTCTGCAGCTGGCAAAGCTTGGGGTTTCAAAAAGATTGGGAAAGGGCTAAATATTCTCAACACTTCTTATGCCTAATAATGCTCATTTCTTCAGATCTTTTTCTCTCCAGTTTTTGAGGTAAGGTTGTGAAAGTGCTGACCAGAGTTTACTATATTTCAGTTATAACTTACAAAAGGCTACTACCCCTAAATAGTGTAGCACAGAGAAAAGAGAGAGCACACAAACAACTGAGGCATGATCAAGCCATCATCTGCACATGTGTAACTGATGAGATGATCCATCTTTTGAAGAACAAAATAAATCTGTGGATATACATTGGATTAAGTCTCAAATCAACTTAAATTCAGGGTTTTTTGTTTTGTTTTGTTTTTTACTTTGCTGGGTTCTCACTAGAGCTGGTTGCAACACTTCCAACTAAATTTTTTTTGTCAACATTCTATTTTGTTGAAGTAGTGTTTTGTGAAAACATCAATTTAGATGAAGCTTTCAAAGGTAAGGTTTCTGAAATCCAGGGTAGATTCTCTGGTCACACACCAAGTGAGAGAGAGGAATTGGAAACCTGACCTTTTTGATCCAATAAATTGATATTTTGAGACAATTCTGTTTCACAGAAATTGTCAGTTTTCATTCCAATGTGGGACAAAAAAAAATTCAAAACCTCAGAAGTTGTCTTGAACTGTAATAGTCATTTTCCAGTTGTCACCTACAGTCTGTGCTTTTGGGCAGCATAAGCTGAAGTTTAGCATGCAGCTAGAAAGCCAGTGAACCTCCATCCAGCCAGCCTGCCCCTCTCCTACATTCCCTTTCTTCTTTAGTGGGGGTACCACAGCTTGTAGGGGGAAGGAGCTGGCTGCAGCTATTCCCCTCCATAGTCTGAGCTTGTCAGGTTCTACCCCCCAGCCCCAAGGAAAACTTCAGGGTTTGGTTCGCTTACAGCTATACAAATCCATTCGGAGGTTTCAGTTCACAAATTCCTTTTGCACACTGTACCCTGAAGTACTTGCATGGCCTTAAAACAAAAAAGAATGAAGATGGGAGCCAAAAAGGAAAAAGTAGCCTCAAGCAGATTGAGAACACAAAGCCCAAGCCTTGGAGCAACAGGAGAGGATAGAAAAGCCAAGCACATGAAGTGAAAAGGCCCAAATCTGCCCTTAGTTACACTCTCTAAAACCACTTAAATCTTCGGGATTACACAATTGTAAATGAGGGTCCAATATGGTTTGAATTGAACAAGAAAAAGAAATGGACTAATTGAGGAAGTGAGCGTAGTTCAGGATAATCAAATGGGAAAAGTGCCTGAAAGACAAAGCAATCAAAGAAGAGAACAGTGAGCAATGTGAAGAGGAGAGGATAACCAGCGGAGAGAACCCATGTCAAGATAAAAACAATGTGCACATTAGTTCCACAGCACAAATTTACTAACTCTTATTTGTTTTATCCCAGTGCTCACACTGTGACATAGACCCTTTCTGTTCAAAGTTCTAAGGTGTATTCTGATGTGACACATTTATTCATAGAGTAAATCTTGTCCTGTAACATTTCGGAGGTGACTTCATGCAAAAATCTACAAAATTTCTTCTGCTATTCATAGTTTCAATTATTAAGGAGTAACTCCTATGCCAGTTTACCAGTCATTGGGTCAGAAAAGCTTCATTATTGTAATTGCCTAATAACATCCATCAGCAGCTAATCTAGTAGGAAGGTAGCAGTAATACTAATAAGAATGCAGAAAAATAATTGCCTGCAAATATCTCAGTGTTCAAGTATCTACTACTGTACACAACAGGCTGCAGTAACTGAAAGTGGCTGAAAATAAGGGGGGTGAGATTGAGTCGCAGGAGCGGGTTCTGGGATGCTTCTAAACCAGTGGTGGGCAACCTCTGGCCTGTGGGCTGCAGGTTGCCCACCGCTGTTCTAAACTGAGCAATCTATTTCCCCTATCCCAATCCATGCTTAACTCCTATTACAATTATATGCCCATTGTGAGAGGAGAAGGTACATCTCAGAGATTATTTTGTTGTCATTCTGATTTTCATATGCTCAGCATTTTTTCATTAAAGTTGTGCAAAATTTGCCCAAGTCCATTTCATGATGCATTATACAAATGGTTTCTTGTTGACCTTTCACTCCTGCCCCTCCTCTTCACCTCCCCCCCCACCCCCGCACACACACACCTTTTGAGGCCATTGGACTCTGAGAAGATTTTCTTTTGCTAAAATTGAACTGAGGAAAGTAAAACTTCTTCCAAAAAATGTCAGGGGCAGAAAGTGTCTATGGGATTATGAAATTTCATTTTTGATCAGAAACAGAAAAGGGTTGTGTGCATCTTTGAAAATGTTCTTTTGGAGTTCGAAACAGAAAGGAAAAGTGGTTTGTTTTCAGATTGGGGGGAGGAGGAGGAGGAAAGATTTTCATTCTAAATTAAACATTCAGACATAAATACGTATTTGTGCCACATCGAGTGAAGTTATCTATGTGATAAATTACATTTCCCTTGCACCTTCAAGCAACTCACCTTGACTCTGCCCACCATCTCTACCTAGATTACTTCCAACAAACATGTCAGCAGCTTTAAAGAGGTGCCACTTGTTTAAAAATGTAACAAACCTTTAAAGCAGGGATCGGCAACCTTTGGCACACAGCCTGTCAGGGTAAGGACCCTGGCGGGCCGGGCCGGTTTGTTTACCTGCTGCGTCCGCAGGTTCAGCTGATCACGGCTCCCACTGGCCGCGGTTCGCTGTTCCAGGCCAATGGGGGCAGCGGGAAGCCACTGCCAGCACATCCCTCAGCCCGTGCCGCTTCCCACAGCCCTCATTGGCCTGGAGCGGTGAACTGCAGCCAGTGGGAGCGGCAATTGGCCGAACCTGCGGACGCAGCAGGCAAACAAATCAGCCCGGCCTGCCAGGGTGCTTACCCTGGCGAGCCGCCTTGCCAAAGGTTGCCGATCCCTGCTTTAAAATGTCCCTTCCTTTCCCCACAAATATGGACTCCTCCCGTTCTCCAAACACTATATTTTAATTAGATGTAAGCATATGTCTCAAATATCCACCATCTGCTTGCCCCAAAGTTATCTACATTCCACACAGAATTGCTGTCCTCTCACTTTTACTTCTGATGCAGATAATTTTTGACAATAAAGAACCAGGAAACTGAGGTCACCAAGAGTTTGTTACACTAGAGTGATGTATCCCAGAAGTTTTAAAATTCCTTTATTAATATTTTGTGTGTCTCATGTTAAGTCTTTAAACACCTTGGTGTCCTTCATGTGGGCATTAGCCTGAGAATGGGTGCAGGACTGGTAATATTTAGTCCTGGACCAATGACAAGTTGAAGGTCTAATTTCTTATAATTAGGGCTAAGAATTAGTGTTTTATATTGCAGGAGAGCAGAGAAACTGCCTTTCCAGCATCAACTTCTAGCATGGGTAGATGATAAGATATCAGAGTTAGAAGGCATGACATGATTCACAGAAAAGAAATCTTTATATATTTTTATAGATTTCTAAAATGCATTAGTGTAGCCAGTACACTTGGATTCATAGTACTAAGGAAACCTCACTTTACAGGTACAGGAATACATAAAATAGTTCTAATATGGGCCACATCTCTGTGGTTATATATATGAAGAAATTTGAGGAAAAGCTAAATCAATGCAAACTCAATTATGTGAGACTACTCAGTTCAATGCAACTGCTCACATATTTAAAGATAAGCATATCCTTAAGTGCTTTGCTGAATGCTGGATATATAATACTCATCTCTATAATATCTGAGCACATATCAGCACCAAGTTTTTCACTGAATCTGCTGCATTAAAATTAGCATTCGTGATTTGTTTACTGGAGCAACAGGACTACTTTATTTGGAAAAGCTGAAATTTAAATGTTAAAACTTACATGTTTTCAAAGAGTCAAACACCAGAACAGTTCTTAAATAATTATATTTTTCTCTAGGCAACATTATTAAAATATGCGGCTGTCTTCTAGTCACAATTAGGAAGGCATTTTTAAGCACTGTGCCAATTAGATTGTGGCCATTTGCTAAGAAATTCTGATTGTGCTTCCTAGAAAAATGATGTGGGAATCAAGATCTCTCACCGTAGGGGTTCAGAAAGCTTTTAAAATAAATGCTCTGATGCATAAAAATGTATTATAAATGGAGCAATATTCTTTTATATGAGGATTTGTTTTTAAATTTCAGAGTAGTGTGTTAAGCAATATCTATCTAGCAATGAGCCCAGGAGTTGATTATTATCCAGGCTAACTTTATTCAGATAAGCAAGAATATTTTAAAACATTGTCTACATTTTATTTTTAGGAATACATGGACACTAAGAACTGTGTATGGTATGTTTCAGTCTTTCAGATTTTACTAGATTCCTGAATAGGAAATCCTGTGAAATGTTTTGCAGGAGTCACTCAACAGCCCACAGAATTAGGTATTACTGGATAGATTAATATACACAGAAGATATACGAGGCATGACTTACATTGTTTTATTATCTCCATACATACATTACACTTAACCAGCTAGGTCATTCCAGAATCTTGCGGAGTTTCTTCAAGGCCTCTATGAAATACTGTACCAGAATGCATAAGAAAATGGATACATAACAGAAGTTGAATATAAATGTCATGAGCACTGTAAAGACGTAAGCAATTTTTCCTGGGTGTAATGGAAGGTCATAAAACCGTTATAGGTCTATTGCCTTTTCCCACAGTTTTCCCCTCTGAGTACTAATGCTTGCTCTCTCTCGCGCATGCACGCTCTCTCTCTCTTTTTTTTATTTCCCTCCCCGTCCCCTGCCCTCAATCCATCTAAATCTTATTCACACGAGTAGCCCTTAATCACTTTAGTAGTCCCAATAGAAGCCATTGGGACTAAGGTGAATAAGGGGAATTTTCCTGTGAATTGTTTCCCTTCTCACTGATAAGCAGCATGACAACCTATCAAGCAGAATCATGTGACTCTGACTCCTCCACTCGACAGTTTTATTCCTGCCTCATTGCCGTGAAGAAACAGGAGGGTAACCACTGAGGCCTGGCTCATGGCCACCCTCTGGATTTTAATAGATTCTGACCAACGGCTTCAGAAAAGCCTAACATTAAAAAGAGTCTTTCAGGCTATTGTTAACTGTAGTTTCAAACTATAGATGACTTTTTGCTCACAATGAATTGGACTGTGGTTTCAACCCCACTGCCCTGAGTAGAGTGCCAGGATATGAAACCACCCCACTCCAATGAAATGCCTGACAGAGAACTGAGTTGTGGTGGCAATTTATCTGTATCAACTAGTACTAATGTTCAGTTGATCCATTATTTAATTTTAAAAAATCTATCACCTTTAGTTACTTTCTCTTAATCTATGGCTTTGATTCTAATGAGGCTGGAGGAAAAAATGGGAAATGTAAAATCTCTGAACGGTCTTGGAATAAAAAAATTTAATGTGGAAAAGCCAATATCTAATCAAGAAAAAGGCAGCGAAACAAACACAAGAGCTTTACCGACACAGCCATCTGCTGCTGTTCACAACTATGTTACATTGTGCATATGTGCAAAAACATGTAAAATAACAAAAGGAGGAGCTATCCAAAAACACAAAGGGCACTGAGGAACCCAACTGACACACAGTCAAGGGAAGCTGTGAGCCTAACTGTCCTTTGTGCCTCGAAAAATCTCCCCCAGAATTTTCATTTTCTAAATTCCCCAATAGATTTCAGTTGATTTGGATTTTACCTGTGTCTTAAAATATTTAAACAAATTTGAAATAGATATTAGGAATGGGTATGAACATACTCTTATGGTGATAGTGCATTAATTAAAATGACACAACTGGAAGGGTTTGAGATACCATGGTGATGGATGCAGTAAAAGAATTGGAATAGACATCTGTAGCAAAAATAGTTATCAACTGGTAACTATGCATTATTTAAGCTGAGTGTATCAGTTTCTTCCAGAGGTTACTTCTGCCCCAATCCTAAAAATGATGTGCCAATAAAAGTGTACTTTGTCTTATATTTGCTTTTGTCACAGACCTTGACTTGATGTTCAAGTTCTCTCGTAGTCATTCAGATGATTTGAAGGAACATAAAGTACTTGGGGCTTTTTGTCCTGATATCACACTCTCTAAATTTAATTGAAGATGTCAGTCTTCTTTCTTTATTTCTGAAACTCCGGATTCTGAATGCAGCTTACAAGTTCTTTCTATTCTCCTTGGTGCTTAGTTTTATATGCTGATCCATTACTCTGATCAATGGATGTATTTTCTTGAAGGTCAAAAAAATCTGTCATGTGGCTATCTATTTATGTACTCATATGACCACCATAGTATTTAATAGTAGCAATGAAATGACAAAATCTCTCTCCCTCCCTTCCCAGTGTATTGCAGAAGTAGCTTGGCTAGCTTACAGGTTTTGTTTGGTTAACTGGTTTTGTTTGTTTTCCTGTTTAAATTCATGTGGGTGAGTGAGCGGGTGTGGATGTGTTATGTATGTGAAGAAATTACTGAGGGAAAGCTACATTGAAAAATGAGGTTTGTATTTAGTTCTGAAAGGGATAAGATATGGGGTTATATTTGTCTCATGTGAATTCCATAGCCTTGCCCTATGTCCTGGAAAAAAATGTCACCTATATTGATGAATCTCCCTCTTATTACTTCATGCTTTTATTGTTCACTTGGAATATGGTGGGAGGTTATGGTAACAGCTGTATTACAGACTGGTTTTCAGTAGAATCAGGAGTACACCGGGGATGTGTATTCACATCTACATTATTTAATATTCTAATTGACTTTCTGAAAACAAAACTGATTGAGGTCAAAGTACAAGATGTCTAAGGGTGAATCTTTAAACTTGAGGATTTCAAGTATGCAGATGATATTGCCTTCATTAAAAAAATGACTGACCAACTACAGCTAATGCTGGAATTCTGAAAAACTGCAGAATCTATGGTACTTAAAATCAATGGTGATAAAACCAAAGCTATGCATGCCACTTATAAAACAGAAACTACTGACCGGCTAATGCTGTATGTAGATGGCAAAGACTAGTTTTCATCTATTTGGGTAGTCAGGTTCTATATCCGAAATCACATGTTGGATTGATCTTGCATTGGCATTTCAGCATCTTCAAAGGTCTCTAGGCAGTGGGATGTCCGCATGACAACTACAATACAAGTGTTCAATGCGGTAGTGATGACAACTCTGATTATGGAGCAGAAACATGGCTGTTAAAAGCAGCTGAGGAGAGAAAACTAAACAGTTTTCAGTGTCAAAAGTTATGGCATATTCTTAACATCCATTGGTTCCTTTTTTTTTCCCCCCTTTCTTTTTTTGTCACAAATGAGGATCTACTTAGATAATCCTGGCATGTTGCAGTGTCACCACAGTTGAGAACAAGACATATGCAATTGTAGGAGTTCTGTCCAATGTTCAGAAGAAGGTATGGTTTGACAGAAGGTTTATAGAGCTGAGATTGAAGGAAGCAGAGCATGAGACCAACCATGAATGAGGTTGGAAGATGCAATTTCGTGGGATTTAAGAAACCTAACTCCTTCCATACTAATTCTTGCTGAAGGAAGAGGACTTTTAAGGAACCATTGGAGATGGAAGTCCATTCTATGTGCCACCATGGATACAACATAGCCATGTAAATCTGCTGCTGCTATGGATATGGAGCAAGAAGCCATCTTTCAGGTAGTGAGGGCCATCCCACGGGATGGCATGGAATATCAGGATAAAGACTTTGAAACCAAATGCAGTTCAATGGGGAGCCAGAGCAGAGTGTGGAGCACTAGGACAAAGTGTTCCCATGGATCTGCATTTCTTAGCAGGCTACAGTGTTTTGTAACAACTGGAGATTTTTCAGGGTATGTGGCTTTATTCCTAGATATGAATTCCAATAACTGCACCTGAAGGTCACATAGGAAAACTTAGTGCTATATTTGGGGGCATATTTTGTGTTAGAGTCAGGTGTGGATAGAATCAATCTGAGCTAGGGAAGCACCAATTTTTTTTTCCTAGCAGAATGTCTCCTGATTAAGACAGGAGCACACAGATTGATATACCTTTAAATATACATCAACATGTGTGGCTGGCCAGCTTGGCTGGCAGTGCAAAAGGGTGGGTGTAGGTAAATCCCAAAGTAAATGGGATTAAGAGCATCTGAGGGAGGCTGGCGAGGTAGTTGGCCCCAGGTGTGGCTGGCTTAATCAGGCCACAGCTGGCCTGGATAAAAGGGCTGTGGGGTCAGGAGATATAAGAGTCTTACTCTAGCCCTGGAATGGGAAGGGCTAGCTGCCTGGGAGTAAGGAGAGGAGAGGAGAGGAGAGGGCAGGGCAGGGCAGGGCAGGGGCAGGGGCAGGGGCAGGCAAAGGGAGCTCTAGCCTGGTAAACCCCCCAGCTGGCAGGCCTTGTTGAAGGCCTATGAAAGGTACTGGGGCTGCAGAGGGGCAACCCAGGGATAGGCAAAGGCAGCAGTTCCTATTTTCTTGCCACTGATGAGTGGCCATTATAGATTGTAGTCTGCCCCAATGAAAGAGGACTAGATGATGACTGGCAGTAGCCACTGAGGCAAGGTGGGGATAGAGGGGTGGGTGTACCCCTGGGAGGGGAGACCCAGAGAGTGGGGGTACTGCTGGGGCAGAACCCTGAGGTAAAGGGCACTGGGATCTGGGAGGGACACAGGGCCCTGAGGCAGGTGAGACATCGGCCAGCAGAAGGTACTCTGGAGCTGGAATTGAGCTAATTTCCAAGATGACCAGCAGGAGGTGCCACGCTGGTGAGTCAGCGGTCTGCTACAGTGGGGCAATCTGTGACTCTTGTCCCCTCACCCAGCTGTGGGCATCAGGATCACGTAGTCCTGTCATCCTATCTGGCTTCTATTCTGTGTAGTGAGGCTGCATCTCCCATCTCCCACTATGTACTCACATACGGCCTAGACTAGAATCTAGTTGTCAGTGATCTTGAAATGTATTTGACTAATGATTCAAAAAGATAATTATGAAGGGAAATGATGAGGAACTATAATTTTTTTCTCTTTATATTTAATTAGTGACTAATTTTAAGTAATAGGGGGTTGTGAATATTTTTCATGACATTCTGATTTTAAAAAAAAAAAACTTATAATCATTTTCCTATATGTAAGGGGTCTGTTGCCCCCTTACTAACATTCAGTGGGGGTGTTTTGGTTGCTAGCTCCCAGCACTAAAAGGGGAAGGGTCAGTGGCAAATCAGGAGCCTGAGACTGACAGTCCCCAGGAACAATGGGGAGAGGCCAATGTTCCAGATCAGCCTGATTGACAGGGCGGGCAGGCTAATCAGGGAGTCAGGAGGCCAGGGGGATCCCGTCCTCCTTGTGAACTGGAATTGCCTGAGTCAGACAGAGTGGGGCCGAGCTAAGGAGAGAGCAGGGGCTCAAGCTAAGCTGCTGGAAGCAGAGCTGCAGCCCTAAAGCCAGAGCACAGCCCAGAGAGAGCAGAGCTGCCCTGGGAGCAGAGCTGCAGCAACCAGAGCCAGAGGGGCCAGACAAGCAGCCAGGAAGCAGGTCAGAGCTGGGAGCAGAGTCACAGAAGCAGCCTGCAGAGCAGACCTGTCCTGGGGCAGAGCTGCAGCAACCAGAGCCAGAGGGGCCAGAGAAGCAGCCCAGGGAGCTGAAGGCAGAGCAGGAGCAGCAGCAGCAGCCGTGCTGAGGCAGAGTGGAGCTGGGGCTGGGGCTGGAGCAGTCCGGAGCTGGGTGTGGTGAGCAGCTGGGGAGAGCGAGGGGGACCCTGGGCAGTGGGCCCAGCACAGGGAGACACCTCAGCCAAGAGGCCTTGCAGGCCAGCCTTGGAGGGGGATCGTAAGCCTGACAGGGCGGGGGCGATGCTGGGAAGAAGGGTCCTGCCACCTAGAGCCTGAGAGCGTGTGGCCACCACCAGAGCAAGTGTCCAACCCGCAGCGTCTCTGCAGCACAGCCAGGGCCTGAGAAGGAGCCTGGGACCTGCAAGGAACAGACTGTGAACTGCCCTGACGTTCCAGAGACACTGTTTGTGATGTTCCCTGCCACAGAGCGGGGTGATGAGTTTCCTTTAACCTTTCCCATTTTTCCTTATTCTTTTTTAAATTGTTAATTAAACAACTTGTATTTGCTTTAAACTGTATGAAATGATCAGTGGGTCAGGGAGGTGCCCAGTGCAAAGAGTACCCCGGAGTGGGGACACCCTAGTCCCTGTCCTGGGTGACCACAGCAGGGGTGGGGGTTGAGACCCCCAGGAACCCTGGGCCCAGCCTTGTCGAGGTTTACGAGGACTCTGTCAGACAGGAGAGTGGAAGGGGAGCCCTCAAGAGCAGGGAGACCTCTGGGTAAAGGAAGTGGGAGCGAGGACTCGGATCCTTTCGCTAGCCCACTTCACCGGGGTAGTGCAGAAACCAGGAAAGTTCCCCACAATAGCGGGACCATTCCCCCGCTTACTTATGTACTGTACTTTGCACACACAAATAATCCTACTGACATTAATGGGTCAACACATGGGCATAAAAAGCTCAAATGTTTGTAGGATGGGGTCTGAATTCATTATTTTCAGAGCCTTTTTACTGATGCGGGATCTCCAGCTCCTACTGAAAG
Source organism: Chrysemys picta bellii (assembly GCF_011386835.1). Taxonomy (NCBI): domain Eukaryota; kingdom Metazoa; phylum Chordata; order Testudines; family Emydidae; genus Chrysemys; species Chrysemys picta. Next base: position 143,087,056 of record NC_088793.1, on the reverse strand, counting down.
AAGTGGGAGTTTTACAATTACTTGAATGGAGTTGAGCCTATAAATGTACATCACTGTTTCATAGTAATGATTGAAAAGCTGTCCTATGGTGTAACTTCAGTGGAACTGCTAATGTTTTGAGGGACCAGGCCCTTATTTTGTTATATTAATATGCAAATCAAAAGTGTTCAGACAACCACCCCAAAGTTTAGCTACTAATTCAAAGTTTATTTAAACTCGAGCTTTCAAGACAGTAATGGAAATCTCAGGAGAACAGACTTTCTCTGAATATTTCCAGTAGTGCTTGCTCCTGGCCAAGAAATCCCGCAAGAAGAGCTTCTCACAGGGGTAAATTCTTCCCCTTACCTATGTGCAATTCTTATTAACCGCATACATATCTGGGGGCAAAATTTGGTCCACGGTACTTTAACATAACTCTTTCTAGACTTAGAGAGAGAGAAAAGGCAAAGTATATTCAAAATTAAATATATTTTTCTTGTTTAAAAAAGTTATCTGTAGAGTCAGTCAGATTGGTTAGATTACTATCTGTAATTGATTGGTTAAGTTTCAGTTCTATTTGGTTAGCAGTTGGGACCCATTTACGAACAGATCTGAATTTTCTGTACATGTATTCATTCGTGAAAAACATTCCCTAACTAGTCAGTTACCTGAATTTCACCCTGCAAGCTAGATATGGATTTTTGGGTTTGACTCCTTGCTGTCTCATTTTTGGTCATGTCACAATTTTTGTTTTTTAATTGGATGATTGACACATTTAGGAAGAAAGGTATAATGAATAGCATACTTGCAGTGCACAGTCCCAGAAATAAATATTCATGTTAAAATGTATAATATATATTGAAGACCATTTTCATGAAAACCAGATGTGTTTTCTGAATACTCATCAGTTTTTATGAATATATTCCCACCAATTGTAGTGGACTGAACATGGCACTCTTATTCACTAAAATTATCAGTTTATATTAACTAGAACTGGCTGCATAGTTATCTGTACTTTCCTGAATCTTAGCTATTTTGGTTCATTTCAGTTTCTGCATGAAGATTCCAGTAAATTCTTATTTTATTCACATTACTTCATCCATTTCTACTTGGGAGGAGGGCTTATTTTCAGTTTTATTCATAGCAATTTAAAAATAATATTTTAACATGGAGTGAAATCCAGTGAAAAAGCATCACCTTACAGACGTGCTATGGCTTTTTAATTCTGTACTTCAACAGCTGTACAGCACACATGTTCAGCCAACAGCAACACATACATAAATTCCATTAATTCCTCTTCCCCTGAGGTCTTTGCTGACTGTTTGAATGACAAAGTTCTGCTTTTATTGGTTATGACAGATCAGGTTTGGGATTTCATCTCTCTAGGGAAACATCTCACTGTTATTTTAAGGTGAATTGCTCAATTCAGGGAACAAAACTGCCTAAAGCTCTCAAGACATTTAGCACAGAGATTTTTTAGTCAAACAGCTTGGCACCTTCTAACACAACAAGAATATACAGATTATGAAATGGTTTGGAATGAAAGAATAAAGAAAAGAGTATGGATGATCTACCACTGGTTTTCAAACCAAAATACCTTGAATAGAATAGCTATATTATATTAGCTATATTAACCTCTATCTAAATATGTACATCAGAAATACAAATGCACTTCCTCCTCCCCTTTTTTTCATTTAATTGTCTCTTTGTTAACAACACTGTCCCCCTGCACACATTAAAACATACATCTGTTACCATGAAGCTTGAGGTCCCTAGCTAATGCTACATAACAATGGTTGAATTTTTCTCCAAAGTTTACTTCAATTTTTCCCACCATATATTCATTACTATCAGCTTGTCCAAATAGCTGAGCCAGGAAGCCAGAACATAAGTGGGCTCAGCAGAATTCAATTTTTTAATATATAATTTTGATGTTTATTTTAAGCATTCTTCTATTTTTATCAACTTACCTTTTCACAGTTACAGGAAATTATGGTGAGGGTCAGATAACTATATAAATTCAAAAAGTTAAAGCTTTATAACCACTACGATTCAAACTGTTGATATCATGTCAAAATATGCAAAGTAAATATCCTTAAATAAAACTCTAAATTCTCAAGCGGCATTTTTCTTTCTTTGCCTATCTGTAAATTTTGATTATAGATGTGTTCAGTGAAATCATTTACCAACACTTACCAATAAAATATAATCCTCCCAAGTCTAAATAGATATGGAAGCTGAAAAATGCCTGATTGATAAGATAGGTTTTCTGAAATCTACTATCTCTTGATTGTGCAAACACAGACACTGAGGATAAAGAAAAGTTATGTCTGGAGAGCTGGTAGGTTTTAAATGAGGCAAAGAAAAATGGAGTTGAGATTCCAACAGATTCCAGGGGATGGCATAACACAAATTTATTTAATGGCATTAAATGTTATTGCTATCCCATAGTTTATGCATCCTAACTTTTTGCAGCTGTTTTGACTATCACTGTACAATGAGCAAAGGTTTTCACTGATATCTGCACAATGGCACCCAGAATTGTTATAGTTAAACTAGAAGACAGTGAGTTGTATGGGTAGTTCAAATGTTTACATTTGTCAACAATGAATTTAATTTGGCATCATGCTGTCTATTCACCTGGCTGCGTTAGGTCTCTCTGAAATTCCCGTGTTCTAGTACTGAGTAACCTAAATAATTTTGTATCCTTTGAAAACTTTGCCACTTCACTCTTCACCTCTTTCCAGATCATTAAACAACACATTGTAGCTCAGAGCTTGGCAGCCCCCCACTCTTAATCTTTTACCATACTGAAAGTGGACTATATATTAGTACTCTTTTTGTTTTGTGTCTGAATCAATTTCAAACCTATGTCAGTAATTTGCCTCTCTCCTCATGACCAGTAAGTCCCTTTAATAACTTCTTATGAGGAACTTTGTCAAACCTGTCATCTGGTTCTCCATTAGCCACAACTGTGTTCACGCACTCAAAAAAATCTAATAGATTAGAGGTGCACAATTTTCCTTTAAGAAACCATGCTGGCTGTGGCTGTCATAGAACACCTTGATGATCAGAATTTCATTTTATTTCTAATGATCATTTCAACCTTTTTCTTATTGAAATAAGTTTTACTGCTCTGCAATACTCATAGTCACCCTGGCACCTCTTTTGTAGATATGCTCCACACGAGCAGCTGACTTTAATATTCTGAAACAGATGTTAACCATAAAAATAAGGAAGACAATTTAAAGTACAGCATTTATGTGACAATAAAGTGGGTGTGACAGGTATTCCCAAAGCTGCAGTCATAATAATGTATGGGCACATAAGTATGATGTTAATATATTTTTACTGTTGACTCGGGGTAGAATGGATCCTACTCATGAATACCTGCTCATGTATTTGAGTATTCATTTCAATAAAACATTAATTAAAGCCAGATGTAATAAAAGTGCTGCTAAAACCTAACCTGAAAAGCCCCCAAAATACTTGTTTCTCAAATATTTGTTTAACTAAAAGTATCCACTAGTAGAAGAATCTTATCAAAATTAAGACAACAGTGTCATAGTGGACTCCAAACTAGAATTTGAACTGAGTCAGCATCTGCTACACTGTCACTTTTTGTTGGCCTGTCATACTAGTATGCTTTCCTTTTCCTCCATCCCTAGGGCAACCTATTGGGGTGTCTCAGTAGGAAGGTTATGTTCTGCTGCACAATGGGAAAATACTTACATGTCCTAGGAAAACATGTCATGCTACCAGGATTCCATGTCAGAACATGAGCAATAACTGGAAGAGGCAGGAACCAAGCTAAAAAAATCCTACATTAAGCAGAGTCATCGTGGTTGTATTATACTGGGGGAGTGGCGGGGGCGGCGGAGGAGAAGAGAGGCTATAGGTGCTCAGGTCAGGTGACAAATGTTATGCATGCAGAAGTACCAGAGTTCTGTAGTGCAACAGCTGTCAGGAGGTGTTTAGGGGAAATATTAGGGATGACAGGCAAGTTGGCAGTGGATCAATCCATTACGTGGAGCCATGAGCCTAAGCATCTATGTAGGGGCAAAAGGGGCCAAAGTGCTCCATGATCTGTAATAGAGGAACCCCTACTACAATAATTAGCCTGGTATAAATGTCTAGGCAGAAAGCAAATCTATAGCCAGCCCACCAACCTACGAGTTGGGATTGGGAGGGAGGGATTTCTTTTCCCCCTAGCTGTATGACTTTCAAGTGTCACCCCTGTATTAAATATCCATGCTTCAGATTCTTTTCTCCTCATAGGCATTAAGTTGCCTTTATTCAAGATGATCTTTAGAACTTTTGCCCTTATTCAAGAATCTGCAGAAAGCAGAAAGAACTTTTGCATGAAGGCCTCCTGGTCTCTGCACCAAATGGGAAATTCTGAGACACCTTCAGGTACACTTTAAAGCTGGAGAGCTTATTGAATTAAGTATGAAAATGAACGGCACAGAACTCCTCAGGGGACTTATTTTTAAAGTGAATTCATATTATCTTGCATTGCTCACAAATTTTTAAATGTTAGTTTTGCCAGACTTGTATTTTCAACATATCTCTGTAGTGTTTTGGAGTGAGCTGGAGTTTTTGCCACCTAGACCCAGGACAGCTGGGGCTGGCGGTGGATGAGAATTCACTGTGGTAGTGCACTCTGTGTTCATTAAATGGATCCCAAATCTGAGTCACATTCCTGAGAGAACCCTCTGGCTTCCAGTTAGGCCCAAACACTTCCACAACCCTTGAGAACTTCCACAACCCCCAGAAATGAACCCTAGAAATAAATGCTGCACTCAGCCATAAACCAACATTTTGATCTGGGTGGTATATTGAAAACTCTAAAATGGTGATCTATCATTTTACATTCTGAGGGAGTTTCCTGGTCCTGCTTGCAGGCAGGGGGTTCTGTAGGGAAGTGTTTGATCTCAGCCTAGCAGCAGTCAGGCTGCAGCCAGACAACCTAGAGTAAAGTGGGCTGAGTTGTACATTTTTGTTTTAGGGAGTAGCTTGCCGTGTCTCTCTCTCTCTCTCTCTCTCTCTTTCTTTCTCTCTCGGGGTTCTTGCGTGTATTCTGGACTCTAAGAAATAGAGCATTTATGTTGCAACCTTCCAGCAAGAATGTTTTTCTTTTTATTTAACTTCTCTCTTTGCATGCCATGAAACACAACCGTCCATACAGTGACAACCTCAGTTAGTACAAGTAACTGTAACGAGAGACTGCTGAGCTAGAATTGATATGCAAACTAGACACAATCAACTCCGGTTTGAATAAGGACTGGGAATGGCTGAGCCATTACAAACATTGATTCTATCTCCCCTTGTAAGTATGCTCACACTTCTTATCAAACTGTCTGTACTGGGCTATCTTGATTATCACTTCAAAAGTTTTTTTTCTCTTAATTAATTGGCCTCTCAGAGTTGGTAAGACAACTCCCACCTGTTTATGCTCTCTGTATGTGTGTATATATATCTCCTCAATATATGTTCCATTCTATATGCATCCGAAGAAGTGGGCTGTAGTCCACGAAAGCTTATGCTCTAATAAATTTGTTAGTCTCTAAGGTGCCACAAGTACTCCTGTTCTTCTTTTTGTTTAGAGCAGTGGCTCTCAACCTTTCCACACTACTATACCCCTTTCAGGGTCTGATTTGTCTTGCTACCCCCAAGTTTCACCTCACTTTAAAACTACTTGATTACAAAATGATACATAAAAATACAAAAGTGTCACAGCACACTGTTACTGAAAAATTGCTTACTTTCCTATTTTTACCATACAATAATAAAATAAATCAACTGGAACTGGGCTTTTCTTCACAAACAGCACTAAAGCAGCGCAAATGCACCAGTGCAGCTGCGCTGCTCTAGCACTGTAGTGAACACACTATAATGCCGATGGGAGATGCTCCCATCAGCGTAGTTAATCCGCCTTCCCAAGAGACAGTAGCTATGTCAACAGGAGAAGCTCTCCTGCCGACATTATGCTGTTTTAACTGGGGGTTAGGTCAGTCTAACTACTTTTCTCAGGAGTGGGGATTCTTCACACCTCTGAGTGACATAGATATACCAATACTGGTCTGTAGTATAGACCTGGCCTAAATCAGTAGACCCCCACACTCAGGGGAGAAGAATTATCATGCGTGAAATATTAGTTTACCATGAGAGGTGTTATCACCTCCCTAACCCAAGAAAGCCTATCAGCACCAGGTATCAGGGGGTAGCCTAGTGGCACCTTAAAGACTAACCGATTTATTTGGGCATAAGCTTTCATGGGTAAAAACCTCACTTCTTCAGATGCATCTGTGGTAGTGCACTCTGTGTTCATTAAATGGTTCCAAAAGATGATAGTAACTGCTGTAATATGCAAGCTTTATATGTCATTTAGAGCTAACTCAAGCTAAACAGATGCATCTGAAGAAGTGAGGTTTTTACCCACGAAAGCTTATGCCCAAATAAATCGGTTAGTCTTTAAGGTGCCACCAGACTCCTTGTTGTATCAGCACCAGATAAACCATTGTGGAACATCAGTGAACAAAAGACTGTTGATTGGTTCCCCCACATCCATGAAGAGCGTATGTGCATAAACCCTCATCCCATCACAGCTTGAACACTGGGTGAAGGGAAGAAAAATGCCTGTTAAGGAGAAATTGTGATCACTATGCTGCTTGAACTCCGAGGGGCGAAGGTTTCTAAGTGTAAGCAAGGGGTCCCCAGCTATTTAGCTTGAGTTAGCTCTAAATGACATATAGGGCTTGTATATTACAGCAGTTACTATCATCTTTTGGAACCTAAGATTGTATCTTGTGTGTATGTTTACCTGTTTTAACCTAGTCAATAACTATTTCTTTTTCCTAGTTAATAAATCTTTATTGGATTTGTCACTGGCTTGGCTACAAACATTGTCTTTGGTTTGAGATCTGAGTACGACTGGCCTGTGATAAGTGACTGGTCCTTTGGGACTGGGAGTAACCTGAATATTGTTGTGATTTTTTTTTTTTTGGTTTAAGGGACTATCTATCATAAAGGCAGTCTTGCAAGATAGACCAGAATGCCCAAGGGGACTATTTATCACACCATATTAAATCTGTTATAATGCTTGATGCGTTCACACTTGATCCTTGGTTGGTGAAATCTAAGTATAGAACTCACAACCAGTTTGTGTTTCATGCTCTGTTTCTTGATAAGCTGCCCTGAGGCTGGTACACGTGGTCATGAGCCACTCCAGACAGTTCCCTAATTGCATTCCCTAGATCCACATTGAGGCTGTGTTTGGACTGCCTCCTTCCTGCAGCAGAAGCAATTGAGGCCCTCATCTAAGCTGCATGGCTCCTTTCTCCAGCCTTGCACACGTGCCACCTGATTACAGGCCATCTGGTTGGCTTTGGACTGATCAGTGCACTGTCCTCACTTGGGCATGACCGAGTTTCTGCTCTGGAGTGACATTTCTCTCCCGTGAGAGACTGGGCAGACAGAAGGAAGTCAGGGTGGTATTTTTTCCTAGTTCTGTGGCCAACAAGGGCTCTTGGGCCAGCCATCCTCTCTGCCTGTCCCCTAAGCAATTAGTGCTTGTAGAGGTGGGGCTGGCTCTCCATACTGCAGCCATGTGCACATGTTGTGGGGAGTCCACATCACATTTCAGAACTTCTCACTATCTTGTTGATGTCTCCCAATGCAGTTGCTGAACTGATACATTCTCCCTTCCAGTCTGTCTTTCTAAGAGAACATGTCTTAATATACAGTCCTAAAGCCAATGGGAATTTGGTCCAGGATCTCCATGACAGAAGGATCAGTTCCTGCTAGCTGTTTTCAGACTATGGTAGACTCTGGAAACCCATTAAATATTACTAATGATTAATGATTATCATGGCCTGCTAATCTTTTCTTACATTAACATTTATGTCAGCCTCAGCATAGTGCTTGTCCAGCAAAAGAGACTGATAAATAAGGGCAAAGAATAAACAATCCAGAATGAAAGAGAATGTAACATCAGGGACTGTTGTGGAACCTTGATTGTGGAACATGTAAGGGCAGGAAAATCCTTCTTTTGCATGACTGAGGAGAATATAATCCGCACCACTGGAAAAAATCTTGCCTAATGACATAATTACACAATAGAGAGAAATGACATTGGAACTCTTCCAAGTTTTTCGTTACATAATACGTGTTTAACAAAGCTGTCTGATTATAACTGCACATACTTGCTCAAAAGATAGAAAAGACTTCAGAGGAGATTTTCTGGTCTTCGGGAAAATTTTATTTTTTTCCCTAAACTGCTTAATTATTTACTATTTCACCAGTTTATAACATTTGATTAACAATTATTTGTCTCTGGCATCAAGGTTGGGGAGATTATTTAAAAAATACTTGAATTCTGCTAAGTATCTGATTTCAACTAATAAAATCCTGGGATTAAAAATTAAGGACAACGCTCCTTCCAGAGCAAACAAAAATACCCCCCCCCATCCCAACCCCCAAAGCTTTCGTTCTCATAAGATGGGTCTGCAGAATGCAGGCCTGACTTCCTACAAGAATCAAAATCTCACCAAGTGTTTTAACATATATAAATATAAGGGTCTCCATCTTGGCTGACCCACTGAGTATTGACTCTCCAGAGCTAAAAACAGATGTTGCTGCAGTCTGAGCTAAACTGCTCTATGTGGTGCTGTACCAGATGCCTATCCTGTGTGGAGCAAGCACTTATGAGAACCAGGAACACGTACACACTAGTGGGTTGCATAAAGTGGCCCTAATAGAAAAGATCATGGTCCACTGGGCTCAGAGTAAAGACCAGGGAATGACTGTCACTTTAACCTTCCATTGTAACAAATCCATACCATCTAGTAACTTAATTGTCTCGCTACAGTGTACATCATGGTCACTCGGAATTTCAAAGAAAAAATGGGGCTAGAATTCAGCTCCATCTCCTTCTCCATGGAGAGGCATAATAAAACTACATACTATATCCAGAAGAAACAGACAAAGGCAGCCATATCCAGCCCTAGGAGAGCAAGAGCCTGTATTCTGCATATCCCTATTCCTATTGCCAAGGGAGAGACGAATAATCCCTCTTTTCACAGGCACTTACATGGGTCAGTCCTGATCTTAACATAACCAAATCATTTTTACATACCTTTCAGGTACATCCGAAATTCAAATGCGGAATCTAGCAAAGAAGGCTATTATGTGAATGTGGAATTTTAATCTGTGACAAATGTATTATGCATAATAGCTAATAATAAGCCTCATTTGGTAAGTGATCCAAGTCTGTACTTTTATGCTAGTTACTTATATCAACTGATTTTTTTTCTCTTCATTTTGCACAACAGTTTCAAAACACAATGGGCCTGATTTGCTGACGCTCTCTGCGTTAACTAGAAATCGAAGACAGTAGGGTGGGAAAGGTGTAAGGTCAGTATTGTGTTCCATGTGTGAGAGAACACTAAATTGCTTCTTGTGGAGTAGTGTTCTGACACATGTTGAGCGCATGTCAGCGAAGTGAAAATATACCTTTTGCTAGCTTTTCAGCTCTGGCGTGTCATTGCCATGTCAGGCATGTCTTTCACTTTGCTGACATGTATGGCAACTAGCAGAAAATGCTGTAACCACTAATACTTTCTCTTAGAGCCTCAGCTCCTGGTGACGGAAAATCAATGCTATGGAAATTCTAATGCAAGAGTTAAACATCTAAATTGCTTGTTAGCTTTTGTTATATTTTTGAGGTGTTGTACCCATCACAGAATGTTCCTGCTCATATTTGATGGTACTTCAGGCGATGTGCTTCCTATTCAAGCTATTCATCATGATAGTTAACACTTAAGAAATGAAGGGGACCCTTTCTGTCTTTGGAAGCAGAAACATAGCACAAAAAAACTATGATCTGCAGTGAGAGATGTGACTGTCTATTGGTTGAACTGTGAAATGGCCCACAGTCTGATCTGAGTCCCTTTGTCCTCACTTGGTACATTTACACACTCACCCCCTCACCAAAAAAACCCAACCCCGCCTGTGTCAGCGAGTCTCAGAACCCAGGTCAACTGACTTGATCCCGTGGGATTTGTGCAACAGGCCTAAAAATACCAGAATAGATGTTCCCACTTGGGCTGGACCTGAGCGCTGAGACCTACTCTCCTCACCAGGTTTCAAAGCCCAGGCTCTAGCCCGAGCAGGAACATCTACACTATTTTTAGCCCCTTTAGTGGCGGATTAATGATTTTGCCGCCCCCTAGGCCCTGAAATCATTGCCGCCCGCCCGCCCCTGGCCTCGCCCCGACTCCACCCTTTCCCCGCCCCCATTCCAACCCCTTCCCCAAAGTCCTGACCCAACTCCGCCCCCTCCGTGCCCCTATTGGATCCCTTCCCCAAATCCCTGCCCCGGCCCCACCTCTTCCCCCAGCGCGCCGCATTCCCCCAACTCCCCCCTCCCTCCATGCCCCGCGAAATAGCTGTTTCGCAGCGCAAGCGCTGGGAGGGAGGGGAGAGAAAGAGGATGCGGCGGCGCGCTCGCAGAGGAGGCGGAGGTGAGCTGGAGCGGGGGCGCGGGGAGGAGAGCTTCTCCGTGGGTGCTCAAATTTGCCGCCCTGCAAATTTGCTGCCTTAGGCCTAGGCGATAATATGCCGCTGGGTCACCCTATTGCCACCCTTACTTCTGTGCTGCCTTCAGAGCTGGGCATCCAGAGATCGGCAGCTGTTGGCCAGGTGCCCAGCTCTGAAGGCAGCGTCCCGCCAGCAGCAGTACAGAAGTAAGGGAGGCAATACCATACCATGCCGCCCTTACTTCTGCAGTGCTGCCTTTAGAGCTTGGCGGCCAGAGAGTGGTGGCTGCTGACTGAGGGCCCAGCTCTGCAGGCAGCAGCACAGAAGTAAGGGTGGCAATACCATACCATGCCATCCTCGCTACTGCTGGCGATGGCTCTGCCTTCAGAGCTGGGCTCCCAGCCAGCAGTCATCGCCCTCCAGCTGCCCAGCCCTGAAGGCGGCACCACCGCCAGCAGCAGCGCAGAAGTAAGAGTAGCAGTACCCTACAATAACCTTGCAACCACCCTACAACTCCTTTTTGGGTCAAGATCCCTACAATTACAACACCATGAAATTTCAGATTTTAATAGCTGAAATCATGAAATTTACAATTTTTTTAATCCTATGACTGTGAAATTGACCAAAATGGACCATGAATTTAGTAGGGCCCTAGTTATAAAATCTATCTTGATTAAAACTAAACCATTATTTTATCATAAAATAGTTGTGAGCCCTTAAGAAACATTTAAAAAACTTTAGTTAAATAGGTACAAGGCTAGGAAAAGTGGAACGTGTCAAATTAATTGGAGGGTGGTAATGGGTATGAAATTCAGCTTCTGAAACTGTCAAGTATTTCACAAGTAAACTGAGATGACTTAATAGTACATAGTTTTGTGGATTTATGAAAAAGCTGAAGGAAGCACTCTTTTTAGTGGGGATGGAGAGAGGAGCAGATATTGTTAGATAATTTGCACTTAGAGCTAAATCTGATCTTATTTACCCTATGACTTTAATGGGACTTTTGCTGGGTATAAGGACTGCAGTATTTGACGCAAAATCATCTAGCTGTACTTACACCTAGTCTAGGTTACCATGTCTTGCCTTTCACTCTGAACCCTGTCCTACCTCTCACATTCATTTTGATAATTTGTTATGCCCTCTTCTTGCATCTTTGTCTTAAATTAGATTGTGCATTCTTATCTTTCTATATCACCCATCCCAATGGAGAACTGTTACTTCTTGGGGCCTCTGCAGCCTCTGTACTGAATAAGTCATAATAAGAGTGGGTAAAAAGACTCTGTCACATTGATGAGGAGCTGAAGATCAAAAGGTAAATTTAACTTGCTATAACATGTTTTTATAGACTAAAACTTATCCATGTAATCAGTAGCATTCAAAGAATTTATAGAGAAGAATTTACAGAGGAAAATTACTCATGTAGGGGTCCCTATTTAAGTAAGCACATTGAAGTCAATAAATCAGACCCCATAATGAGCAAATAATTGAGGTTTTATTCTATATTTTTAATAAAGGTCTATGAAAGAAAGGATAGAGGAAGAATTTAGTAATAACAGCAATGAACTAAGGATCTCCTGGGGGAGTTAGGGTTGATACTGCTCTCAATGGAGTCAGCAGGAGTTTTGTCACCAACTTCAATGAGAGCAGCAGCAGGACTCACTAAGCATTCAAATAAAACAGGGTGGTTTTCACTAGTTGTAATGTTTCATTTGAATGAAGTATAATGTAAACCTATGTAGAATTTCCTTATCTTGTTGGTTTTGTTTGCAGGATATTCTTTGTCTACAAATTTATCTTTTGAACCCCAGCTTTTCTCAGGGCTTACCAAGTACTGCTGGCATAGCTATGTCATCTAGGAAAAATACCATACCCCAACTGACATAGCTATGCTGGCAAAAGCCCCATGCTAGACATAGTTATATCAACAAAAGGTCCTCCTGCCAGCATAGCTTATGCCACTGAGGAGGTGATTTAACAAATAGGAGTTTTCATGCCGATATAAACTGTCTCTCCACTAGGGGGCTTTGCTGGTCTAGCCATATGGATGAAGCATGAGTAGTGTAGACAAATCCTGCAAGTCATTCAGGGCAGGAACTGTCTTCATATATGAAGGCACAGCACCAAGCACAGCAATGCCAACATAAATACCAAATTCATATGCTTTCCTTTCCAAAAACTGCATATTAGGACCAATTGTGCTTGATTCAAGCATCACTACGTTGTCAGGGGTTCTTAGATCTTTTCACAGCATGCACCACATTTTAATACAAAGATTGTCTGGTGGACAACACCTCACCTTGTATTCACTACTGGGGAGGCCACCTTCATTGACGATCACATACAATCCCTGGGACAGCTATAATTGCTTACAGGGGGAAAAATAAAATATTTAATGTATTTTTAGCTCCTTTTAATACAATTCAGCAGCTGGAAATAAGGACCAGAGCCAGTGTTATGGCTAGAGTTCAGCCCCAATTAACTTTAAGTGCATGCTTAAATGCTTTGCCAAATCAGGGCTCAGGTCACTAGCCAGATTTTCATAGCGCACAGTTCAAGAACCTCTGCTACATGTAAAACCTAGACATAGAGCTATAGCTCTATGTTATTTAAACATATATGAAGCCCATTACTTATGCCTGAAACACACGGCATTTCCCAGATGGCATAGATGCATATTTACTGTTATTATGTTTTACAAAATAATTTGAGTTTAACAAATTATTACTGAGTGCCTGAAAAAAGAAAGAAAGAAAGAAGGGAAACAAACAGCAAATTGGAAATTTTCAAAAAGCCATGTAATTGCTTCTAATTGCCATATTACTATTTTGGGATATTTGTTTTCAGCAAAAGTAACTCATTCTTGGTGTGCAGCCTCAAACTAATGCTTGGGAAGCGGCACACAGAACAAAGTATTGTTGCTATCCAAATGGTTGATTTGCAAATCGAGGCAATAAGCAACTGGCAATCAAACCTTAAAGTCTGACTTGTAACATGCATCCAGGATCACAACACTGAGCGGAGCAATGCCTAAATATCTTTAAAAATCTGGGCCTTACAGCCTAAGACTTTTTTTTAAAAATGTGATGCATGCTTCTAAAATGCATAGACATTTTACTTCTAATTCCAGACTCGCTTGTTATTCTTTGAAACTGTCCAAATACCACAGAATACAGCAGGACTACTTATTTACAAATTCTTTATGAGCCTCTGAAATGCCTTTAATATTGCACGTGCTTGTCTTCCCCAGGCCTCCCCATTTGTATAACTGAGTACAATATTGGTTTGTTGGCTCCTTCCGTTCAGATTCAAGCAATGGAATGAATGGCGAGTCAGTCCCAAAACTACTGTACCCATCTATGTGATCATGAGAGACAGTCAAGATGAGACAGTAGCTGCATGTGAGGACTGATCCAATGACCCCTGAAGTCAATCGGAGTTTCCTCATTGATTTCAGCAGGCTTTGGATAAAACCCTTGGATATGCACAATGATCAAGCCAGATTTTCCTGTGTTACAGCAGTTGGACACATCACCACCTGAACAAAGCAGTCCCAAAATAACTGTAGTTGCCCTGGGAAGGTTAAGCCAGTGCATGGGGATCATCTACCAGTGTAGGGCCTGCATAGCAGGCTGGAATAATGGCCAGGGGAATCTCAGATGCCTCATGAGCCCTTTTGGGATGTTAGCAGTTAGCACATGAGAGCAGCCTTCAGGCACCTAATTTACACCAGGGGAAACAGCCAGAGCAGAATCAGGGAATGTAAAGGTGGTGTAAAGCCAGTTTTGAATTCCCCCACACACCCTCTCGAACGGTACTGTGTGCTCCTCAGCTAAAACACCCATTGTGTTTAGCTCTTTAATTCTTTTTTTTTTTTTATTTCACCTCTGCACACCAGTATTTTATACTTCTGTAAGTTATAACATTTATTATGGGGCTTTCTTTTTCCCCCTAGCAACATTTCAACTAGAGCTAATTCCAGTGGTAGGTGGAAAGTATTATTTGGAGTGTGCAGTCTCCATTTTCCTTCCTAACTAATAGCCCTCAGGCTTACACAAACACAGCAGCAGAAGTCTAAGGCCTTTTTGTTCCTCGGTAACAGCATGTCTGGGTGTATAGCTGCTAGCCGTTTCATCTTGTTGTTGTATTTCATAGAGCAGAGTTCTCTGACTCCTTTAGTCCATACATAAATATCCATTTCATTAAAGATGGGGGGGGAACACCCAAAGAAGAATATGAACAGTAGCAGCAGCAGTACTAGCACAGGGCCACTCATCTAATAAAAAAAAATTAAAGCAGAATACTTTCTTGATTAGGTACTTTCAATGAGTCATTGCTTGCTGCAGATGTGCGGGTGGGAGCAGAATCAAGGGTAGAAGAATTTCCTCATCTTTGGCCAACTCCCAACTAGGGAGTTCTATCTCTCAATGCCAGAGAACTGCTGCAATCCATTTTAAGTTGAACTTAAAGGGTCTTTCCTCCTGTGTAGTCACTTATACCTGAGAAAAGTGAGGCAAATGGGGCTTCCATCACTTCCTGTTTGGAAACTATTCCACAAACAAATCTATCACTGTCAAGAAGATTTTCTTGTTCATCTCCCTCCCCCCCCTTAATAGGTCCCAGTCCAGCAAAGCACTCAAGTATGAGCGTAAGGTCCACCAAAATCCGCATTTTCCTAATTGTTCTATAGTATGTCAATAGTTCAAGTTGAGAGCATGTGCTAAAATTTAAGCACACTGTCACAGGGTGGCTGTCCCTATAAGGGCTGATGGGTCTCAGCTGACCTGTGGCATATTTCACTTGCTTCCCCAAATGGGGAAAATGGGTCATGTGACTCAATCAGGCCTCTGGGACAGATACGGAAGAGGCCTGGGTAGAGAGCGAGACTTCAGCAGAGGCTAAGGGCTATAGAGAACTGGGAGAGCCCTGCAGCAGACCCTGAGATAGCAGGGGGGAGAGCTCCAGAGAGCAGGAGGTTCCTGCAGGAGATCCTGAGGCAACAGGGGAGAAAAGACGCTAGGCAGGAAGGCTTGGGAGTGGCTTGATGAAGAGCAGAAAAGACTGAATATGTGAACTACAGACTCTGAAGACTTTATTCTGAATGGATTGTGGCCAAGAAAAAAGCCTGTACTGAGGAGCCCTGAGGCAAGAGAGCCTGCAAGGACTCCCTCAGGCCATGAGAGGGAGCTCTGGAGCCTTGTTACACACATGCTGAAGTGCTTTGCTGAAGCAGGGCCTCTATTTCATCCAATTATTGCAATCATACCTCACTGTGCTTCCCTAAATAAGAGACACATCCTTCAAATACTTGTTGACTGTTATAACCCATAGTAGTCACTGTAGCCAAGCTAGTGACCATGGTGATACTGCTGTTGCAACATAGGAAGTGTGTGACCACTGGAACCATGCTCTCAACTGCAGACTACGGGGGGCCTCTCTCCTGTGACCAGCCATTGCTGCTCAGGGGCTGGGTTCATCGTTACCCATTGCTTTCCTACCGCTCCTATTTATGCCTTTTTTGTTTTGGTTTACTCTATTGGGCACAAGGATGGGCAGGTAGTCTGGACAGCTATGCAGTCCTCACCACTATTGGTGTTATGGTCTCCTGTTGTACCTCCTGGGTACAGCATGTGAGTTTTCAAATCCTTTTTAACTACTTGGTTTTTCAAAGAAATCTAATGAGGTAACTGTACACACAGTAATCCTGGGTTTTCCGTACGTGCCTTGGAAAATTTAGTACTAGGGTAAAATTTTTCAAAAGTGACTATTAATAAAACAGCATTTTATTCTATTTCAAAACTATACTCTTATGGTAAATATTCATATAGGACCCCATTAAAAGCCAACTGAATTTAACAGAAGATCATCTTTGACTTAAATGGTCTTTGGAAACAGGGCTATCTTGCCTCTCTTACTGTATACTCGAGTATTTTGCCAGGAATAGATGTCTGGCTAATTGTTCAGTAGTTTCCTGATTTCTCTCTCTGAATAGCAGTACCTGATCACCTTGATCTTTTGGTGTCACCTCTTGACTTCCACAACTTATTGAAAATTATTTCCAGAGATTCTGAAGCCTTTTTTATACATGCTTTTCAAACTCTCAAGTGCGTTTTTGTCCAGAGTAGGTCTGGGTGGGAAATGGTTTTTATGTCCTGAAAGAATTTTCAACATCTAAGAAAAAAAATCCAATCTGGATTTGGACAAAAATCAAATGTCAAATTTTTTGAGAAACAAAAGTAAAAAAAAAATTGGTTTGGATCAATCAAAACATTTTGGTTTGCTAATTTTGAAATATTTTGCCCTTTTTTCAGTAAAATGTTGAGGGGAAAAAAGGCATTTCAAAATGAAATACCAATGTTTTCATTTAGAAAATATCAAAATGGGCCATTTTTTGAGTCAGGAAATTTGTCATAGTCAACATTTTTTTGCAAACAGTTTTGACCACCCTTCATTACAGTGACCAACACCACCACTGACTCTCATCTCTTGTTTGGGCTTTTGGCTTCTCCCCTTGTGTGTGACCACCACAGTGTGATGGTAAGTCACTACCAGTGGACACCTTGTGTGAATGTGTGTGTGGGGCGGGGAAGGACTCAGTGTAGACTCCTGAAACTTGTCACACCTCAGCACCTCTCCTTTCAGATTGCAGAATTCTCTTTAGCGACATCTGTGTGAAATTAGTCACACAACAGTAATAATAATACTGCCTTTCTCCCCACCTTTGCCTGTTTAGAGTATCAAGTGCTTAACATACCTAATAAAAAGCAATGTCTGAAGCTATGCATGCTAGCATAGCTGTAATGAATATTATCTCAAGACTGTTGATTTGAAGCAAAAATTCATTGTAAAGCACTCAATGTTACACATTTTAAAATGAAGTACTGAAAACAAGGTAGATATGCTATACAAATTCTCACACTTTAGACTCTAGTGTATCCAGTTCTCATCTGAGATGCTGTCAAAAGGCTGAGTCCCCATAATTATTCTCTTCAGGAGCAAGTACTGTGTATGCTATCAGCACATATGAAGAGTGGTAGGCATTGCAAAAGATAGAGCTGTCATGACAATAACAAGCAAGGCTGAAGTGAAATCAATTATATTAGAGCGAGGGAGCACTGAGGTTCAATTTATAGGTATTCCTTTAACCTCTTGATCACCGGTTCATATCCAGCACAGGTCAGAAATTATCAAGATATCTGACACATGGTCTTCTATTGTTGTCACCGAGGGCAAAGTCCTACAGTTACTTTTACACATGCAGGGGGGCCAGCACGGAAATGGCTGTGCAGTAGGCCCAGGAGCTGTCCTAGTAGCACAGAACAAGCTAGCTCTGGGGAAACTGGGGAAGGATGTGCTAAGGGCACTTTACTGGGCCTTTAAAAGAAATATTGGGCACTTCCTCCTAGGCCTTACTGCCAAAAGAAGCAGGCACAGTGGGAGGCCAAGCTTCTACGCACACTCTCAAGCCAGCAGAGCTCTGTCAAGCTACACAGAGTTAAACAGGCCTGTTACCTGTTTTTTCAGGGGTGCACTGGGTTGGAAGAGGCTCCCCTAGTGCATCTGAACAGAAATTTGTTCTAGATATTTTTCAAGTGGGGCAAACTAAAATAATCTAGGGAATTCCTTATGCATGTTCCAGGCCAATCTTACGGGCCTTATTCAGGCACAACTCCCCATGAAAGGGAGTTTTTGCTTAATTAAGGACTGAGTGAGAACTGAAGGATTTGGCCAATATCATATACACCATCTATCCACATGATATGAATCATATTTACACTGTTTTTCAAATTCAATCAGAACAACATAATACAATAACATTGAAAACCTGTATGACTGAATGGAAGATTTGGTGAAAGTGTTGAAACCTTAGCGAGAATTGTATAGGAAACAGAAAAGTGGGTAGATTGGAAAACAGTATATAAGATAGCTATTAATTACAGGCATGATGCAAAAACAAAATCAATGGAAATATTTGTTTTGTGTGCACAGTGAAATCAACATTTACCATTATAAATCTAATCCTTCCAAGCCTATTTATAAATAAAGGACCATGATTCAAGTTGAGGTCCAGTCTTGGCCAAATTTTGGTGGGAGAAGAGGTTCAGATCCAGTTTTTCGGTTTGGGGTCCATTTTTGTTAATCCACACATCTGGCTAAATTCAGCCCTAGAGCAAGCAGATGCTACATACCTGAAGTCAATGGAGTGTAACCAATTCTTCATCCCAGCATCTCTGAAGTATGTCTAGTCTCTATGATGCACACAGAAGAAGCCTGTAGGTTGTTCCCAAATCCCTATTTCCCATGCAACCTGGCAGAAGTGTCCATTTTTCATGAGAAGCCAATTTTCTCCTGTCAAGTGAATATAATTTTAGCAAGATTAGTATGGAAGGAAGGTGATACTGCTTGGGCTTGTACTGCTGCTCAGCATTTATTCCCTCCTGCTGCCCCATGCATTGTTTCCCTCTCAAATTAGCTGATTTAAAAGCAAAATACTATCAAGTTCAATATATACTAAGTTCAGCACATCACTGTGTCTTACTTGCTAATGATATCGTTCTAAAGCAGTTGTACACTGTATTTACATAGATTTTTCTACTCAGTTTATTCAGGATGAAAACACAAGAAATATTTTCTTAAAGTATTGTAGGTACTCCCAAAGTCCTGTTCAGGAATATGAAGGTAAATCCTCAGGACATGACACCTCCCAAGGGGAATCTTATTACTACTGTAAAGAGTGTTAAATATTAGTGCCAATTATTGTGAACTTTGCATGAAATAACCCCCTCCTCCAACTTGTACTGCATTCCAACCACACAGACCCCTACTTATCTTCTCCCAAGACATCCTAGGCTGGCAACCAAACCAAGAGATTTTGTTCATTCAAGCAAGAGGGAGGGAGTGGTTCTGACAAGGTGGTATTCCACATCCTTACATGAAGGACACAAAGCAGCATAATCTGGAGCTTTCATTGTGGCTTGCATTGAATTGAATAATATTCTCCTTGAGCTGGCAGGCGCTTGATTCCAACAGAGTGTCCAGGGAGAGGGGACATCCCATGGAAGTAGCAGAGATGGCAATAAGCAGAAATCCAAGGGGCAGCAGGAAGATCCATGCCTTCAGATGGTCAAGAGGTCAGACCTGGGAGGGAGCTGAGCAATAAAGATGAAGAGGGGCAGAGTGAAAGGAGGGATAGGTCAAAGTAGGCAAGTGGTAACTAATGCCTCAGACTAAAGACCAGTGTGGGGCAGGACAAGAGCAGAGACCAAGAGCAATAAATGGAAGCTGCAGGTGCACAGAGAATGAGGTGTCACTGTTCCCTTCCACCACAAAAGACTAATGATGTAATTACTTAGATAGTCACCAGTGACCCAAGAGCTGAAAGAGGGGCTGGATTTGGAGAACATTAACTGTGAAGACAAGGAAATCTCACATTTTGATCTCAACAAGATAGGAGACTGTGGTGCATCATGGGAGATGTAGCCCAATCTGTCAGCCCAGCCTATAGAGGAAAATGGGACCAGGAGGCACGTGAACTACGGCTCCCATAAAGTAGCACAACAGCATTTCCTAATAAATATATTTCAGTTTTTGGCTGAAATATTTAGCTGAACAAATTTTCTACCGGGTTGGGTGGGGGAATTTCCATCCAGCTCTAGTGACTTGTATGGCTTCCATTACTATACTACAGGGATGTCTAGGGGTTAAAAAGGGAGACTTCCTGGAGCATATCGGGCAGTAATACAATATGCTTTTTCTTTGTGCATTGGATAATCAGAACACCTTTCATATATGCCCACGTGAAAGATCAATGGCACACTTCCTTCACAGGGAAAATGTGCACACTGTACTATAGTAACTATCTTTTAAAAAACTACTATTGTAGATTTTAATGGAGCTACAGTTGATCTGCAGCAAACCAGGAGTTATGTTTAACAAAATATATTTTGGGTGTTCCTAAAAATCTAAATGATTCTCTAAGAGCTTCTTAATCCTGAATTAGAAAGAGGTTTTGTGAAATGGGACACTCCAGGCTGCTATATTTGAGGCACCTTTGAAAGAAAATGTATTATAACTGTTTTTCTATTTTAATGGATCATGCCACTAGATCAGGAGAGTACTGTGCTGGCAATACGTAAAACATCAAAAGAAGCAGTAAATGAGCATTGCCACTAAAGCTTACCTATAATTGGATAATTTTGGAGCTACATCTCTATCAGTCAAAAAACATAAAAGCAAATCTCTTATTGGAAGATTTTTAAGGACGGAGTTAAGGGGTTGAAAATGTATGCAGAAACTGCTAAATGATGAAGATGAGTCACTTAAGACCCTTCTTCCTACGCATTTTCCCCCTGATGTCATGCTATTTAATTATCTCTGAGTGGAATTTCCTGAAGATTCAGTAGTTAATTTTGAATTGTTTTGCTAAAAAATATCTGAACCTTTGAGAACTGTCAGATCTCTGCAAAGTTTCTAAACTTCATCAGAAAGCTGATGGATGTGTAGAGCAATGAAGTCAATAAGACTCTTTTTCTGTTGGCATCCTTAAAGTAGTGCTGGCATACAGTGGGAGCCAGTGGACCCATATGTTTATATATTGTATTGTCTTGTGTTTGATTATATTGCATGCATTTTCTTTACATCTCTAACTAGGATAAGATACAGTTACTGTAGCAGATAAAATGTATTATTAACAGTACTTTTTCACATATTAATGTGCAAAAATACTTTATTAAAAATAAACAAAACCTAAATTCCCAGACACAATATTGGTTGCAGACAACATTGTAAATATATGTCCATTAAATTCATGGAGCATTATGAGAACCTTTTGGGTTAAAAAAGTGACCCACAGGATTCTGAGAGTCAGTATACTTATAGATAAGGTTTCCAAGTACTTTAATTCTGATTCTATATCAATGCCCCATCTCTATCTCCTCACCCAGCATTCCCTCACACCTCAGTCCCACAAATAACATATTGTCACTGTCACTATTAGTAAAGAGATAAAGCAACCGAGCTACTGGAAATGGAACAGTATAGGTGTTGCAGGACTCTTGGCTCTGGTTAATACTAAAAATACCAATTGCCACCATACAAGAGATACAGATCTCTTACTGCTAATGACATAGGAGCTACCCTCCCAAACGCAGAACATACTCCACTGCAACCACCACAGCAAGACACCTCAAACATCATCCTTTACATCCCTCTCCCCACATATAGTCTAGAGGAGAAAACTCTCCTAGGTTCCATTCAACCATGAGTCAGGAAGCAGTCTCCCTCATTCATTTGGAATATCATAGGTTGATTGGAATAGCCCAAATATTTGTACCCTCCATATATGACTCAGAGGGTTGATCATAAACAGGTTGACTGTGGATGGAAATATGAGGACAGAGCGAAGGGTGGTTGTTTTTGTGTGTGTAAATTTAACTCTGAATTCTGTGACTCGTGTGGGAAACTTTAACTATTACAGATACTTCCTGATTCTATCCCAACTTAAAGCAGAAAATGCCAAAAGCTATGTGAGATGGCACATACTAATAGACCTTACAGACTAGTTTTGCATATAATACAGATGACTTGGATAAGCATCCAAAGTTATGCATGCTTATCCAAAGCAAACGCAAACTCTCAACCTTTTCAGATTTGTTCTCTATTAAAATTTCCTTTGCCATGCCTGGCACATGAACTTCCTGCTTGCAAACTGAAAATGACCTTTCAAAGTGGTAACCTACTGGTAATGTTCAAAAGCAGATATATTTAGCTATACTGGATACTCTCTAGGGGGGGCAAAAGGGACAAAAGTGCAGACAACTGAAAGGAAATAAAGTAACCTGGGAATACACGCTTGTCAGAACCAGAAAGTTGGGAAATATATTTGTCTAGATAGCTCAACAATTCAATGAAAATAATTGCAATTTAGAAAAAAACCTTACATTTTTGAAAAAGCCGTCAAGACTTAGTGTCCACAAATGACCGGCTGAGCTTGTAAGGATTTCATCCCGTTTAACATTTACCTAGCACTATGCATAGTATGGCAGTTTCTATTACAATTCAGACACATTAGTCTAAAGTGTACAAAATAACAAAGAGAAAATGACAGTGATCATGATGGAATGGGGATAAGTGATAAAAGAAAAAAATCACTGTACATATATAATTTTCCCTTTTTTAGCACCTTGTCTCTAAGCCATACTTCATTTAAGATTTCTCTGCCTGGTTTGATGTGAAGTATCTAATTTATTCAACACCAACATTTTTGTAAGATTTATTTTGTTGTTTTGCAAGTCAAGTGCAATCTTGCAACTCCATGTCTTACTCATAAATGAAAAAAAAAATCTGTGTTTACTGGAGCAGTGATCAAAACATGAACATTAGATGCCACATCTAGTTTAAAGCATAAATATGAATGCCCAATTTACCTAAAATCAAATCACTCAGCCAGAAGGCACAACATCAAGGAGTTGTGATTAGAGCTGACAATCAAGCACAAGGCACATGAAAGGACAGTCAACAAAGCAACGGAAACTTACTTCATTTAATGCACCAGACTATACTGACTGCAGCAATAACAGTATTTCCTCATTCTTCTGAGAGGTAATAGAGATCAGCAAAGGTAGAATGCAAAGAGCCAGTTGGAAGTTGAATGGCCTATATGACTTGCAAACATCTGTTTAACTCATGTTTCTCAACTCTGTAACAGCAAGATATAGGGAATTGGATATTTCAGTTTTTCTAGATTTCAGTCCCCCAAAGTCTCTTCAAAACAGTCAAGTGACTAGAAGAGGTCTTTTTTTAAATTGAACACTGATGTACTGCCTAGCCATTTCATTGTGGTCAATGATTACCATGTACTCAACAAATTAAATTACTAAAGAGAACTAAGGAAAAAAACATTCAAAACTCTAATACTTTGTTCAAAGTTTTAGGGACCACAAATGGGGTCAGCAATTCTGCGTGTAATGTTTAGTGTGTGCTTTAAACCAAAGAAGATATAGGCAGATATAGGCAGAGGGTCACTTTTTTTTGCTTCTTTTTAATAATGGTAATATTTACATTCTGTAGCCCCTTTCATATGAGGGTCTTAAAGCATTTTTTAAACAAATTCATGAAGCTTCACAATGTTGCACTGAAGTTGGTATTATCAACCCTTTTTATATATGGGTGAACTGAAACACAGAGAAAAACCTAGTAAGACCCTTTGTGTAGACAATCTTTAATCGTGGTAAGGAGCAGTTTCTAAATCAAGGAACATGTTACAAGACTTCTCTGTCTCTCTGCTATCGCTTAGCCCCATGGTTAGGAACTCTTGGAAGATGAAGACCCAGGTCCACATCTTTACTCCACATCTGACAGGAAAATTGAACCCAGGCCTTCCACATCTGAGGTGAGTGCCCTAACTACTTATCAACCCTTTTTATATATGGGTGAACTGAAACAGAGAAAAACCTAGTAAGACCCTTTGTGTAGACAATCTTTAATCGTGGTAAGGAGCAGTTTCTAAATCAAGGAACATGTTACAAGACTTCTCTGTCTCTCTGCTACCGCTTAGCCCCATGGTTAGGAACTCTTGGAAGATGAAGACCCAGGTCCACATCTTTACTGCACATCTGACAGGAAAATTGAACCCAGGCCTTCCACATCTGAGGTGAGTGCCCTAACTACTGGGTCAAAGTTATAATGGAGAAAGTACCACCTCCTCCTACTATGGCCCAGTGTATGAACCTAGCCTTTAAAAAAAAACAAAAACAAAAAAAACAAAAAACTCAAATGGTTCCAGGTAAAACAGAATGTTTTGTTCAACCTAATTGGACTTGTGAATTCACTAGATTTTTTTTTTTGCATTTTTTTCCATTTCAATTTGACTGGAACAGTTTGTTGTTGCTCTGTGTTGGATGTTTATTTGTTTGTGGGTTTGGGTTTGGTTAGGTTTGGGAGATTTTTTGGAACTGCCAGTGAACTGAAAAATCTGTTGTTCTCCCAGCTCTCTGTCCTGAATGCATGTGTAGGCTCCACCCCACCCTTCCATCCACCACATTCATCTCAAGCTTTGGACCACCTCTTGGATAAAGTGGAATGTCTTCCCTTAACTCCTGCTTTGTGAAATATAGCAGGCTCCTTTTTCATGTTATCATTAAGAATTTCCTTTCCCTTCACTTATTAGATGATCACTTCTAAAGAGCCTTTGAAAAAGCTGCATTATACAAAAATAATTACCCTCTAATTTACAAACAATAATTCACCCCAGATAAACTTCATACATTCGCCTCTTGTTCAAAAGATGCATTCTTCATCCCATCTTTGCATAATGATTGCCCCTTTTCCATGGACTTCTTTTGAGTAGGGAATTTTGAGTGTTTTCAGACACTGGCCTAATGGTCCGTGCCCTGTGGAAACCCATCCTACCCAGAGTGAGATTTAATTAAAACAACAGCAATATTTCAATTTCTTATGGAATACAGTGTGGAGGGGGGAGAAATCATGTATCTTTGCCACACTAACCATCCCGACATAGTTCCTACACAGATCAGGGGTCAAAGCAAGTTTCACACACTTAGGCCTCATACAACTGAATGGTATGATAGCTACAGATTGTAAGGAATCCCCAGTCCACCCAGCATTTACAGAAATTGGGTGGAACCATGCATATACTTAGGCACTGGAATCCACAAAAAGAGCAAGACGAAAGGTGAGTTGTAAAGATAAAGTGACTGGTACAGCCCCAAATATTGGGCTTAAATATTGAGTGGTTAAAGTTATGCCTCTAAATCCAAGCTTTAATGGGACATCAGCACCTTTGAAAATCAGACTATTGGCATAGCTTCCTAAATATAGATTACAGGTGGCTAACTTTAAGTACACAACTAGAAAACATTGGACTGACTGGCCCAAGGTCACAAAAGAAATTAATGACAGAGAAGGGATTAGAACAAGGACTCCTCAGTCCTTCTCCTCCTATTCTCTAACAGATCACAACTTTCCAGAAATTGAATGTGCCATTTGCATGACATTAAATCATCATAATAAAATGTGAATCCAATACCTTTAACAGCTTCATTTCAAAAACTGCTTATCATATATTAAATACCAGTATTTCAATGCTAATTAGCAAATGCTATTAAAAAAAACCATTCATTTTCTGTGGGAGACTATGAACCTCACATTGACATGTTGTATTCCAATTCATTAATGAGGCCTGATTAATTAAATCCATACCATTCCTCTGCACAGACAGAACTAAACTATACAATGCTCTGATGAACAATTGCCATTAATTTTAGTTCATAGGTTGTGAAGGAATGATCTAAGTAGGTACTTTCATTAACAAAACTTTTATGAGTGAAATTCAGGTTGGTTATAGTGTTTACCAGCCAAGAGATTTGAACTAATGGATCTTCTGTGTGCTGAACTCTGATTTGTAGTTTATATGAGGGTGGGCAATGTTTGCACTGAAGGAAAGATCACTTAAACCTGTTGGAGAAATGATAAAACTACTTTAACTCACTTGTGTGGTTCATTTTTCTTTCACAAAAGAATTTTTGGAATCTAAACATTGTAGAACAGGAAGCCTTTAGAAGGAGATGTTTTCTACATTTTAGAAATACTTCTGCTGTAAAGCGTTCATTATGCACTATACACAGAATCATTACTATGTTAAAATAGGGCAAATAATCCAGATCTATGGACCTGAATATTCCTGTTTCTTCCAAATATCTCTTTACTTGATATATTAATATACAATTAGGCCTAAATCTGAAAAGTGATCACTGATTTTGGTTGTTTTCATTTTCTGGGTGTCCAGCTTGAGACACCTCTAACCAGACTTTTCAGAGGTGCTAAGCACTCAACTCCAGCTAAGGACAATGAGCGCTACCGATACATAGTGTCCCTGAAAATCAGGCACAAGATGGACACAAAAAACAAAGTACCCAAGATCAGCAGCTGCTTTTTAAACTTTAGGGCCAAGTGGATAAGCCTGTAGGAAATATAATTGAATGAATGCTGTAGGGCTTGGTTCAGGAAGTATAAATTAATCTGTCCCCGCAAAGCCCATTTGGATAGGGCCAGTTCCTACAGATTTCTTGACAGTGCATGTTGTAAGGAATCCAGATCACCAGAGGGAACACACACACTCCTTCTTCTCTCAGCTCTCCCTTTTCCAGAACCTAAGAGATTCTTGCATCAATGTTGCTAATGTCAGTGGTCTAGCACCCTCTTCCTGAGTCTTAAATCTTCAGACTTAAGACTCAGGAAGAGGGTGCTAGACCACTGCACCCTCTTCTGCTGCCTGCTGAGACACTAGATAAAAGCCATTATTCCCAGACTCCTCTCACACAAGTTCTCCAAAAGGACTTGTGTGAGAGAAGGAAAGAGGACAAGCATCTCTTGCCTTCTTCTCCTATGAGCAGCAGGAACCACCCATCTTCTGCTGCCTGCTGAGACACTAGATAAAAGCCATTATTCCCAGACTCCTCTCACACAAGTTCTCCAAAAGGACTTGTGTGAGAGAAGGAAAGAGGACAAGCATCTCTTGCCTTCTTCTCCTATGAGCAGCAGGAACAGGGAAAGTACTGCTCTTTTGACACTAACAAACCACGTATCAAGGGCAATAGTAATCCATAAATCCTTGCATGATAGTTAAGGGACTTCTTAGCAACCATCCTGCAGGAAATCCCGTGCAAGCTGGATAAAGATTGCAAGTTGAAGAACTTATGCTCTAGGAATTATTTTGGGAAATTCTATTGCTTGTATTATGTAAAACATCAGACTAGATTATCTCATAGACTTTAAAGTCAGAATTGGCCATCGTGATTATCTAATCTGACCTACTGCACATTGCAGACCACAGAATCTCACCCATCCACTCTTGTAACAGACCCCTAACCTCTAGTTGAGTTACTGAAGTCCTCAAATCATGGTTTAAAGACTTCAAGTTATAGAGAATTCACTCTTTACACTAGTTTAAACTTGCAAGTGACCTGTGCCCCATGCTGCAGAGGAAGGTGAAAACTCCCCAGGGTCTCTGCCAACCTAACTGGGGGTAAATTTCTTCCCAACCCCAAATATGGCAATCAGTTAGAACCCTGTGCATGTGGGCAAGACCCACCAGACAGATATCTGGGAAAGAATTCTCGGTAGTAACTCAGAGCCCTCCCAGCCTCGGGTCCCATCTCCAGCTGTTGGGGATTTTTGCTACTGGCAGTCACCAATGGACCACATGCCATCATACGCAGTCCCATATTATCATCCCCTCCAGAAACTTATCAAGCTCAGTCTTGAAGCCAATTAGGTGTTTTGCCCCCACTGCTCCCCTTGGAAGGGTGTTCCAGAAATCATAATAGTCCTTTCTGGCCTGTAATCTATTAGTCGATGACTCACATACTACCACTAGGTGGAAACCACAGATACTATTACACTGAATAGAGAGAAAACAGTAAAAGCCAGATTCAGCAATCCTTTCTCATGTTGATTAGCACCAAGTTGTTTCCTTGAAACCAATGGGACTACTCATGTGAGTAAATTCTACTCAAGAATAGTAAGATTGCAGAGTCTGGCTCCTGTGTAACTACTGTAGAGCTCTTTTCTTTTACTGTTTCATTAGGGGACACAAGAGTCTGATCAGTCAACCATTAACAAATAAAGTATCAGTGTTAGTTTGTAGCCGTGTTAGTCTGGATCTGTAAAAAGCAACAAAGAGTCCTGTGACACCTTATAGACTAACAAATGTATTGGAGCATAAGCTTTCATGGGTTAATACGTGCCAATATTCCCTGTGGCAACAAAAGAATGGCAGAGTGAGAGTCTCCATAGATCTTAAGTGGCTGAGTGAGGCAATAAAGTGAAAAATGAAAGCTTCCGACATTAGATAATAATATTGTTCTTGAATTAGCTGAAGCTTGCATTTTTTGTCTACCTTACATTTTCAAGGGGTTATTGGCAGCAAACTACTCCCTTGAAGGCTTCAGATCATGACTAGAGGTTTTTGGAATACATGATGTCAAGCTGTCTGGAGTAGCTCAGGTGCATGAGTACCAAGCTCAGGGCAGACTGTTAAGAAGCAGGGCACACACCCCAAATTGCCTGTGAGTTCTATACTTAGATTTTATCAAGTGTGAACTCCTCAGGCACTACAACAGCCTCCACATGGAGTCACAGACAGTCCCCTTGCATACTTTACACCAAAAATCACAACAATATTCAGGTTAATCCCATTCCCAAAGAACTGTCACTTATCCCAGGCCAATTGCACCTTTAAATCCTATAACAATGAAAACACTTATCACCAATCCTATAATGAATTAAGTAAAGATTTATTAACCAAGAAAAAGAAATAAAAGTTATTTTCAAGTTTAAAGCAGGTAAACATGCAAACACAAATGAGTTGCAGTCTTCGGTTCCAAAAGGGAATAGAGGCTGCTGTACTATGCAAGCTCTGTAAATCCTCTACGGCTAACCCAGGTAAAGCAGCTGTTGCTCCCTTACCTATGCTTAGATATCTTGGCCTCCCACACTCCAAGCAGCATAGAGCTCCAGTTTCTTCCTGTCAGGGATTTTTATTTTTTCCCCCAAAGCTCAAGCTGATGGGACGAGTTCTTGTGCACATCTCCTCTTCATGGTGGGGGAGAATCAACAAACTTTTGTCTCCTCTGATGTTCCACAATGGTCTTGTCTGGTGGGCCTTCTTTTGTTGGCAGGAGGTTGTCGCAGGAAGTGTTAACTAGTATTTCACACTTTGGTAATGCTGCTCTCCTTACTTTGGGGGGGGTTTATAGTTTCAGTGCAAACACTTTAAATATTACCTTATAACAGGGATCAGCAACCTTTGGCATGCAGCTCGCCAGGGTAACTACCCTGGCAGGCCGGGCCAGTTTGTTTACCTGCCGTGTCCTCAGGTTCGGCCGATCGCGGCTCCCACTGGCTGCAGTTCGCCACTCCAGGCCAATGGGGGCGGCAGGAAGCAGTGGCCAGCACATCCCTCGGCCCGCGCCACTTCCCGCCGCCCCCATTGGCCTGGAGCGGCAAACCATGGCCAGTGGGAGCCACGATCAGCTGAACCTGCGGATGCAGCAGGTAAACAAACTGGCCTGGCCTGCCAGGGGGCTTACCCTGGCGAGCCACATGCCAAAGGTTGCTGATCCCTGCCTTATAACATGGGATACAGATATTATAAGTGAGATTAATGCAGGCAGCAACTTACAAGCATTTCATAAAGTCTAAGCGCATTTTTATAAATCGAATACCTCTTTTACCCATACTAACACACCAGTGAGCCAGCCTTGTTTCCAGCTATGCATTTGTTAATACTGAGTGAGGCTTGCAACCTTGGCATGAGCTGGCACCAGGTCTGCCAGCATCACATATGCTTTAGTCAAACACAAACTATGGTTCTCGGTACAAGAGAAACCAGATGAAATGTTTTGGCCTGTGTTTACAGAAGGTCAGACTGGATGATCTAATGGTCCGTTCTGGCCCTAAAGTATATATATCATTTGCATTAGAACTGGCATTCCGTTGGAAGACCTGCAGTGGTGAATGCCAGTGGAAGGAGTTCACATATAGGTGAAGATCTGACGCAGCAACATGGCGAAGGGTTTCTTACACTTAGATTTTGCCCCACAACATTAACTGAAGCACAAAACAAATATGCTAGGATTGAGAGAGACTGCATATCAGGGAGGGGAAGGAGTTGTGTGCAATCTACCTACTTCCTTCATGGATTCAAACCACTCTCTGTAATAAACAACAAACTTTTGGTGCCATCAGTCAAAAGTCAAGATATAAATCACCCCTCCAATGTCTACACCTAGTGATGACATTAATAAGATTAAGAACTAGGGTGCAGCCCATTCCAGGGAAAGGTCTGTTTTTTGCCAATCTATTTATAAGGCCTCCTATACCAGAAATATCCAAATCAGGAACTGGTGATGATATGCATATACAAATATATACACACACAAACTCGATATACTCGATGGTGAAACATCTTATCAGACTTTTACCATATTGTGGTGCAGCCTTGCTGAGAACCCCACCCCCAACTTTATGTGAAATATTTAAAGTTCTTTGGAGTTTCCTTTCTTTTCCTACATAAGTTTGGGCATGTGACTGCTCTTAATAAGGTGAAGGCACAATTACTGTCAGGGCCTCTGTGTTACGATTCTTTCTTTTCCATACGTACGAGGCAAGTCTCAAAGGAACTATACAGCACTACCACCGTCTTGTCTCAGTTAAACAAGCCAAGTGCATGGGGGCGGGGGTAGAGAGGGGAGGGATAATGCATGTGCATGATGATTGTATTCCATTGTGGTTATTGAAATCATACTTATTTGGGGGATTATTATGCTCCAATATGCATGTGAAAGCCATGAGTGATGACATTCAATGACGCAGAGGGATAAGCTGCAATGACATCTGCTGCACTGCTAGGAGGTAACTAATAACCACAACCTGTGAATAGAGAAAGAAACCCTTAAAAATGACTGCTGACAAACACAATGAAAAAGATGCATGGATTTTGTGCTTCAATGGTGCTCATCTCTTGTGGAGTGGATTGCTTGTCATTATGTTACTGTGACATGAAAATGGCATTCTGCTTTTTCAGAGGTATCTGCTGAGTGAATGTCAGAGACACTCTTCCAGGGAAAACAGTAAACACGAATCATACACCCACTGAACTTTCAGGGGTTTTAGTCCTTCATTCCTGCAATGTTTCAGGGAAACAGAATGCCTTTAGAACCTAACAAAAGGGATATCAACTTATCAACACTACAATCCAGGAGGTAAATCATATGGCTGTGAAGTAAAAGCCACTTTTAAATCAAATAATCTGGATTCATAGAATCATAGAATCATAGAATCATAGATTATAGGACTGGAAGGGACCTCGAGAGGTCATCGAGTCCAGTCCCCTGCCCGCATGGCAGGACCAAATACTGTCTAGACCATCCCTGATAGACATTTATCTAACCTACTCTTAAATATCTCCAGAGACGGAGATTCCACAACCTCCCTAGGCAATTTATTCCAGTGTTTAACCACCCTGACTGTTAGGAACTTTTTCCTAATGTCCAACCTAGACCTCCCTTGCTGCAGTTTAAACCCATTGTTTCTGGTTCTATCCTTAGAGGCTAAGGTGAACAAGTTCTCTCCCTCCTCCTCATGACACCCTTTTAGATACCTGTAAACTGCTATCATGTCCCCTCTCAGTCTTCTCTTCTCCAAACTAAACAAACCCAGTTCTTTCAGCCTTCCTTCATAGGTCATGTTCTCAAGACCTTTAATCATTCTTGTTGCTCTTCTTTGGACCCTTTCCAATTTCTCCACATCTTTTTTAAAATGCGGCGCCCAGAACTGGACACAATACTCCAGCTGAGGCCTAACCAGAGCAGAGTAGAGCGGAAGAATGACTTCTTGTGTCTTGCTCACAACACACCCGTTAATGCATCCCAGAATCATGTTTGCTTTTTTTGCAACAGCATCACACTGTTGACTCATATTTAGCTTGTGGTCCACTATAACCCCTAGATCCCTTTCTGCCGTACTCCTTCCTAGACAGTCTTTTCCCATTCTGTATGTGTGAAATTGATTTTTCCTTCCTAAGTGGAGCACTTTGCATTTGTCTTTGTTAAACTTCATCCTGTTTAACTCAGACCATTTCTCCAATTTGTCCAGATCATTTTGAATTATGACCCTGTCCTCCAAAGCAGTTGCAATCCCTCCCAGTTTGGTATCATCCGCAAACTTAATAAGCGTACTTTCTATGCCAATATCTAAGTCGTTGATGAAGATATTGAACAGAGCCGGTCCCAAAACAGACCCCTGCGGAACCCCACTCGTTACGCCTTTCCAGCAGGATTGGGAACCATTAATAACAACTCTCTGAGTACGGTTATCCAGCCAGTTATGCACCCACCTTATAGTAGCCCCATCTAAATTGTATTTGCCTAGTTTATCGATAAGAATATCATGCGAGACCGTATCAAATGCCTTACTTCTTTATAATCTTATAATCTTTATTCTTTCCAGGTTTTTTACTAAATCAGTGAAGGTTGATATCTCCAGTCTTAAATATTCTTGAATTTCACTCAGGTTACCTGTGGTATCCTCTTTCCAATACCGGGGGGCAGGGGAAGAGAAGACAGAAAAGACACATTGGATCAAATATGAAAAAGAAAGAGGTCCAGGTTCAGGCACAGATGTTATCCAGACCACTAGACCAACATGCAACTGGGATACCTATATTGGGAGGGCACCTTGGAATTGACCTAAAACTAGCACTCTAACCCCCATACTTAAACCTGCTGGGTAATTGTAGAACAGGGCTACAAAATCTAAAAATGGAAATAGTTTTGTTTCATATAAATCCCCACGTTTCTCTGGCACTGTCCCTAGATGCAGTGGAGAAGAGGACTTTAATCCTGAAGCTGCAGAGCCAGCAATTCTTGAGTGAGCCTGAGTTGACACCAGATAAGTAGTTACTGAAAAGTTTCTGCCTCTGAACATAGCTCTTTATCTAAGGCCTTGAGCCAGAGCAGAGATTACCCGAAAAGAATAAGTTATTACAAAAGTGCTCTGTTCCCAGTTTGTCAAGTCAGCCACCTCTGAACTATATAAACTGCTTATGGATTCCCACAGTGGCCAAGGGATTAATTTTGCATCTAAGTTAATAGATGAGCTGTATCGAATCAATCTATATATCTCTATCTATTTTAGGATTTGGTATTGCTACCTATCTATTCTCGTATCCAGCACCTTCGCTACTCTTGTTCAGCTGGGTTACCCTTGGGCTGATATATTTAACCAGAATAAATATGCTGGGACTGGAGTACCAGAAGTGGGCTGCTTGATGCAAGTATATAAGAACATTATTTCATGCGTACAGTTGTATGTACAACAATGCACCTGGATTCTGCTTGTACTTCCTGGTGGTGTGAGCAGCAGCTTCTTTTCCCTAATGATTTATGTTTGAGAATTAGATATCCTGTACAGGTCACTCAGCTGCTAACCATCAAAACTATGTCAAAAAATTACAGAAAAGGCTTTTATGCATATAATTGGCTACTGAAAAAAGCAGAGAAAAGCCCAGCAGTAACAATAAGCAGTGGGATGAATGACTCAAGAGTTCACACATTTCCAAAGAGAGAGAGCACTGATCCAAAAGCTGACACTAGGGGTAGGTCTACACTTGCAGCCGTGGGTGGAGTACAAACACTGCACACCCAGCTAACATAGGTATAAATTGCAATGTAGATGGTGAAACACTGCCTAAGCAAGTAGAAATGCTCCTGAACTCCTAGGGTATATACCCTACGTGGGCTATCTACATGTAGAAAAACTGCCTCCCATGTCTATGCTGCTATTTTTTAGTAGTGCAGTGTCCTGCTGCCTACTGCAGGTGAAAGACTCCAGCAGCAGGGAAAGGCTGAGGCAGCGGGAAAAGGCTCCTCAGTGAGGAGCTGCTAGACCAGAAATCGGCAACCTTTGGCACGCGGCTCGCCAGGGTAAGCCCCCTGGCGGGCCGGGCTAGTTTGTTTACCTGCCGCGTCCGCAGGTTCGGCCGATCGCGGCTCCCACTGGCCGCAGTTCGCCGCTCCAGGCCAAGGGGGCGGTGGGAAGCAGCGGCCAGCATGTCCCTCGGCCTGCACTGCTTCCCGCAGCCCCCATTGGCCTGGAGCGGCGAACCGCGGCCAGTGGGAGCCGCAATCGGCCAAACCTGCGGACGCGGCAGGTAAACAAACTAGCCCGGCCCGCCAGGGGGCTTACCCTGGCGAGCCGCGTGCCAAAGGTTGCCGATCCCTGTGCTAGACTCTTTCCCATTTCCTCCTCTCTGCCAGAGCCTTTCACTGCCACCTATAGCTACATATATCCTACACACTGTCACAAGTGTAGACAAAGTCTAAGGGTAAAAATAAATTGACAAGAAGCTGGAAAGGCAAATTGTGGAAAGGCAAATACATGGTATAATTTGGGGAGGGAAATGGGTCCCACCAGAATGCTTCTTCAGAGCTTGCCTTGCAGATGTTGATTTATTTTGGCTCCCTAGAAATCTGAAGTTTATTCCAGTGCCTGTGACAATGCACTATGTCTATCCAACAGACATCAAATGGAAGAAGGCCAAGAACTGTCCATAGATATTATTCACTATTGTTAGTAATAATATTAACATACCATCTGGAGATATACCTATCTCATAGAACTGGAAGGGACCCTGAAAGGTCATTGAGTCTAGCCCCCTGCCTTCACTAGCAGGACCAAGTACTGATTTTGCCCCAGGTCCCTACGTGGCCCTCTCAAGGTTGGAATTTACAGCCCTGGGTTTAGCAGGCCAATGCTCAAACCACTGAGCTATTCTTCCCCCTGGAAGCCTTACTCTAGAAGCCTTAGTCATGGACCAGGTGCTATACAACCACAAAAAGATGGCTCCTGCCCCAAAGAGCTTGTGAGTATAAGCCAATACACAACAGGTAGATACAGACAGACGGGGGAGTACAAAAAAGAGTGAGACAATATTGGTCAGCGTGATAGGCAGTGGTCTCAGCACACCAGTGGCCTAACTGTTGTCAAGGGTTTTTTTCTAGGCATCATAGCAAAGGAGAGGTTTAAGAACAGATTTGATGGAGGATAATGAGGTAGCTCTGAGAATGTTTACTGGGGTTGGGGTGGGGGTGGTTCTGCAAGCATGAGAGGTAGCCTGGGGGAAAGTATGAAGGTGCTTGTTTGAAAATTTTAACAAGCGGAGAGTAGAGGTTGGCATCAGTGTCTGGTAGATTGCAGGAGTCAACATCTCACTAGTGGGAATAAGTTGTGAAGGACCTGGAAAGCAAAGACCAGCAGCTTATGTTTAATGTGGTGGAGAAGGGAGATCCAGTGCTGAGGTGCAAAGACAGGAATGATGTGGTCAAAGTGATGGCCAAGGGAAATGACCTTTGTAGCAGTATTTTGAATGGAGATGAGCAAGGCAAGATTGTATTTGTTAAGATCAGAGAAAAGGATGTTGCGGTAATTGACACACAGTAGGATGACAGCTGGATGAGAAATAAATGATATTTCTCATGTAGAGCTAAACACAAATGCTGAGAAATTTGTGCCAATTAATGCTCAGCATGATGATGTCCAGAAGCAGGGTCCAGGAATCCTTGAATTTATTGAGGCAATGCTAGAGCCTAATCATAATCCAGCCATAGCAGTGAGTGCTAGACCCTATTTGCCATAAGAAGAACTATTACAGTAAGCAGGCCACCTGTTTAAATTAGTTATTATGTGACCAGTTACTCTGGGCACTCTCAACTTTGATCTAATTCTTAGACTTGACAATGTAGGGACATCTGCACTTTAACAGGTTAGAATGGGAAACAGTGATTAGTATATATCAAAAGTGAGCTATCATGGTAGATTAATAGCCCCTATAACACAAAAGATGTAGTATGGTGTTCAACATTACAGAAAGACAATCTGTCTGCCTATCTGCCACATTTCCAAAAGTACCTTAAATCAGTCACCCAGAAACAGAGGCAGACCAAATCAATGGCCACAAAGACCTCCAGCCTGTAGGATTGTCTGATCACATTCTCTACTGTACTGAATTGCACTGTTTCACAGGGCACTCCCTCAGCTATCTAGTGTGCTGTATTGCCTGGCCTATTTGGATTGTCTCTTACTCACAATATACACACAGTCTGTTTCTTTTCCTCATGTGTATCTTTAATTTTTAGATTCCCAGCACCACAAAACATAATACAGGTATGTGTCCAGAGGAGCCCTCCACTCAGCTTTTTCTGCCACATGCAGCTTACTTTCTGAGCATCCTCCCATACTTCCTTTTCTGGCAAATTATATATCTTCCTGTGGCAGGTCTGTAAGCCCCCTGCTGGAGGCCTTTTGTCCCTGCCACATCCCACTCCAAAAAAGGGCAGTAGAGAGGTCCTCCAAGGTGCCTAGAGCAGCTGTGTGGAAAGCAGCCAATCAGGGTCCAGAAGGCTTGTATAAGAGGAACTGCAGGGCCAGAATGAGATCAGTTCTTTGTTAGACCTGGAGGAGAGTGGATAGTGTACCTGGCTGGCTGGCTGGCTGGCTGGCTGAGGGAGCTGCAGGACCTTGGACAGGGCAGTGCTGCCAGAAGTCAGGGCGAGCAAGCAGGAGTGCTGGGCAAGCTGCTGGGACTCCACCAGGACAAGGCCCTGAGGTAAGGGTGAAGATTGTTCTGGAGCCACGGGAAGTGACCCAGAGAATTAGAGCAGCAGTGTGGCTTAGATAAAGGGACATGACATGGTTGCTATCTATAGGGTCTCTGGGCTGAGACCCAGAGTAGAGGGCAATCCTGGGTATTCCTAGACTTTGAGGCACCTCAGAAGGGAAACTGAACCATAGTGGCCCAGCTGGAGAGCTGCAGCCAGAAAGGCCCTAAGAGGGCAAAGACGCTGCTTCCAGGGAGGGAGCCATGG
Source organism: Chrysemys picta bellii (assembly GCF_011386835.1). NCBI lineage: Eukaryota > Metazoa > Chordata > Testudines > Emydidae > Chrysemys > Chrysemys picta. Next base: position 143,050,097 of record NC_088793.1, on the reverse strand, counting down.
GACAGTTCTCTATTCTGGAGCAGGGACAACTTGAGAGAGACATTACAGAGGGCACTGAGAAAGGCCCCTGTTGGACTTGTACCCCAGAATGGGGCTTGCTTTGTCTTTCTTTCACATATAGACTGTATGAAGACCTCCACAAAGAGTGTGTGTGGGCATGTGCACTGAGAAAGGGGGTGCTTGTGAGAGGTGCATGCACCCCATTACACTCTCCTTGTTGTGCTAATTACTCCATTAGTCCAGTCATTGCCTCCAAGTATCAAGATTCTCACCATAACAGGTTAATTGGAGGCAATTAAGTAGTCTTCTCTGTTTTGCAATTACCTAAGTGACCAGTGTGCTACGGGTAGTACTCTGTCACATACCCACTCGTGCCTTCTTATGGAATTCAATAGGAATTGGCCACCAAACTTCCTTTAGACACCTGTGAAAGTCAGACTTTCACCTTAATTAGGGTGCTTCAGACCCCTGGACTTACTGTTATATCATCTGGTGTATATGGAAAATAGTTTATTGTTAAAGAACTTAATCGTCATGTTGTTGACCTTTGAATGTCAGCCAATGGGCATGCATAATCCCATTATTAAAATAAAATCACAGTAATTTGTACATCTATGTGTTGGGATCATATTAATCATCCAAAGGAGCTACTATATTTTCAAGTCCTTATTTGCTGCCAGGAAAATACCTGTTCTGAAAATTGTCTTCATATATTTAATATTTATGAGTCAGAGCTGTTACTGTCTGTCATGAAAAATAATAATGTGTTAGGAACTTAAAAGCTGTGCAAAATGTTTTGTTCCTATTTCAGGAAAATTAAGATATTTTTATATTTTCCTGGCAAAAAATCTGTTTTTATTTTTGTCTTGATATACAATATTTTGAAATGTACCAGATAGTTTCAAATTACTGGTCTCCTAAAGTCACTTTTAGCTACTGAACTGGACCCTTTTCAATGCAGTTATCCTACACTGTTTCCATATAAATCCCTGGTTGGTGAATCCAGGTCTGGTGAGAAGAAACCTATGCGCATTAGGTGCACTTGCATGGGGCCTCTTATCTCAGGGGGGGCCCACCCCAACCAGGCTTGACCAAGCTGATGGAGAAACTGGCCCATATCAAAGTGGCGTAGCAGGTGACACTGACATTTTGCCCTGCCTGTATGCTGTAGGGAGAGTCAACTGGCCAGCATAGGGAGCCAGCCCAACCCCACAAGACAGAAACTGCTGTGGAGTGAGTGTGGGGTGAGCTTGATCTCCAGTCCTGCCTCCCACCCCAGGAGCAGAATTCAGTGTTGAGCCTCCGCTCCCCCAGACCTCCCACCCTGGGGCAGGGCCTGCCCCTCCAAGTGCCTCCCACTCCAGGGAAGGTGGGCAACCCCAATTTTGATAGTGCACCGGGCCCAAAATTCTTTAATCCAGCTCTTTCTCACCACTGGCCAGTGTTCTGGTTTGCATATTGAAAATTCATGCGTCTCACTTCATTTTCTATCCAGATGGCTTTAATTTTACAATAAGGAAAACAATAAAGGAAAGAGGCAATGGACAGGTCCAACTCCACCGATTTCAATGGTGTCACAGTGGCATAGAACTAGAGTAGCAGTTAATCAGCTCCAGTGAATGTCAGCCTTTATGAAAAAGAAGAGAGCTCGGTGTGACTCACTCCATCATAGGTCTAGCTGTGGCTGCCTCCAGCCATTGTTTAGAATGGCTACGAGGAGTCTTTGTGTGAGAAATATAAAAGCTCTCAAGCTGGCAATAAATAAAGATCATTCACTTACTCACACTCTTTCCTGTGTTCTGAATTTCTGGGCCACCTTGAGCTGATGCACAGCACTACCCTCCTCAGCTGACAGTTCTCCTAGAATCCTTCAGGCATATTCAAGATGAACCAGGAAAGACAAGAAAACATTACAGCATTATAACAGGGACACAGCTCCCTATGAAAGTGTATTTTGTGGGAGAAGGGGGATATTTCGTGACGCCTCTGGAACGCTTCATTGTATGGGGGTCATTGAATGATTCTTTTGCCAGTACAAAATGCATTTTTCATGTAGAGCAGGGGGGTTTCAAACCTCTTAATAATGCAAAGCACGTGATTATCTTGTGGACATCACACCTGCCATTTGCTATACTAGAACATCCCTGCTGCAATGACAACTATTGTATAGATGGGAAAGTACTGAACATATGTTTGCTGGAAACAGGGAGGAGTTGGCGCTAGCGTCATAAAAGCAGCCAGTGATCCTGGACCACCAGTACTCTACAGATCAGTCTGGAAACCTATAACTCCGGCCTGGTCTACACTACGAGTTTAGGTCGACTTTAGCAGCGTTAAATCAAATTAAGCCTGGACACGTCCACACGACAAAGCCCTTTCTTTCGACTTAAAGGGCCCTTTAAACTGGTTTCTTTACTCCACCTCCAACGAGGGAATTAGTGCAAAAATCGGCCTTTGCGGGTCAGATTTGGGGTAGTGTGGACGGAATTCGACGTTATTGGCCTCCGGGAGCTGTCCCACAGTGCTTCATTGTGACTGCTCTGGACAGCACTCTCAACTCAGATGCACTGACCAGGTAGACAGGAAAAGCCCCGTGGACTTTTGAATTTCATTTCCTGTTTGCCCAGCATGGAGAGCACAGGTCACCATGCAGAGCTCATCAGCACAGGTAACCATGATGGAGTCCCAGGATCGCAAAAGAGCTCCAGCATGTACAGAACGGGAGGTATGGGATCTGCTCAACGTATGGGGAGACGAATCAGTGCTAGCTGAACTCTGTAGCAGTAAACGAAATGGCAAAATATTAGAAAAGTCTCCAAGGCCATGAAGGACAGAGGCCATAACAGGGACTCACAGCAGTGCCGTGTAAAAATTAAGGAGCTAAGGCAAGCCTACCACAAAGCCAGAGAGGCAAACGGAAAGTCTAGGGCAGAGCCGCAAACATGCCACTTCTACGCGGAGCTGCATGCCATTGTAGGGGGTGCAGCCACCACTACCCCAACCGTGTGCTTTGACTCCGTCAATGGAGAAACACGCAACAGGGAAGCGGGTTCGGGGTACGTGGAAGATAGCTCACAGTAAGGAAGCGGAGAAACCGGTTTCCCCAACAGCCAGGATATGTATCACCCTGGACCTGGAACCAGTAACCTCCGAACTCACCCAAGGCGTGCTCCCAGACCCTGAGGGCACACAAGGGACCTCTGGTGAGTGTACCTTTGTAAATATTACACATGGTTTAAAAGCAAGCGTGTTTAATGATTAATTTGCCCTGGCAATCGCGGCCAGTACAGCTACTGGAAAAGTCTGTTAACGTGTATGGGGATGGAGCGGAAATCCTCCAGGGACATCTCCAGAAAGCTCTCCTTCATGTACTCCCAAAGCCTTTGCAAAAAGGTTTCTGGGGAGGGCTTCCTTATCCTGTCCACCATGGTAGGACACTTTACCACACCAGGCCAGTAGCACATAGTCTGGAATCATTGCATAACAAAGCATGGCAGCGTATGGTCCCGGTGTTTGCTGGCATGCAGACAACATCAATTCTTTATCACTCTCCTGAGGATAACAAAGAGAGATATCATTCACGGTCACCTGGTTGAAATGAGGTGATTTTATTAAGGCGACATTCAGAGGTGCCCGTTCCTGCTCGGCTGAACAGAAATGTTCCCCGCTATTAGCCACGCGGTGTGGGGGAGGGGTGAAGTGATCATCCCAGAGAATTGGGTGTGTGTGTGGGGGCGGGGGGGGGGGTAGTTGGGTTTGTGCTGCATGTTAACCCGGAAACCCCAGCCCCTCCTTTTACATTGCAAACCCATTTTAAATGGCCAACCCAATGGGTCCTTGGTATGGGAGATGAGGGCGCTGCTGTTTGAAACCATTCCCACATGTTATGAAGGTTAAAAAAGCCAAAAGACTATGGCTTACCATGGCTGCCTGCAAGCCGAATTCTGTTGCCTGGCACCGTGTGAGTGATCTCTCACCAAACCGGCAGGCCCTCAATATAAGAGGAAAAATGCAACCTTGTAACGAAAGCACATATGCTGTGTAATGTGAACAGCAAAATTTAACGTGAAAGAGTGTACCCATTGTTCTCTAAAATGTGGTTTTTTGGGTTTTTTTTAAACCACCTCTCCCTTCTCCTCCACCAGCTGCAAATGTTTCTCCTTCGCAGAGGCTAGCGAAGATTAGAAGGAGAAAATGGCGGACTTGGGATGATATGTTCACGGAGCTCCAGATGTCCTCCCACGCTGAAAGAGCACAGCAGAATGCATGAGGCAGTCAATGTCAGAGTGCAAAAAAGCACAATTTGAACGAGAGGAGAGGTGGCGGGATGAATCGCAGGCTGAACAGAGCAAGTGGCGGGCTGAAGATGATAGGTGGTGTCAGCTTGCAGACAGAAGGCAAAAGTCAATGCTCCAGCTGCTGGAGCATCAAGCTGATATGCTCCAACATATGGTTGAGCTGCAGGAAAGGCAGCAGGAGCAGAGACCGCCGCTACAGCCCCTGTGTAACCAACAGCCCTCCTCCCCAAGTTCCATAGCCTCCTCACCCAGACGCCCAAGAACACAGTGGAGGAGCCTCTAACCATCCAGTCACTCCACCCCAGATGATTGCCCGAGCATCAGAAGGCTGGCCTTCAATAAGAGTTAAAGTTTTAAACTGCAGTGTGTCCTTTTCCTTCCCTCCTCCCCCACCCATCCCGGGCTACCTTGGCAATTATCCCCCTAGTTGTGTGATGAATTAATAAAGAATGCATGAATGTGAAATAACAATGACTTTATTGCCTCTCCAAGTGGTGCTTGAAGGGGGGGGGAGCGGGGGTGGATGGTTTACAGGGAAGTAGAGTGAACTGGGGGGGCAGAGGGTTCATCAAGGAGAAACAAACAGAAGTTTCACACCGTAGCCTGGCCACTCACAAAACTGGTTTTCAAAGCTTCTCTGATGCACACCACGCCCTGCTGTACTCTTCTAACTGCCCTGGTGTCTGGCTGCGCGTAATCAGCGGCCAGGTGATTTGCCTCAACCTCCCATCCCGCCATAAATGTCTCCCCCTTACTCTCACAGATATTGTGGAGCGCACAGCAAGCAGCAATAACAATGGGGATATTGGTTTCGCTGAGGTCTAGCCGAGTCAGTAAGCTGCGCCAGCGCGCTTTTAAACGTCCAAATGCACATTCCACCACCATTCGGCACTTGCTCAGCCTATCGTTGAACAGGTCCTGACTACTGTCCAGGCTGCCTGTGTACGGCTTTATGAGCCATGGCATTAAGGGGTAGGCTGGGTACCCAAGGATAACGATAGGGATTTCAACATCCCCAACGGTTATTTTCTGGTCTGGGAAGAAAGTCCCTTCCTCCAGCTTTCATGGTGGATCACAAGGGAGGTTTCACCAACATCAACGTGGGATGGCTGGGAAAGGTACATGCCTGAAGACGCGAGCATCATGTACCTTTCCCAGCCATCCCACGTTGATGTTGGTGAAACCTCCCTTGTGATCCACCAGGGCTTGCAGCAGCATTGAAAAGTACCCCTTGCAGTTTATGTACTCGGTGGCTTGGTGCTTCGGTGCCAAGATAGGGATATGGGCTCCGTCATTCGCCCCATCACAGTTTGGAAATCCCATTGCAGCAAAGCCATCCACTATGACCTGCATGTTTCCCAGAGTCGCTACCCTTGATATCACCAGGTCTTTGATTGCCCTGGCAACTTGGATCACAGCAGCCCCCACAGTAGATTTGCCCACTCCAAATTGATTCCCGACTGACTGGTAGCTGTCTGGCGTTGCAAGCTTCCACGAGGCTATCGCCACTCACTTCTCAACTGTGAGGGCTGCTCTCATCCTGGTATTCTGGTGCTTCAGGGCAGGGGAAAGCAAGTCACAAAGTTCCATGAAAGTGCCCTTACGCATGCAAAAGTTTTGCAGCCACTGGGAATCATTCCACGCCTGCAACACAATGCGGTCCCACCAGTCTGTGCTTGTTTTCCGGGCCCAGACTCGGTGTTCCACGCCATGAACCTGCCCCACTAACACCATGATTTGCACATTGCCGAGGCCCGTACTTTGTGAGAGGTCTATGTCCATGTCAATTTCCTCATCACTCTCGTCGTCGCGCTACATTCGCCTCCTCGGCTGGTCCTGGTTTTGCTTTGGCATCTCTTGGCTCTGCATATACTCCAGGACAATGTGTGTGGTGTTCACAGTGCTCATAATTGCCGCGGTGATGTGAGCGGGCTCCATGATCCCAGTGCTATGGCGTCTGGTCTGACAAAAGGCGCGAAACTGACGGAGAGAGGGAGGGGCAACTGACAACATGGCGTACAGGTACTGGGAATTAAAATCAACAAAGGTGGCTGTGCATCAGGGAGAAACACAAACAACTGTCACACAGAATGCCCCCCCCCCAAGATTGAACTCAAAACCCTGGGTTTAGCAGGCCGTTGATTTCACTGAGGGAGGGGGAAGCAAATGAATACATCTATTTTTTACATCTTGAGCTGGCAGCAGACGGTGCAGCATGACTGATAGTCCTCGGCATCTTCCGGGTGCCTGGCAGAAGATTCTGTACTACGACAGCTAGCCATCATCGTCAAGATGGTTCAATGGGACTGCCGGCAGGACTGAGTATCCAGGAGACAAAGCATGTCTGCCCAGGTGCCTCTGACTGAACTGGAATACGACAATGACGGATATCAATTGTAATATACCATCTACTGCCAAAAGGCAAGGGGCTGCTGCTGTGTAGCAATGCAGCCTCACGTCTGCCAGCACCCAGATAGCCGATGAAGGCTACCAGTCATACTGCACCATCTACTGCCAAAAGGCAATTAGCTGCTGCTGTGTAGCAATGCAGTACCATGTCTGCCGGCACCCAGATGACATATGGTGATGGTGAGCTGAGCGGGCTCCATGCTTGCCATGGTATGTTGTCTGCACAGGTAACCCAGGTAAAAAGGCGCGAATCGCTTGTCTGCCGTTGCTTTGACGGAGGGGGAGAGGCCTGACGGCATGTACCCATAACCCCCCGCGACACTGTTTTGCATCATCAGGCATTGGGATCTCAACCCAGAATTCCAATGGGCGGCAGAGACTGCAGGAACTGTGGGATAGCAACCCACAGTGCAACGCTCCGGAAGTCGATGCTAGCCTCGGTACCGTGGACGCGGTCCGCCGACTTCATGCACTTAGAGCATTTTATGTGGGGACATACACAACCGACTGTATAAAACCAATATCTATAAAACCGGCTTCTATAAATTCAACCTAATTTCGTACTGTAAACATACCCTTAGTGAACTGAACTAAATAATAGGCTGGGAGTCACACATTTATGTAGTTTGGGCCTTTGAAAGGCCTGTGAATAGCTAATCAGCCAAACAATGGGTTTTCTACTGAAGGCATGGATTTGAAATGATGGAATTTTAGGAGGTAGGCCATTTACATTCCCATCACCTCAAGTGATTCCTAAGAAGTCTACTTAATACATATTGTCCCCAAAAGTCCTTTGAAGCTCACACATACAAAAACACAGACATCTGTATTTTAATACAATGACTTTCTAAGCACTGAAGGTTGTAGTTTAAATTGAGACTGGATATTTTTCTAACATCTGTTCTAGGACTTACTTGGGGGGAAGTTTTATGGCTTGGGCTAAACAGGAGGTCAGCATAAATGATCACAGTGGTCCCTTCTGACCTTGGAATCTATGAATTTCCCCATGTGAGATTAACTCTGAAATGTTTTGAGGCCTCTCTGATCCTTTGTTTTCCCATGTATGGGCTCTGCTTGGGGCCCAACCCTTAAGCAGTCAAATCTGCTGAAACTTGTTCAGCCTTATGCCTAAAATGTCAAGGCATTCTGGCCCAGGGTGGTGGTGTCTTGTGTTTGTCCCCTTCTGGGGACAATCTCTGACATTCATCATCTACACTTTGCATTTGAATCCTTCTCCTCTTGCTTGCTCACATAAGCTGAGTGTCACCTTTGGCAGCTTTCTCATGGCTTCAAGCTTGTGAATAACTTCAGCATTGGCTGACACGTATGGTTGCTCTTACAACAATTTTTGTATTAGGTGTGTGTTATTTTGCCCACATCTAACAATCTCAACACCTATAGCATCCTGACCTTGCCCAGACTTGTTCCCCTGCACAGTAGAGTCCTTCTCAGAAACAGCTTCCTTTAGAAGATGCAGTGCCTCCCTGCATCTGGGCTGATGTGCTCCCTGATGCAATCCTATTCCCAGGGCCATTGCCTGTTTGAAAGAGGGCCTCAGGTGGCCTCCAGCTCCAAAAAAATGTAAACTTGCAATCCCAGTGATCAAATTAAAGGTGATTGGCAGGGGTTCAGACTCACTTGTCTGACACGCTTTCAACTGCATAGCAACAGTTATCTTTGAACCATATTCCAGAAAACTGGCTGGGTCTGAGAATGGGAATTGTTTCTTTGTGGGTTGCTGTCACTGCTATCTAATGAGATAAAGTTGTAATGAATCTGACTACATTGCTTAATTGAAGACCTTGATCAGCAATACCACAAAGACATCCCTGAGCACCAGACCCTGAGAAGGAGTGCACATGACCCATGTAGAACTGGGACTAACAGGAAAACTATTGTTAGAAGCTATATGATCTTCCAGATGCTGATCTAGCATCTGGGAGTATAAGGTTCCCTTCATAATGAACATTCAGACAGGGGCTGACCAGTATTATCTTGTCACAATTTATTACATGGCTTTGCAATTTGTCAGCAGTATATCCCCTCCATATAGGTGGATATAATGTACAGCTAATAGAAAAATGACACTATTCTGTTATCATTCATGTTATCACTGTTAGACTGAGGATACCCACATCTATCTCTGTTCCTATTGAGCTGTCCCTGCTATCACCCTCATGTCTTATAAAAGGTCTAGTGCTACATTCTGAGATCTTTGCTTTGCTGATAAAATGCAAATCCTTTTCCTTTCCCTTTTGTGTGCATGGGCTACTTCTTATTGCTTGCATGTCTGCCTGCTGGCAATGAACAACTCGCTGCATCAGCATTGAGAAAATCAGGACCTTTTTTAGATCATACTTTCTCTTGAGAAACATGTAAATGATATGGTTAACAGCCTTCATGTCTGCAGTCATCTTCTCCCCACCCGCCCCCCCGGCAGAATCTGGGATGGTTATTTGTGCTCTCATTACCTCAGACTTTATTAATGCAATTCAGTCTTGAGTGACTTGCCTGATAAGACTGCATTAAACCCCAAATGGTGCAAAATGTGGCTGCCAGTTTTCAGAAGAAAAGTGGAAAAGTGTTGTACATATCACCTATTTAGAAACAGGTTTTTTTGGCTGCCAGATAAATGCATTTATTTTAACTTGACTGCCCTTGATATGCTGTTGAGAATTTTACATGATCTCAATGATATGTACTATACTTGCTCCTAGTGCTTATTTCAAACATTCAGAAACAGAGGGGGAGGGATAGCTCAGTGGTTTGAGCATTGGCCTGCTAAAGCCAGGGTTGTGAGTTCAATCCTTGAGGGGGCCACTTAGGGATCTGGGGCAAAATCAGTACTTGGTCCTGCTAGTGAAGGCAGGGGGCTGGACTTGATGACCTTTCAAGGTCCCTTCCAGTTCTAGGAGATAGGATATCTCCATAAAAAAATATTTCAAACCATCATGTCAGTTGTCCCTTTGTGGAATAAAGGCTGTATTGATGGTTAATGAGAACCAATCCAGCAAGTCCTAACAGTGAAGATACAGGAAAGCAGATAATAGTCAAGCCCAATGTACACCATGGCACCAAGATGAACCTGCATTCTGCAGCAAAGATCCTGGTTTATGTAGCATGTCATGTGATAAACAAGAAAATCCTATGGCAGATTTATTTCCATTTTTTTAAATGGATTTTTAACTGATCATGAAACTGACTAGTACTTTTGGTACAGCACCCTTTCTTTTGAAATTAAATGCAATCTATTTTAACCTGCCCCACAGATTTTTCCATTTTTGTTAGTTTTGTACTGAAAGTGTACAACTGTTGTAGAAGTTGTTGGTAAGGGAAGCAAGAGGCTTTGGCCAGTGGGGAGGAAACAGCTGGGGCTTTTGGCACCCAAAACATACTGAGGGCAGTTTAGAGTTGTCTCAGTGACAGAGTAGCATTAGTGTGTTTATGATAAAACGATTAGCAGTGAGAGAGTTAGCAATACTGCCATCTTCTTTGGGTTCCAGATGTTGTACCACATTGAGATGAGTGGAGAAATTCACTCAGAGGTACAGTTCCACACTGCCTGCAGACTTAGAAAGACAACACTATTGGCTTGCATTCAATTAACATCCTTAAGCTTTTATGTAGCAAGGGGTGGATCCTACTGCAAATTTTTCAGCCAAAGACATTGCTTAAAACATTCTACTCTCTTCACAGCTTCATTACTTTACATTTTTCTGTTTATTTTCTGACAGAGCAATTTCTTCCTGCTTTTACATAATCTTTGCTCTTGTGTGAAAGCAGACAGTTTTCATCTTATTACTTTGTTTCCTTTTAGTGTTTCATTAGTTTTAACCTTTTTCTATCTGTTGCTGTTTGTTTACCTTTTATTCTGTTTCATACAAACCTCTGCACTGACTTCTCCCCTCCTCCTCCCCCCTCCCCCCAAAATGCTATTTACTCATCCCATGCCTTACTTCCCTTAATGGCCAATGATTCTCTTACCTGCCTTGTGCCATTTGCTATGGCAAAATTAAAGTAGCACTTTGACTTTATGATCATCATGGCCAGGTCACTGAAGACATCTGCTCAATGTGTAGCTGTAGTCAGAAAAGCAAATGAGCTGCTCGACTGCATTAGGGAGGGAAGATGATATTGGCTGCCTTTCCAGAGGTGCTGAGCACGTGCTCTTCCCATTTACGTCTGAAAATCAGGCATTATAAATGTGATCTCAATTTGAAAGTGGAATTCAGTTGGCAAATAGGGGTATTTAGGCCAAGATGGCTTAGGCAGTAGGTAACAGCATCCAAAAGGGCTGTGGGGAGAGGGGGGGGGGCAGACTTTGGAAAATGGGGCCCTTCATAGATTCCAAAGCCAGAAGGGACCACTGTGATCCTATAGTCTGCCCTCCTGTATAAGGCAGGTCATGCAACTTCCCCAAAATAATTCCTACAGCAAATGTTAGGAAAAACATCCAATCTTAATTTTAAAATTGCTAATGATGGAGGGTCCACCAATGGCAGTTTACCCTCACTCTTAAAAAGAATTATGCCTTATTTCCAGTAATTGACTCATGTTATACCTGTCTCTGCTAGACTGAAGAGTCCAAGTTGGTACTTACAGACTATAATCACCCCTTAACCTTCTCTTTGTTAAGCCAAATAGATTGAGCTTTTTAGGGGGGGGGGGGAAACAGGAGAGCAGAAAGAGGAAAATGTCCAGTGTAGGACAATGAACACAATTAGAGCTCTCCCTGGTGGTAGGCATCAAAGAGCCCTCAGATGGCACTGCTCAGCAGGTAAGGCAGAGCTGTGTTTTGGCCTCACCCTTCTCTATATTTAGAGCAATGGTTTAATGTGTCCTAGAGTCCAACCACAATCCCCACCCCCGGGCCTTGACCTCCTTGCCTGCAGTAGGATTTAAAGGTGTGACGTCAGCACATGTCAAAGCACATTACCTTTAACATATGATAAAATGGGCAAATTAAAGCCTGGACTCGCCTTAAGCTTTAACTCAACTAGCTGAGCACAAGTTAAAGGCAGTGTGTGGCTTTTGTCTAGACTAGACTTTTAAATTATGCTAGTTAGAATGTCTTACTAACATGTGAGAACATCATGCCTTACAGCCTGGTTGCATAGGTGCAGGAACTAGGGATGCCGGGGGTACTGCAGCAGCCCTAGGTTTTGCCCAGGGTCCCAGCTGCTGGCCCCAGCCTTGGCCTCCTTACCCCCATCCGTGTCCCCCTCAAAGCCACAGCTCTGATCCCAGTCCCAGATCAAGAGGGATGTGGACAGGGGTAAGGGGGGTGCAGCATCCCCAATTTAAAAAGTGTTCCAGCACCACTGCCTGTTCAATACAAGGCTGGAAATGAAGCAATGTAACTTTCAACTTTTCCAGAAGACTATGGAGGGTCCAATACATATTTTTGTTCCTACCTAGAACACAGCCAAACTACCATTTTCTAAAGTATTTCCTTCTATGTGCCAACAGTTAATATGCAATTGTATAATTTGTTTATTACCTATATTAATTTCATATTTGGTATATTGCCAAATATAACAAAGACAAATAACCTGAATATTGCAAATTTTAAGTTCCTTTTCCTGTATATAATTATTTAGGGCACAATTCACCCTTTATTCAGGTTGATTAATACTCTACTCCTCAAGCTGTTCTACTTGAATGAAGAGGAGTTACTGAGTAAGGGACTCAAGTAATGGTGTCAGAATATACCTAAGGATTAGTTTGGTGCGGGGTGGGGGGGTTGTCTTGGGGCATGCGCCCATGTAGAGCCATAACGAGAAGTAAGCATGGTGCATTGAAAACTGTTAGAATTGTTGCCCATCCCTTTACATTTCAGGGCTTGTTCCTGGTGCTTCTTGGGGATCCATAGGGAAGTGTGTGATCCAGGCATAGCAGCAGACATCTGAAGACTGCAAATGGTAAGGTGGGGTGAGTTGTGCCTTTGTTTTAGGGAGCAATCTGTCTTTTCTCTCTCTCTGGTTTTGGGTCCTTGTGTGTTATCGTTCTAAAAAAAATAAGGTAGTTATGTTGTTAATGTCCAGCAAAAGTATGTGTTTTAATCTAACATCACAGAATACATGCAGAGAACGTAACACTAAGAACCCTTCTTAGGCCTCAATTTAAACTACCCAGACCTGGGGTCTAGGTACACACGCGTAACTGCGCTACGCACCAGGTTACTCCACCTTCTGAAGCAGATGGCTAGGAACGGGTTGGAGATGGGTGAACTGGTCACCCTGACACTCCCAATGTGCTGGGTGGCTGAGTTGAGCCAACATAGGGAGTGGGAGTCGTGAATTCCTGCTTGTATTGTCTGCAAATTATTCCCCCTCTGTAGTAACCTCCATGAAACCTGGAGGGAGAAGCACAGGTTGCAAGAGAGAAAAGCTTGGAGGAGGCAGCAGGAAGTTAGTCAGTCCAAGTGTCTAGACATGCTAAATTGCAGTTAGACCAGCTCTGTAAGAGCTGAGAACCGTGGGGAAGGTTTCCTCCCCATCAAAATGAGTTCATGATCTCTAAATAATTGTCAGTAGTGGCTGGTTTGAAGACTTCACTGACCTAGCATAGCACATTATGAAGCTTTCTTCATGCAAGCACCCACTAGTGTGCTACCAGAAAACAACAATGTAAACATAGCCCACTGTAACAGAGCCGTCGTCCGTTTCACATTCCAAAAACCGTAGATCAAAACCTATATTGTACTTTTGTACCCAAAACTTAACTTGATTACTTGGTCCAGGTCATAAATAAAACTAAGTTAATTGTATCACACTGAGGAGTCTGCTAGCCAATACTTCAGGAACACTGGGACCATGTTTCTGCAGCCTGCACTTAGATAAGAATGTGCATGATTGAGCTAGAGTCTAATTTATGGGTGAGCCTAAAACAATTTTACCGGCTTAACATTGCAATAGTTCTTTGGGGTATTGGAAGTAACTGCCTCCCTGCAATTCAGAAATTTGATAGCTCTATGATAAGGCATGTGAAATAGCAAATAGTTTTACTGCCTGAACTGTTTAGCTGCTTTATGAGATGACCAAAACTGCTGATGGATTTGTTTTAAAATCTGCTTAATGGGACCCTTTAAATGTACTACTGAGAATAAGAGCCTCACAATTAAGAGGCTTACAGAAGCTGGAGACTAAAAGAATCAAGGACAAGGGGAAGATCAGTTAAGTGTTTACAGTCTCAGCATGGCATTCTGTAATGCTTCTGAAATATTGTTGTTCTTAACCAGACTGAGCAAGTCCTGGTTGGCTAATCTATGTAAGCCCATAATGTCAGTCACGTCATTGTGAAGTGATGGAAAGAGATTGAGAGCTCTCTGTTTAGAATATCGCCAGGTTCAGTCATGGCCATCTTTAGGATTTATAAGGCCCTATGCAGTATTATTAAACTGGTGTCCCCATGCTCCACTGAAGGTGGTCCCCAGCCAGCACCACTGACCCCAGTGTGTTGAGGGGATAAAGCCACCACCCCTGCCTGTGGACTCCCAGAACTCCCCCTCCCCCCCCGTGTCAGCAGTGGCTCAAGGCAGGCTATGCACTGTCACATGGGGGCTGCATCTTGCCAGAGCCCACAGACCTCCTGCAGCCCCTAGCTACTTCTGGCTCACCACAAGCATTTTGACAGGAAGTACCAAGCAGTAATAACAATAATACATGTCTGTGTGTGTCAGAGGGCCAGTGAGTGTGACTGTGACACAATCTGTGTTGAGGAACTGTGACTCATGAGAGCGTGTGTGTGTGTGTGTGTAGCCCACCAGCCCCGCGTGGGGGAGGGGTTGGAGAAGAGAGGATTGCAGCCGCAGCCAGAGAGGGGAATGGTGCCACACACTTTTGGGTGCCCTATGCACCTGCATATGCCTAAGGACGGTCCTGGGTTCAGTCATCACTGAGAGTTGTAGTCTGTTCCCACCCCATTGAATTCTAAGCAATTTGACTCTACAGATTACACCCGTGCAGTGTAATGCTACAGTAGGGCAAGTATTTGTCATGCCAGGAGTGATATCAGAGAACTCAACCAATCACCACCCTCACCCTACAGCTAATTTTCAGGCAACAGTTTCATTGGTTGTATGAGGGAAACTAGCAAATGGTGATTTGTTGGCTCAACTGCCACACCTGCACAACAACATGGGCTTTCAGCATCTAATATAGTAATACTTTGCATTTCCATATGGAGATCTCAAAGTGCTTTACAAGCAATGAATTAAGTCTTACAGCAACCCAGTGAGTGAACTAAGTATTATTTTACAGAGGGGGAAATGGAGGCACAGAGATTAGGCACCTCATTTTCAGAAGTGCTAAGCACTCCAGCTGAAGTTAATGAGCTCTCTGATAGTCAGCACCTCTTGAACAAATCACTCATAGCCTGCCTTTAAGGTCTCACAGTAAGTCTGTGGCAGAGACCGATTTTCTGACTCCTAATCTTATGCTTTAACCACAAGGTTGTCCTTCCTCTAATGGTTCTTGTGCAGGGGTTCTCAAACTGGGGGTTTGGACCCTTCAGGGGGTCATGAGGTTATTACAGGGGGGTTGCAAGCTGTCAGCCTCCACCCCAAACCCTGCTTTGCCTCCAGCATTCTTAATGCTGTTAAATATTAAAGTGTTTTTTAATTTATAAGGGGGGTTGCACTCAGAAGCTTGCTATGTGAAAGGGGTCACTAGTACAAAAGTTTGAGAACCACTGTTCTTGTGTGTATTTTTCTGGAAAATGAAAACAACAAATTGAAATCTTGTGCTACCATGTGAATAAAAATGTAACATAAGAACAGCCATATTGGGTCAGACCAATGACCCATCTAGCCCAGTATAGTGTGTTCCACCGGTGGCTGGTGCCAGATGCTTCAGAGGGAATGAACAGAATGGCAATTATCAAGTGATTATCCCTTGTTGTTCAGTCCCTGCTTCTGGCAGTCGAGTTTCGGAACACTTGCAGCTGCACTGCATCCCTGACCATCTTGCCTGATAGCCATTGATTGGACATATCCTCCATAAATTTATCCAAATCATTATTTTTTCTTTTTAAACCAGCTATAGTTTTGGCCTTCACAACATCCCCAGGCAATGGGTTCCATGGGTTGACTATGCATTGTGGGCAGAAATACTACTTTCTGTCTGTTGTAAACCTGCTGCCTATTAAGATCATTGGGAAGCCCTGTTTTTTGTATTATGCAGAGGGGTAAATAATAGGGCTGTTGCTTAATTGTAGTTAACTCACGTGATTAACTCAAAGTAATCGTGATTAAAAAATTTAATCGTGATTCATTGCTGTTTTAATGGCAGTACTAGACGATAGAATACCAATTGAAATGTATTAAGTATTTTTGGATTTTTTTCTACATTTTCAAATGATTTCAATCACAACATAGAATACAAAGTGTACAGTGCTCACTTTATATTTTTGATTACAAATATTTGCACTGTCAAAGTGAAACAAAAATAGTATTTTTCCATTCACCCCATTCCAGTACTGTAGTGTGATCTCTTTATCGTGAAAGTGCAACTTAGAACTGTTGATTTTTTTTGTTACATAATTGCACTGAAAACGAAAACAATGTAAAACTTTAGAGCCTACAAGACCACTCAGTCCTACTTCTTGTTCAGCCAATTGCTAAGACGAACAACTTTGTTTACATTTATGGGAGATAATGCTGCCTGCTTATTTACAATGTCACCTGAAAGTGAGAACAGGCATTCACATGCCACTTTTGTAGCAGCATTGCAAGTTATTTACATGCCAGATATGCTAAACATTTGTATGCTCCTTCACGCTTCAACCACCATTCCAGAGGCCATGGTTCCACAATGGTGATGCTTTAAAAAAAAAAAAAAAAAAAATCAATCATATGTTAATGAAATTTGTGAATGAACTCCTTGGGAGAGAATTGTATGTCTCTGTCTGCTACCTGCATTCTGCCATATATTTCATGCTATAGCAGTCTTGGATGATGACCAGTACATGTTGTTTGTTTCAAGAACACTTTCACTGCAGGTTTGACAAAACACAAAGCTAATGTGAGCTTTCTATAGATAGCTACAGTTCTTGATCCTAGGTTAAGAATCTGAAACGCCTTCCAAAATCTAAGAGGGATGAGGTGTGAAGTATGCTGGCAGGAGTCTTAAAAGAACAACACTCCAATGTGGAAATTACAGAACCCGAACCACCAAAAAAAGAAATCAACCTTCTGCTGGTGGCATCTGACTCAGATGACAAAAATGAATATGCATTGGTCTGCACTGCTTTGGATCATTGTCAAGCAAAACCAGTCATCAGCATGGATGCATGTCCTCTGGAATGGTGAGGAAAGCATGAAAGGACATATGAATATTTAGCACATCTGCCATGTAAATATCTTGCAACACCAGCTACAACAATGCCATGCGAACGCCTGTTCTCACTTTCAGGTGACACTGTAAACAAGAAGCAGGCAGCATTATCTCCCTTAAATGTAAACAAACTTGTTTGAGCAATTGGCGGAACAATAAGTTAGACTGAGTGGACTTGTAGGCTCTAAAGTTTTACATTGTTTTGTTTTTTTAGTTCAGTTATTTTTTGTACATAATCCTACATTTGTAAGGTCAACTTGCATGACAGAGATTGCACTACAATACCTGCATTAGGTGAATTGAAAAATACCATTTCTTTGGGTTTTTTACAGTGCTCACTTTAAAGTGAGCACTGTACACTTTGTATTCTGTGTAACTGAAATCAATATATTTTAAAATGTAAAAACATCCAAAAATATTTAAATAAATGGTATTCTATTACTGTTTAATAGCACAATTAATTTTGTAATTGATTGGCAGCCCTAGTAAATAACACTGCCCTATTCACATTCTCCACACGCGCTGTGATTTTATAGACCTCTGTCCTACCTCCCCCCCCCCCGCCCCAAATCATTTCTTTCCTAAAATGAACAGACCCAGTTTTTTAATCTCTTCTTGCATGGAATAGCTTCCATACCCCTAATGTTTTTTATTGCCTTTCTCTGTACGTTTTCAAATTCTAATCTTTTTTGAGATTGGGCAACCAGAACTGCATGCAGTATTCATGGGGTGCAAGTAGCATGGATTTATATAGTGACATCATGATATTTTCTTATCTATCCTTTATCAAATGGTTCCTAACAGTCAGTTAGCTTTTCTGACTAATGCTGTAGACTGAGCAGATGTTTTATGAGAACAATTCATGATGACTCCAAGATATTTCTTGATAACTAATATAGACCATCAGTTTGTATGTATAGTTGACATTTTTGTCCAATGTGCACTACTTTGCATTTATGAGCACTGAATTTCATCTGCTATTTTGTTGCAGTCACCCAGTTTTGTGAGATCCTTTTGTAATTCTTCAGTCAGTTTTGGACTTCATTATCTTGAGTGACTTAGTAACATCTACTAACTTTGCCATTTCACTGCCCCCTCCCCCCAGCCTTTCCAGATCATTTGAGTATGTTGTATAGCACAGGTCCAAGTACAGATCCTTGGGGGACCTTGCTCTTTACCTATCTCCATTGTGCAAACTGCCCATTTATTCCTATCCTTTGTTTCCTGTCTTAACCAGTTGCTGATCTATGAGAGGACTTTGCTTCTTATCCCATGACTGCCTACTATGCTTAAGAACCTTTGGGGGACCTTGTCAAAGGCTTTCTAAAAGTCCAAGGACACTATGTAAACTGGATCACCCTTTTCCACACATGTACTGACACCCGTAAAGACTTCAACTGGATTGAGGCATGATTTCCCTTTACAAAAGCATTGTTGACCCTTCCCCTACATATTGTGTTCATCAATGTGTCCAAATTCTGTTCTTTACTATAATTTCAATTCATTTGCCTGAAGTTAAGCTTATGGCCTGTAAATTGCCAGGATTGCCTCTAGAGCCTTAAAAAAAAAAAAAAAAAAAATCAGCATATTAATCATCATCTGGTCAGAGGCTGATTTAAGTGATCAGTTACATACCACAGTTCTTCAATTTCATATTTTAGTTCCTTCAGAACTCTTGGTTGAATACCTTCTGGTGACTCATTACTGTTTACTTTACCAATTTGTTCCAAAGCCATCTCTCTTGATACTTCAATCTGAGACGCTGCCTCAGTTATGTTACCTAAAAAGAGTGGCTCACGTGTTTGGAATCTCCTTCTGAAGCAAAGAACAAGGCAAAGAATTCATTTAGCTTCTCTGCAATGGACTTTCCTTCCTTGAGTGCTCCTTTGGCACCTTAATCGTCCAGTGGCCCCACTGATTGTTTGGCCGGCTTCTTGGTTCTCAAGTACTTTATTTTTTTTCTGTTAATGATTCATGCATTCTGTGATCAGATGGCCTCCCTCAGCGTTGGCAAAAAAAAAAAAAAGTCATTCTTCACAAGACTACTACTCTGGAAAATATATATAGACTGACTTGTACAGAAATATTTATCAGGGATGATCCCCAATGCCTAAAATCATTAGTCAGATCGCCCCGAGTTCTTCCCCATTACATTTGGATGGTCTCCTTTTTGTTTTGTCTGAGCACACTGTCAGCACTTAAACAAAATAACACCTTTTCTCTCTTAGTTTTTAAAATGGTAAAATACATTTTGTCTTTTCAAATACAGAGAACTTAAAGGGTGTTAAGATATCACAGTGATGGACATGGTACAAACATTAGATAGAAGCTGATTCTACATGGCTCTATTCCCAAATGTTAATACTGACCCATAAATCAGCAGAATATGACCAAAAAGAATGACTAGAAGCCAAACCCTGTCAGATATTTGTGACCCCGGGACCCATTGGTGCCAATTGGCAGAGGACATCAGAGTGCATAGGGGTTTATAGGGATCCCATGGGTCTGAAGTCTAAGTAATAGTGCCCCAAAGGGTGGCATGTGAGGTCTCTACCAACAGCCAGTAATGCACAGGTTGTCCTAATCATTGCAAGATGTATGTGCAGATGATATTTAAGGAGCTGTGTATGTATATGGATACCTTAAGAATAGAGTTATGGGAGTTAAGACAGGTCACCGAAAGGTGATAAATTCTGGTCCAGTAGGGAGTAGCAGACTCTTATCTCTCTGGCTTGTCATGGTGTATTGTGTGGCTTACATTGTAAGCCACATTTGTTTTACTGAACCTGATGCTAATGAAGAGCTTATGAATTTACATGAGAACCTGCAGGGAAAAAACAAACAGCAAAGGGGCACCCTGTTTACAAGTAAAGACAATGGATTTGGGAGGGAATAACTGGGAATACCGAGGTACACCCTCGTGCCTTCAGCAAGGAGACAGTTAGCATGTTCTGTCTTATGAGAAGAGTCACACAGTCAACCTGGATGGAAAACGTTGCAAAGTCTTTTCATATTTCTGCACTTAGACTGCTACAGTGGCACTGTAGCACTTCGGTGTAGACATGACCTATGCTGCCAGGAGCGGTTCTCCCATCGATATAGGTAACCCCCTCCCAGAGCAGCAGTGGCAGGTCAACAGAAGAATTCTTCCATCAACCCAATGCTGTTTACATCAGGGGCTAGTCATCATGGCTACATCTCTGAGGGCTGGATTTTTCACTAAGACATAGCTATGACGATGTAACCTCCCAGGGTAGACCAGCTTTTTGGGGGAGCAGAACTTCATTAGACAGTAGTTTGGTAATCAAGTCTAGGCTTTAGAAAGGGTTATGGGTTTTTTTTTTTTTTTTTGGTTTTTACACACACACACACACACACACACACCCCCATTTCTTTCCAATACTTTGACTAGCTACTTCTCAAGTCTCGATACTCAGATATGTTTAGAGTGAAACGAGTAAAAAGTTTAAGTGCTATATGCTAAACAGAGTGGTGATCTGAAGGGCAACTGATAAGCTGATTGTACTTCTTCTTTGGGAGCATGTGAGTGTTCAGTGGAACAGGGGCTGGACACTCCAGGGGGATGCTCTGAGGGATTGGTGGCTGGAGCATGCCTATCACTAACCTGCAGAGAGACAACAGAGCCTGCATAGGCTGAGAGGAGAGTGCTTGTGTTGCTCGTGGCCAGTTGGGTCAGTCCCCTGACCCACAGCAGTCACAGACATGTTGTGGGCAGGTGGTAGCAAGATGCCTCACAACCCTGGGTACTCCTGGGAAGCAACAGTGTTAATCGCCCTTGCATAAGTCTCAGATTTTTAAGCAGATTGCTTATCTGAAAAAGGCAAGCAGGATTTGGCTGTAAGAGTATAAGAGAATCAAGTGTCAAAAGGAATAATGTTTTGGGATAACAAACAGGCAAAAAAATGGTCAACAGAAGTTCAATGAGACACTGAAGACAAAATTTGAGTACTAGGTCAAATAGTCAATATCCAGGAAGAATCACTGCAGTGGTAGCATTTGCATGAGTGTGCATTTTATAATGGCACATACTTGAAGATCTGAGGATGAGTCCTAATTGATCTTAGGTGTAACGAAAATGTTAGCATATCCTTATCAATCATACTTGCCATAGATCTCCGTTTGGGAGTGTTTTCTGTGCATGATAGGAAGAAGCCTTGGCATCAGATACACTACCTATGCATCCATCGTTTGATCAGTACTTTGTAACATGCAAGACTTTTAGATTTGAAGTTTGTATGATTGCATTATTAAAACTGATTGCCAGAGATGGAAGTAAGCCCACAAAGTGCCTGGGGCTGAGTAATAAAGATTGTTAGGAAGAGTCTTCACATCATGTTGATAACAGATGACAAAGAAATGCATGAACCAGTTAAAGCCAATAAAAGGAAATACATTTTAATACAATACATAATTAGCCTGTGGAACTCATTGCCACAAGATATAATTGAGACCAAGGGTTGAGCAGGATTTTTAAAAGGATTAGGCATTTATATTGATAGCATAAAACACCTTTTTTCATTCTTCAGTTCGTATACCCATTACTAATTGTCAGTTAATGCATATTATACCATTGTCTACTTCAGGGTATCTTGCAATTCCTTGGTAGTATCTGGTGCTGACTACTGTCAGAAAAAGGATACCAGACTAGATGGATCACAAGTGAAATATACAGATTTATCTAGCACTTTATTTCTAAATATATCACCTAGATAACAATGAAATGTTCAACTATAGTAACAGTAATGACTCAAGGTTGGTTTAGATAGTTAGATGGATAGACATGGAAGAAATACAGGCAGACACAAAACAGAGGCCTGACTTTCCACTGCTCTGCATCTTGTGCTGCTGTTTGCACCTGTAAACGTGAATACAAAATGTGTAACACTGCCATTCTCATTTGATGTTTACACCCTTTTGCATAGGGTGTCATTACAAATGATAGCAAGGCAGTGGAGAATTAGGCTCTTACTGTTTCAGATGAGAAAATTCAAAGAGGTCTCTGATTGCAAAGGAAAATTAGAAAAGTCAACCATGAACATGCACATAAACTCCCACTCTTGTTCCCATTGCAATCCTAAAGTATCAGCCAAAATCATTACTCACTGCACTAAACAAAATAAAGCTAAACTTAATTTGACCTGCATGATTAAGAAGCTCATAAATAACACAGAAAATAATTCAGAATCGCAAGGCAATAATTCTTCCCCAGGGAAATAGTCTCAGAGTAAGCAGTTTCCAATAGCCAAGAACTTCATTCTTTTCATCTGGAGCACCTTTACAGGCACAGGCAGCAGAACAGCATTACCATTCATTCCTGTCCATGGCTTGATCCTCCATTAAGCCCACTAACTCATATCTTTGCATACAATTTCCCACCATCTAGCCTGTGGTTGGACTCTAAGTTGGACTGACCTTAATTGTGTTTGCATTATTCTCTTTGGAATCCTAGCATCTATTTATCTCCTACTGTGTCCACACCACCACCACGATGGGATACAATCCCAGATACGGATTTCCCATCCTACTTTCCTTCATTTGTTTTAAAATCATTCCACTTTACACCTACCATATTTCAAAGAGCTCTCATCTCTACTGCCTCCAGCCTTTTAATACCTGTTTCATTGAATGCAGCTGCTTCCAGACCATAAAGTAATACTGTTGGTACACCGGTTTGGTAAATTTTTACTTTGGTACCAAGCATAAAGTTTTCAGTCCATAATTGTCAGTGTCTGTGCCACACTTGTGGCTAAGGCATCTTTCCTTTAAACTCATTGTTGGTGGAACAATGGCACTGATCAAGCTTCCTAGGTACACATAGGATCCACCACTGCAGGAATTCAACACTTTCTCATTTCCAAGATGCAACCACTTCGTCATCTTTGCATTTATTTTAACTCCAAGTTGACTACACCAATTTGCCAAGGTAGCAAAGAGTATCTGCATTAGTTTAAACATGTCTACCAGTTGTAGAATATCATCTGCATAAACAAAGCACGTTAATTCTATTTTATCCAATGTCACATCCTCCAACTTGTCGAACATTCTTAATGTCCAGTTTAAGAACATGATGAAAAGTCAGTGATTTCATGTCCCCTTGTCTTACACCAAACTTGAACCTGTTGCTTATTTTTTCATCAATTCATATGGCATTGCAATTATAAAATCTATGCACAAAGACTTCTGCAATGATCTCATCTGGAATTCCATATGGTTTTGCTACTTTCCATAATGCTTCCTTCCAAACTGAATCAAATGCCTTTGTGAAGTTGGTGAAAACAAAAACATTTTTAATACCCATTTTTACCCCCCCACACACACACACACACCCCCAACTGTAGGAATGTGACTATCAATGCACCTTTGGCCTGGTCTGAAGATGCACTGTTCCTTGCCTACTAACTCCAGTTTTAGAGGAAGTAATCTGACCATTATTTTCATCATGATTTCTCTCTTCCCCCCACCCAGTACTGACAATAAGCTTAAACCTCTGTTCGGATCAGCAGGATCTCCTTTCTTCAAGATTGGAGAAACAATTACCTTTAGCCAGCGATCTGGTACTTCTCCTTGTTCCCATACCCTCTTATATAGTTTTCTAATGCTTTGACAACACTTGTTATGCCAGTTTTTAACAGATCAGCTGATCTATCATCTATTCCTGCAGCTTTCCCACTTTTTTAGACTGCTTCACTGCTCTATTTCTTCTGATAGTAGTGCAGTGGAAATATCCATTTTGTCTTGCAAGCTGCCCTGTTCATCTAGCATATCTAGAATGCTTGCCTCCAGATGAACATCAGGGTTCAGTACTTTGTTCTAATGCTTTGGCATTTTTTTTTTTAGTTCACTGGTAGCTTTTCTTTCCACATTCATTGTTCTGTATCCATGTAACAGAAACTTTTTGTATATTATCTTCATATCTTGTTTGTTTTAATGCTTCCGTTAGCTGTAAAGACTCTTCTGCCCCCCCCACCTCCTCTCAAACCTTTGCTTGTCCAGTCTTTGTGACTTCACTGATTTGCATAATACTTTTACTTCTTCCCAACAATCTTTGTTTACATTTCTCCTGTATATTTTGATTGTCCAGCTTTTCCTTGTTTACTTATGCCTTTTGTATCACTGTTTTTGTATCACTTCTTTGAATATTTCCCATCCAGTCTGCAGTGAGTTCATCACAAATTTAATGGCCCAGAATCTCCTTGCAAGCATCAACTAGTATGCCTCTCTCACGGAGCTGCCTTTTAAGTTATCAAGATCAAATTTGATTCCAGTTGCATTCACCTTTTTTTCTTTGTCTAACTTAATCTCTCCTATTGGTAGTACATGATCATTGCCCCACACAGTGACTTTTGACCACATTTATTGTTGATAAAAGGCAATGCAGTTTTTGGTTTGACCATTTGGTGAGTTCCATGTAACCTTGTTGTCATAACTATAAAGGGAAGGGTAACAACCCTCCTGTGTACACTACTATAAAATCCCTCCTGGCCAAAGACACCAAAATCCTTTTACTTGTAAGGGGTTAAGAAGCTCAGGTAACCTGGCTGACACCTGACCCAAAGGACCAATAAGGGAACAAGATACTTTCAAATCTTGGTTGGGGGGGTGGGGTGGGCAGGAGGGAAGGCTTTTGTTTGTGCTCTTTGTTTTGGGGGTGGTTCCCTCTTGGGACTAAGAGGGACCGGACATCAATCCATGCTCTCCAAATCTTTCTGAACAAGTCTCTCATATTTCAAACTTGTAAGTAACACCTAGGCAAGGTGTGTTAGTTTTATCTTTGTTTTCTCAACTTGTAAATGTTCCTTTTGCTAGAGGGTTTACCTCTGTTTGCTGTAACTTTGAACCCAAGGGTAGAGGGGGTTCCTCTGGGCTCTTTGAATCAGATTACCCTGTAAAGTTGTTTTCCATCCTGATTTTATAGAGATGATTTTTACCTCTTTAATTAAAAGCCTTCTTTAAGAACCTGATTGATTCCCCCCCCCTTGTTTTAAGATCCAAGGGTTTGGATTGGTGTTCACCAGGAAATTGGTGGAGAAGTCTCTCAAGGCTACCCAGGAAGGCTTATAGTACTTGGGAGGGAGATATTCTGGCAGGGAGGTAGACAGTTTCCCAAATGACTCATAATTTGGGTGGTGGCAGTAAAATCAGATCTAAGCTGGTAGTTAAGCTTAGAGGTTCTCATGCAGGTCCCCACATCTGTACCCTAGAGTTCAGAGTGGGGAAGGAACCTTGACCCTTGTGAATGTCTTTGTGAGGAAACCAAGTACAGCCAGTAATCTCACTGTGCACTTCACAGCAAGTTCTTAACCTTTCCCCATGATTGTTTGCTATTCAACATTATTTACTTATGTCCACAACCAACCTTTATATTCATATTGCCTATTATCAGAATAATATCATGATCAGGAATTTCATCTATGATACTATTCAGATGTTGATAAAACCTGTCCTCTTCTGTGGCTTTTGCTGGTGTATAACAGCAGGTCCCAGATATGAATAGCTTATTGTCATAGCAAGGTGTACTGCCTACAATCTGCTCAGACACTGGTTCTCAGCTGTTCTTGTCCACTGCTCTAGCAAGCCCACAACTATGCTTTGCTTGTCCACTTGGAGATCCAGGGTAAAAGTGTAATTGCCAACTGTCAGCTCTCTTGTACCCAGCCCGTGAGTCCTGTATTCCAGCAAAGGAAACTTGTGACTGAACTCCTCTGCCTCTAGCTCAGTCTCGTCTGGAGCAAGTAGTGCAAGCTAGAATGTTAGAACCCTCTCTGTAATGTGTTTGGCCATTATCCAAAATCCATGACTATTTCCATTTGTTAGACTCCATATAAAGCATCTTGGTTTGCTGTACTGTTTCCATAACAAGTAATGGTCAAATGTAATGACTTGTTAGGCCAATGCACCTTATCCAGCTCATAAGAATGCCAGGTTAGCCTGCAGGAACAGGTATTAGCTGTTCCATCCTTGTTTGCTTTAGAAAGTGAGCAAACAAGCTGGACTGCTCAGATTTGAAATCAGAGGTTTCCTTCTCCTAGACAGGCTTGCCTGAAAAGGCAAGTGAGCTCTGGCTGCCCCAGCTTGAAATCAGATGCTTCCTTCTAAATACTTTTGGTTCTTGGCACCTTATGCCATACTATTCAGTGCAACTCTGTGTTTTCCCCAAGATGAGCTACCCCACACCATCACCTCAGGGATGTACCTCTATAGCACTGTGTCCAGGGGCAGCTCTAGCTTTTTTGCCACCCTAAGCACAGCAGGCAGGCTGCCTTCAGCGGGAGGTCCGTTGGTCCCACGGCTTCGGCAGACCTCCTGTAGGCATGCCACCAAAGGCTGCCGCCCTTGCAGGGACCAGCAGGGCACCCCCCCGCCATGCTGGTGCCTGGAACTGCCGCTGACTGTGTCTCAGTGCAAGATATTTTGAGGTTTAGAAATCTGATAAACTAAAGTTAGACTTATTTTAATGTTTCTCCACTTACAAATAAAGAGCTGATGACTTCAGTTTAAGACTCTTAAAGGAGAGAGAGAGAGAGATCAAGAAGTGCTAAAACACTCTTAACTGAAGTACATCCTCCTAGATGTTTCTTCTTAAAAATATTAAACACATTTGTGCTCTTAATACTTAATGCTCCATGTACTTTTTCTGAAACAAACAAGTGTTAAAGCAAAGTTAGAAAGAAAAACAATACAGTTTAGGGAAGACAAATACTTTAAGCACAAGAATGAAGAGACATTAAAACTGAAAAGACCTCAAAACGTTGCAGATAAAACTTGAGCTTGGGGAAAATCCAACAACAGACCCCAGCTTCTAACTACATGCAACTACTTGGACTTTTCCATGTGCAAAATGGTAAGAATTTTGTCATTTACATTGTCCATGTGATTAGCAAAAACTCACACCACAAATAAAAGGTGCATTATAATCACAAAACCACATACAAATTCAGAGAAATCCATTGAGGAAAACCATCTGAAGAACTTGAAGGATGATACAAGATGATTGTAAAATACTCAGATGAATTCCACCCCTTCAATCAGCAGTTCTAACTTTTTTTTTTTTTTTAAGCGAGTCATTTTCATTGAGAGGTTGTCATGTGCTTCTATACTAAACTATAGCCAATGCTTACACAGGCAAATGCTAAAAGCCAAAAAGGAAGGAGGGCCCAGGGGTTAAGGAACCAGCCTGAGATTTGGGGAGATGTGGGATCAATTCTGAGGCCTCCTGCAGACTTTGACTGGCTACATCACACAGGAATCAGCCTCTCAGTTTTCCATCTTCAAAATGAGAACAAAAGCACCTCACTACCTCATAGGGGAAAAAAAAGGGGGGGGGGAGAAATGTTACAATTGTGAGGTGGTCCGATACTGTGGGAAGGGGCCCACCATAAGCACCTTTTTTGTATTTTCAGCTGTTTAATGCAATCAGTGTCCCTGGTCCCCTTCTCCCTCTTTCCCTTTCATATATTTCCCTGATGCATGGTTCCCTTTTTTACCTGGCTGTCTCATTCCCTCTGTTACTTCCCTGGACATTCTTCTGCTGTGGATGTCTGGTAGCCTCAGTCCCACTGGTGGCTCCAGTCCTTAATTAGCAGCTCCAGACTCCTTTCTTCTCTTCCCCTGGGTAGAAACAGCCATTAGCAGCAAACTGCCTCCTCATCCTTATTTTCACTGGCCTTTTTTTGAAATGAAAAATGAGAGGGAAGCACCACATGACCAGCCAGCTCTCCTGGACCACCAGCAGATGCTCCACAAACTACAGCTTGGGAATTGCTGACATCAGTGTGGGGGTGGGGTTGGCTTACTTACATCTGAGTATGTTCAGCTGTACAAATGCTAAGTAATGATGAAAATTGAGTTAAGCACAGAGTTGTGGCTTGAATCCCTCCCATTTGCTAGGGTGGGCATTTGCAAGATACTTAAGTGAACCAGGATGTACCAAGAAAATTTCAGAGGGGGAAAATATTGAAACTATATTAAAAATATTTGTGCTGAATATTTTCCAGAGCCTGTTTGGATAGGGAATTCAACACAAGAACAGGTACTTGGTTCCATTTTCATTTTTGCTTTGAATTTGAGCCTCAGAAATGGCCCAGCTCCAACTTTACCAAATAAAGATAAATGAAGATATGCTGGTAGAGAAACAAGAAAAATCAACTCAAATAGGTTACAATACTAACCAAAAAATAAACCTCTTCACCCTAAATCAGATATGATTCTAATTATCTAACCTTGAAAAATGTTTCTGATCTCAAAATTGAGGAGTTAATAGGATAAAAACCCTATCTGGATGTGGCTGCTGTGATAAAGTTCCTCCTCTATCTTTGGGGGGGGGGGGGGGGGTCCTGTGCTTATTGGCAGATTTTCTTGCCTCAGAGATTCACTAGGTGGCTTGGGGAACAGCCTAGAGACCTTCCCCTCTGGAAGACCCCACAGTCCAGGTCAATTGGGAGGTTTGGGGGGGGGAACCCAGGCCCACCCTCTACTCCAGGTTCCAGCCCAGGGCCCTGTGGACTGCAGCTATCTATAGTGCCTCCTGTAACAGCTGCATGACAGCTAAACTTCCTGGGCTACTTCCCTATGGCTTCCTCCAAACACATTCCTTATTCTCACCACAGGACCTTCCTCCTGGTGTCTGATAGCACTTGTGCTCCTCAGTCCTCCAGCAGCACACCCTCTCACCTCTTGCTCCCAGCTCCTTACACTCACACCCCAAACTGAAGTGAGCTCCTTTTAAAACCCAGGTGCCCTGATTAGCCTGCCTTAATTGAGTCTAGCAGCTTCTTAATTGGCTCCATGTGTCCTAATTAGCCTGCCTGCCTTAACTGGTTCTAGCAGGTTCCTAATTACTCTAGTGCAGCCCCTGCTCTGGTCACTCAGGGAACAGAAAACTACTCATCCAGTGACCAGTATATTTGCCCTCTACCAGACTCCTGTACCCCACTGGTCTGGGTCTGTCACACTGCATAAAAGATGTATAATTTTACTAGTGAACATATTAGTATTTATGGAAACTCCTCCCATGTGCTAGGCATTTTCCAAATACTCCTAGTTGATACACTCCAAAATCAATAACAACTTTTGAAAATCCTTTTTTATTTTAAGCATAAAAAAAATCCACTGATCTCTCCCTGTAACAATTTATGCTGTAGTCCTTCTGGTAAGAAGTATTGTGAAAGTGTCTTAACTTCATAGATATATGGGATTACTGTGAAGGGGATGGGATATATGTAAAATACTATAAATATTACATAACCCATGAAGCAAAAACATCAACTCCAACACACACACACACACACACACAGGAAAAAGCAGCCTGGTGTTTTAAATTCAGCATCTCTTACTAGAAATAAACAATGCATTTTAGACTATTTATGAGACCATATCCTCAGCTAGCATAAAGCAGCTTAGCTCTGAAGTCAGTGGAGCTAGGACAATTTATACCAGCTCAGAATCTGGCTCAGGGAAACTAAAATCTAAAGATAAATTTCCTAAAGTTCCGTTCTGTTCCTTTACTTACTCAAGTAAGCAATAGCGTGGTGTCAGAAGGCAATGAATCCTGATCTTAAAAGGAGCAAAGAGGACAGAGGTAACTGAGAACAGAACAGTTGATGAAGTACCTAAGACCAATTTCTGTTACAATTGTAGACGCTGGGGATGCAGTTTTGAGATCAGCAGGAAGGTGTCTGGAGCAAGCTGAAGGCTAAGTGATAGCTGTGGTGTGTGTGCAATGTTGATTAAATTATTGCTGCAGTTGATGAGACTGAACATGTTCATAGTTATGCAGTCAGATAACACAATGCAAGAGACCAAAACATAAAGAAACAAAGGTGAACAAAGATATTTTGCCAAATAAAGCTGCGATGGATGAAACAGTTTTTGTGGGACTCCATTGCAAGTTAAACATGGTAAAGGAAAGATTAGAGTCATAGCTCAAACGGCAAGGTCCATAGATGAAGACTGTTTAGTCACCATTTGCTATGGTCCATTATCTCACCTAGTATATTCCAAAAGAAGCTGATATCATTGCACCTTTGAATACACTTCTGAGTAAAGGCATTATATGATCGGTATCACTCAAGAAATGCACTTGCACCGATAAAGGATAACCTCAGCAATGTACTTGCTGTGCATATTTTGACTCCTATTTACCACTATTGATTCAAGCGGATGCTCTAAAAATGTAATGTGAATGTGTCTTATGCAAAATGGTCGTCCAATAGTAATAGAATCTAGATCTTTTTTGTTCTTCTGGACAGAACCATGAACCAAATAGAGCTAGTTGGAATTTTTTGTTTGTTTAAATAAAACTTGAACAGAAAAGACTAGCAACTGCTTGTGTGTGTGTGCGTGTGGTTTTTTTTAATTGTTTTTTGTTGGTGGTTTGTTTCAGCCAGCTCTACTGCAAATAGTATGACCTTTATTGGCTTTGGCTTATGCCACTCAAACATTTCATTCATATATGTTAGGCAGAGATGTGTCTGATTACAAACCATTCAAGCCTTTATTGAACTCACTGAATACTATACTTGCTACTACAATTAACATGATGAGTTAAAAGTGAGGAACACCCCATGCTTATTGATACATTATTGAGAGCATCAGTAGCCCTTCCAAATGAGGAAACAGACAATCATTGGACTACACACCAAATAAGGGACAACTGAACTTGAGTACAGGTAGCAGAATATTGTCATAGGAGAGATGAGGGATTTCTTAGGAACATTTGGATTATCTCTGGGCCTAGCCCTATGAGGTGTTGAGTGTTCTTAATGCCCTAAGTGTCATCAGGAGTTGAGGGTACTCGTACTTTGCAGAATTAGGCCCCCTTCTCCAATGAAGCTGTGCGTGGATTGGTCACTGTATATGCAGTATGCAACATAGAATGTGCTCTGGGATCCTTCTACATAAAGATGATCAGTGCTTAATTTGTGCCAAGGCTTGCCAGGGCTGATCCCAGGCACATCTAGGCTTGGCAGTGCATAGCTCCGGCATCTCTGGGCTTGCTGCTTCACTTATGAAAGTTAAAGAAATTGCTTAAGCCCTGGCACCTCTTTCATTACAAATTAAGCACTAAAGGTGATATAACTTGTGAGTCTCTTCTGTAACCTTATAACTCTCTCGTGAAAAATCCAGAGCTACTAACAATATTCCAAATAGTTCTAATAACATTTTCCACTACTCCACCATATTTTTACTTAAAGGAATTGATTGCACTCTGTTTAGAAAATTGTACAATATCCACAGCATTTACTTCAAAAACTTCCATTGTTGCTCAGAATTCCTTTTTGCTGTTAGCCCTTTATATAGTCTTGTGCTTCATAAATTTTTTTTTTGTCACCTAGCCAGTGATCCTATTTTTTTCTTTTCCCGGGATCATTTTACCTTTTGAATGTTTTACTGTTTTGTATTTGTTATTTTCCGCTTCCCTGCTAACCCCCATTAGTTTCCTTTGTCATTTTTGACACCTAAATTCCACTGTAATGAATACAGATTGTATTGTGCTGTCTATCATTGCTTCAAATGCATCTCATTCTTCCAGAGTATTTTCTGAGCAGTCATTGATTCTAATCAGTGTTGAGCAGTCCATTTTGGTGTTCTCTCAAAATTTGCTGTGTTCAGGTCCCAACTCTTTAATGTTAATATTTTTTGAACATATCTTCATGAATATTTTACCCAACAAGTATAGTGATAGACTGCCTTTTAGTCACTTACTGGGATGTGTGGAATGCTTTTTCACACTGTCTGTAAATTTGCTATATCTCTATGTAAGCAGATACAAATTAAAACTGATAGCACAAATAGCCAAAGCAAATAGGAGTTTATTAAAGAGACGCTGGCTAGAGCAGTGGCTCCCAACCTTGTCCAAACTGGGTCTACTCTAGGACCTGTCTTTATCCAAGATCTTGACTGGAACCCTCTGATTATGCAATATGGGAGGGGCAAGGTGGTTATGAGCAGGGCTGTTTGAGATTTTCTGTGAAAGCTATTTTCAATGCAAAATTGGGTACTTGACTAAAAATAAAAATTTTCTATATGCTTTCTGCAGAAAAAAATGACTTTTTTCGTTTACAAAACTCTTTTTAGATAACATTTGGGTTTTGTCAAAAAAAAATAGTGTTTAATTTGGGGAGTTGGGGGTTTTCAATGAGAAGTCAAAATTGTCCATGGATAATGTCTTCAGAAATTGTATGTATGTTTTTTTTAAGTTTTCATCAACATTGGGGGAGAATGTCATTTTCCACTCAGCTCTATTGACCACCCCCAGGTTGAGAACCCACACTCTACAGCAAAGCTTGCATGCCTAACAAGTTAATGGATTTAGTAGAGCCAAACGGACAGTATACTAATACAGGTGAAATTAGTTGTTCTGTCTTCCTAGATACATGTATGATAATATCTGAGAGGTTCCCAAGTACCTAAAATTGGAAATAAGTCAGTCTCTCTCTCTCCTTTTTTTATCCTGTGCTGTAAGACAAATAGCTATATTTGTTTGTAGTGGAGAGGGTGTTAACATATATAAGCGACACTATCTTGTGGAGGGAGTTTCATAGTCTTGATCCAGCTCCTGCAAACATTCTGCCTCCAACAGTCATGAGGACTCCTATTGGTCAACAGTTACATATATGTGGTGGAACATATTGGTCATGGGTGGCAGTTGTCATGGAAGGAAAGGCCATCTCACAAGTGGCTAGAGGCCATCCTATGAAGGGCTTTAAATATTAGTACAACTCCTATGGGAGCCATGTTGCTAAAGATAGTAGGGATGGCAACAACATGGAGGGCCCAGATCTCCATGATATGATCCCAACAACCACTCACATATGTTAAGCCTGGAACTTAAGTAAACTGTCCAATAAAAAGATCATATCACCTGCAAGTCAGCAGGACAACCTTCCTCTTTATTTTAATTGTTGCCATATAGAAACAGGCATAAGATGAATGTTGCCATCCATATTTTTTTAAGGTAAACTGTAGAACAGGTCAGAATTTTTTACTGAAACAATATTTTCATGAAAAATGGATTTTCAACTGTGTGACAGGGCGACGCTCTGTCCCCATCCTCTGATGCCTCAGAAATTGTTCAGACCAACTTTCTTTTAATATTCAGTGTGTTTTATTCCAAATCTTCCACAAACACAGTGCAGTGCAACATCACTAGTTTCAATCCCTATATCTTTCAGTCCCTCTTTACCTAGGCTGTAATGGGGTGGGGAAATCTCCCTGTCTTGAAAGATTTTGCACTCTGGACCCTGCTATCCCAGTCTTCCCACCCTCACTTGTAATGCTTCCTTCTTGGCTTTTATCAGGTTAGCCAGCTGAGGGCTAATTATTTTTTTGCCTCTCCTACTGATTAGCTAATGGCTTAATCAGCCATCACTGGGGAAATTAATTGAGACTACAGTGATCAGAGTGCTAACCCACCAATCATGTCTCAGTAGGCTGTCATAAATCAAAACAAAGCGCTGGTAAAAAAAATGTTCATTTGGTCAATTTTCAGTTTTTAATGAAAAAAAAAACCAACATTTTTCCTGTAAAAATGTTAGGAGGGAGTGGGGGGTTGGACTAATTTTCTTTAGTACAGATCTTCAGTTTTCTAAAACCAATTTTGGAAAGCTGAAAATCCCAGTTTTTGACTTTTTTTTTTCATTAAAACACCCCCAAATCAGAGGAAACTTAAACAAACAAAACCCTAGCATTTCCTATGAACAATAGTTGATATGTTTCTACCAGCTCTAACAGACTCCTAAAGAGGAGTGTGCTGTCTACAGAAAAGCATACAGAATATCCATATTTTATAGGATAGTTCCAGTTTTTCAGTAGAGACTTGGGTTATATGGGTCTTCCAGGCTGTACTGTACACCACCCCTTCCAAAGGAAGAACATAGAGAGAGAATTTCCACTGTCCCTTTCCTGTCTTGATGGTTTTTCTGGGCTGGAGAGCAATGGGCCTGTAGTTGCTAACCCACTGTAAGTGATCTTTTAAGAATCAATTTAGAATTTAATTAAAGTACATTGCAAAAGCTACTTATGTTAACATAGCACATCTCCAAATACTCAGTCAAAATATTTAATTGCATTACTAAATCTTTGATAATCTTCTAGAGGGACAACTTTCAATGACAGGTTTGGGAGGTACTGAATGCCTCCTGTGAGGTGGGGGTTGAACATACTCAGCACCTGACTGAAGTGAGCCCATCTTGTCTCTTAAAAATCAGATGGTTTGATTAATAATAACTCTGTGCTAGAAGTGATTATGGATAATATTCCTTACAAATGTAGGGTCTGATCCAACACCCATTGAAATCAATGGAAAAACTCCCAATGGATGTTAGGTGCTTTTATGGTTAGCAAATCATTCACAAACAGATTCTGATTTCTTTCAATTTATCTATCATTTGTAAATATTGGCAGGAAAAAAATCATTGCCAGCCTATAGCTTATTCATGAACTGTTCACTTCAACTATTTACTCACACTTTTTCATGGTTGGTAGAGTTGCTAAGGCCTGATTCAAATTCAAATTAAGCATAAGCTTAGTACCATTGAAGTCAAAAGGCTCTTGAGCAAGTTGTGATGCTGGCAGATCAGGTGCCAGCTCTTGCCAAGGCTTTAGGCATCAGCTGAGCACTGACAAATTCACTGCTGGAAACCCAGTCTGTTTCACCTGTGGTTTAGTATGGTTAAGATGCAAATGTGACTTATAACAATGTATTTAGTGTTTAGACTTTATGAAATGTCAGATGAATGCATGCAGCAATTTACAAACTTATAATATCTTTATCACATACTATAAGATAATATTTAAGTTTTTGCTTTGTAAATGTAAAAAATGTTTGCTCTAAAACGGAACCCAGTCAGGAGGAATTGCCTCCTGCCCATCAAGAAGGCCTATGAAAACTAAATGGGCCATTGTGGGACATCACAATACAGATACTTTAATTGCCCCTTACATCCATGAAGAGACCACATGCAAAAGAGCTCATCCCATCAGCTTGAATTCTGGAAGAAGGAAATAAAGATAGCTGACAAGAACACTTTTCATCTCTTTTGCTGTTTGGACTCTCACAGGGCTGAAGCTACAAAAAAATAAAAAGCCGAGATCCTCAGGGTCAGCCTGGGTTAGTGCTAAAAGATATTCAGACCTGACCGATTACTACAACTCTGTCACCTTTTTGGAACCAATGATTGTAACTCATTTATGTATATAAACTTGCTTGCTTTAACCTTGTAATAATTCTTTTGTTTTTAAGTTAATAAATCATTTAGTTTACTATAGGACTTTCTACAAGCATTGTCTTTGGTGTGAGATCTGAGATGCAAATTGAACTGGGGTGAGTGACTGGTCCTTTGGGACTGGGCGTAACCTGAATATTTTGTGGTCTTTGTAGTATAGCAACCATCTATCACTAAGTCCAGCTTGCCTAGGTGACAAGATAGACTAGAATGTCCCAGAGGACTGTCTGTGACACCATGGTATGATTGTTACAGGGCTTTAGGAGTTTACACTTGTTACTGGGTTGGTGAAATCTACTTAGAGTGTACAAGCTGTTTGGGGCATCTGCCATGCTTCTTGACAGTCTGTCCTGAGGTTGGCACTCCAGGTCATGAACCACTACAGATAGCATGACAAAAGTGATTAACTTTCAGCAAAAGTACTTACACAGGTACTTAGCTATACACATGTGAGCAGTTCCACCAAACTCACTGGGAATACTCCCATACTTGAACTAAGGACCTGAATAACTGCTTTGCCAAACACATGGTCTAATTTCTGCTACCTGGATGGATGACTGAACATTTTTAAAGAGAGGGATAGCCAAGAATGTACTCTCAGTACACATTTTATGACACATAATCACTCATGATAATATTTGGGATTAACAAACCTTTTTGTGAAGACCCAGAAGAGGTTGAAGTCCAAACAGATAGCTAATAGTATGATCTCGCCAATCATAGCAAGCCCCTTTTTAATACTAAAAACCAGTTGTTTTTTAATTCAACCATCTCTAATTAATAATAAAAGATGAGGTACAGGTGGATCAGTTTGGGGACAAAAGGGACCTCTCCATATTTGCCAGTTTATTAAAGTCAATGAACAGAAGAGACAAAGATCAATGGAGTTGTGACAGACCTTTCAAGGAGTCGTCGTAATTCACTTCAATACACCTGAGAGAGCTGTAATTTTTAATCTCACAAACATAGCTCACCACCCTAGGGCTTTTGCCACCCATATAGCACATTATTTTTTCTCATTCGCAGGGTAAGTACAGTGTGTATCCCTACCTGCTTTTAAATGAACTACAATCACATGAGTGTACTTTGAAAAGTACTAAAGTCACAACTGTTGTCTCTGCATTCCAAGCCAATTGCACTGGCTCAAATGCATTACACCTGTCATTTGTTAGTCTTGTACATAATTAGTCTGGCAATCTCTTGGGTTCAAAGCTTGGGCTCTGTCCTTGTTTGCCTGTGTTTTACTTTTTTAACCTCTCTTGACAAGGATGTTGCATGCTCTTTTACTTCTTTCCCTAGCATATTTGGAATGCATGCCACATGACCGTCATTTAGTGTGTTACATATGAATACAGCAATAAGGCCCTGCTCAGATAACACAAAGTTTTATATCATCTTGTAAGTTAGTATTAAATTATGAGTGTACATGGTGCTGCACAGTAGAGCATAAACCACCAGACAGATAACAATGCCTTATCCAAAAGGGCTTACAGTTGTTGTTGTTTTTTAATTCTAAGTGATTTTTATTCTGTGTTCTCATTTTTTATAAAAAAAGAAGGAAAAAGGACATCAGGAAATGTTCAACACCTCATGTGACTGGGTCTTTCCCAGTGCAATAGCAAGATAGAGCATGTGAAAGGTAAAACCTGATTGTTTTGCTTTTTCTATCTGGTTTTTTTTTCATTTAAATTATAGGGGAAAAAAATTGTTCTAGTGTTTGATGTTGGTATTGCTACAGGGTGGTTTGGGCTCTTCGAGAAGGAACTGCTCCAGCGCACCTGTGCAGTGTTAACTGCCTTTCTGGGGCCTGTCCCCCTATAAAAACTGCAGACTGAGGTACAGGAGGTTCTTGTAAGAGACCCTGACTGGAAAGGTTAGGGCCTGGAGCCCTGAGACAGAGGACTGAAGAAGGCTCAGACCAGTAGAGGGGTTTGACTGCTGACATATCAAAGCTGGGGAATAGGCAGCACCAAGAGGGTATTGGACCCTTTCCTGGAGGAAAAAAGAACTCCAGCCAGGAAGACTGGGGAGTTTCTGCTGGGTGGAGCAGGGAAGGACTCCAGCTAGAAGGGGCTGAAGCAGCTGTTTGATAAATAGCAGGTTGGGACTGAAGAAGCGCTCTGGGACTGGCAGAGCTGAATGCGCGTTGTGTTGATGGACTATATTGTGGAACTTTGAGCATGGTTGGAATTGTTTATGTTGATAAATCAGGAACCTGAGAAGGGGTGGAATTGGCCACACAAGAGAGCCTCTATCAGTGTTCTTAAGGGGCCCTGAAGAGGGGAACTCTGGAGATGGCTGACCCTGTTACAGGCATTTTAAAAAATCAACTGCAAAAGTGTTTCTAAGCTATTCAGCAAGTGTGTTAGAAAGTTGCATCAAGTCACCTATCTAATGATCTACATGTCATGCAATAGAATCAGGCTTTTGTTAATTATGTATAAGCTAATATGTAAATCCAATAGCTACTGTACTCTGGCAATTGTTTTTAATAGAAATAAGTACCAAAAGCAGGAAGTAATGATGTTGTGGTATGGAATTACCAGAAATTATGTGGTGACTTGGGAAATCTGTATAATTTTATGAATTCTGTGTGAGATTATGAATCCTCTGTATGTACCTTAACCAAGCTGCAAACTCCATTTTGAATGTGCAGTCACTTTAGTCTTCTCTGTCTGTTTGCTTCCATGTTGGATTGAAATTCCAAAGGTGGTGGCAAATGGATAACAAAAGAGGATTGTTGATTTTTTGAATGGTCTCCCACTGAAATGGAATAGTTCTAAACAATAGACTGGCTTCCAACCAGCAAAACTGGCTTATCAGAGGACAGGTCACCTGGCAATGAAATGACCAGGTATGGGTTTCTGGTCACCTGAGGAGGTTGATCAGGAAGTCACCTGACAAAGGGGGTGGAAGGTTATAAAAGAGCAGAAGCTGCTCTTTCTTCTCTGCCCTTTCCATTACTGCGAGCTGAGAGAGCTGCATGTAGAAGTCTGACAAGGCAGGGTTCCTGCTGCCTTAACACAGATGGACCCCTCCAAAGACTCCCAAGGGAAGGGTAAGCTTGGGAGGGTCATTGTGGTTAGGATGTTTGTTTTTGAAACTATTTGTACTCTCTTGTGCTTTATCTTGGGAAGTAATGGTGTTTGCACAAAGTCTAAGTGTCTTTGGGTTATATGCTTCCCAGTCACTACCTGAGAGAGTTAAACTGTAACCCAGAAGGCTTGCATCTTTTGATGGGTTCTTTGGGAGAGGGTATATTTACATCACTAGGTTAGCTTGGGGGTCAGCACTGGTCCTGGGAACCTAAGGTAGGTGGGCTGAGGGGCTACCTTTCTGTGAAGGAGCAGTAGACTACGGACTGGGGTCCAGGAAATGTGCCAGAGAGGCTAAGGCAGGAAATAGTGCTGCAGCCTGCTGAAACTCAGGAAATCTTATAACAAGTGGGGAACCAAGGGCTGGTTATTCCTACGACAGTCTGAGTGGCCATGAGGTGGCACTAACTGGAGCTGTGACGACATACTGTTGTGCTCCGCAGCTGTGACAGCAAACACAGTTGGGACCCAGTCATGCCAGATACAGGGGGTGGCCAGTGAAGTGCAGAGCATCCTCAATTCCCATTGACTTTGAGCACAGAGGGCAATCAGCACATTGTTGGAGCAGGTTCTCGGTGCATAGCTCCTGATTTATGGTCTGTTTACATTTGGACCAAACATCTTTCCTCGTTGCAGTAATTTCCAGTGTTAGAGTTACTATTTAATTTGCATGCTGCTAAGTGTTTTACCGTAAATACCTCTGACCCCAAGTCCTCATTAAGGGCGAAATAAATTCACTCCTGTATAGAGAGCCAGCATATGGCCAATGGACTACTTAAGCACTATTAATCATTGCATCTGATATTCTTCTAATAAATAAATGTGCACAACATAGCTTACCAGAATGTTGTTAACCATTTTGCAGAAAACGATTTATAGGTGGCTAATGGGCAGGAATAAACAGGGTTTAAGTGGGCCTTAACCGGCAACAAACATTGTTATAGCTCTCTACACAAGATTGATTTTCAAACTAGTATTCTAGACTGCCTGGAACAACTGATACACCAGAGATCATAGGTGCAGGAAAGGACAGGATCTGAGGGTGAGTAGCTGAAGGGGATCACTGAAGTAACGTGGCTGTTGGTGGGAGCAGGGATGCTGAATATGAGGGTGAGAAGCTGACCTGTGTAGGTAAGAATGACAGTGATTGAACCAAGAACATTGTCAGACATGGAGCGTCAGAAGAGTTTATGATAAGTATTAAAATAAAACAAAGGAAAAGAAATAGAAAATGTATAGTCCAACATTTAAAAAAAAAAGCTAATATAGACTAAACAGATGAATACAAATAGTTTTCTTTCATTAAGTTGTATAGTTATACTTACAAAGCCAAACAACTATGAAAGAGTTACTAGTAACTTTTCTCTCTGCCCATAAACTACCTAAAAATGTCCTGTGCAAAATATACTTTGGCCTTGTAGTACATCATTCTGTATCATGAGTCTGTCAGTGCTGCATCGGATAGAGAATGGGCCCCTCACTCACTGTGGTGAGCATTTACTCACCCAGGTAGTCCCAGTGAAGTCAGTAGGACTTCACCAGAGCTCCACAACAGGGCCTGTAATATTCACTAAAAATTCTGTCCAAAAGCCAATCCTTTCCTTCCTAGACTTTTGCAGTCTTCTCCAGTTCAGAAGCTGGGCAGCTTTTCTTGTATTCAATCCTATGTTGCGGTCAGCAGTTCCAATATAAAACCGTTTTCACAGGCTTTTAGACCACCATTTAAAATCACAACGGGCTGAAAGTTTGGTTTCGCAAGTGATTGGCCCCACTGAATTTCTTCAATATTGAAAACATTTAGTTGAGCTCTCTTAAATCAGAGAGGGTTTAAAAAATAGACTTTTAACAGTTTTCGGTAGCTTTTCCCCAGGTTGTAGCAAGATGTACGCTGTAATATATGTTAGGAGGGAAAAGAGGTTTGGTTCATTACCTAGTAGATTGCTGGGAAAAGTACAACATTTTTCTGTTCATGCTCAGAATCCAGGAAATGCAATTTGTTCCCTTGGAGTCTGGGGTTAGTGGAAAGAAGGGGAAAAATGGATTCCCCATACCTGCCATGATTGCTTTTCCTGTAGGGCTGGATCCTGAGAAGCACTTCATGCACAGAAGCTGCAGGTGCTCATACCAGGACTGGGCACATGGGTCTGATTCTGCGTATAGGAATAGGAGCTCTATGCACTCAGTGCTACAGAATCAGCCTTAGAGTTCTATAGATAGCTGCATAGTATTCATGTGCCTTATAAAATATAAGCTCAGGTAGCACCTACCCTCTTTTTTTTTTTAATTGAAGCTCATTTAACTTTAGCCAGTGTAACAGAAAAAAGGCATGTGATTACATCAGTAGCATTGGCAGAGAAAGAAACCCTACATTTTTCACATTGATTTTCTTATGAGCCACTCATATGCAGTGCTACTGTCACAGGGGAGCATAAACAGAGCCAGTGTCGTCATCCTTACTGTCTTCCTAATTACTTTCTTCAGCTAGTGTCAATGCTACCTGCAGTATCCCTGGAGGAGATGCTATGGTGAGAGAGAAAATAGGGATAGGGTTGAAAGGACAAAGTGATCCCATGAGGGCAGGGGGCTTTGGGTCTTCTGAAATTGGGCTATTTGGACTTACTTAAGCTGTTCAAAAACTGGTGTTGGGGAATAGAAAGAAAACCAAAAAAAAAAAACTAATTTTACTTTTTTTCCCAAAGTGTTGTCAATATTTTTCTAAAATCATCAATTTAAAAAAAAATCTGATTAGTTCTATATAAGTACATAAGAATGGTCACACTGGGTCAAACCAATGGTCTGTCTAGCCCAGTCTCATCTACAACCTCATTGTTTACCCCTTTTCGAGATCATTTATGAATAAGTTGAACAGCACTGGTCACAATACAGATCCTTGGAGGACCTCACTATTTACTTCTCTTCACTGTGAAAACTGACCATTTATTTGAACCGTTTGTTTCCTTTCTTTTAACCAGTTACTGATCCATGAGAGGACTTCCCCTCTTATCCTATGACAGCTTTGGTGTGGGACCTTGCCAAAGGCTTTCTGAAAATCTAAGAACACTATATCCACTGGATCCCCCTTGTCCACATGTTTGTTTGACACCCTCAAAGAATTCAAATAGACTTCTGAAGCATGATTTCCCTTTACAAATGCTGTGTTGACTATTCCCCACCATATCATGTTCAGCGGTGTCTGATTCTGTTCTTTATTATTGTTTCAACCAGGGTGCTGAAACATTTTTAATAGTGGGGGTGCTGAAAGCCAGTCCCCTGTCCATATTCCCCTCTTCCCCCCCCGCCCCCCCGAGCAGGGGCCAGGAGCATGGTCATGTCTCCCTGAGGGAGGGAGGAATCCAGACAGAGGTAAGGGGGCCATAGCTGGGGATGGGCACAAGGCAAGGGACCCTCGGGTGCGGGGCTGGCAGCCATGTGCGGGGACAGAAGTGGAGGTGCAGGGCCGGCAGCCAGGACCCCCAGAAGCGGAGGCGTGGCACAGGGTCAGAAGCCAGTGGTCGGGTCGGGAGCACGGAGCACAGGGCCAGTAGCGGAATCCCATATAAAACCTGGGGGTGCAGCAGTTCCTGTGCCTACGGTTTCAACCAATTTGCCTAGAACCAAAGTTGGCTTAGCAGCCTGTAATTGCCAGAATCACCTCTGGAGCCTTTTTTTAAAAATCTGCATTATGTTAGCTATCCTCCAGTCATCTGGTACAGAAGCTGATATAAGAGAGAGGTTACATACCACGGTTACTAGTTCTGCATTTTCATATTTGAGCTCCTTGAGAACTATTGAGTGAATACCATCTGGTTCCTGTGATTTATTGCTGTTTAATTTCTCAATTTGTTCCAAAAGCTCATCTACTGACACCTCAATCTAGGACAGTTCCTCAGTTATGTCACCTAAAAAGAATGGCTCAGGTGTGGGAATCTCCCTGACATCCTCTGCAGCAAAGATTGATGCAAAGAATTCATTTAGCTTCTCTGCAACAGCTTTATCTTCCTTGAGTGCTCCTTCAGCGCTTTGATCATCCAGTAGCCCCACTGATTGCTTGGCAGGCTTTCTGCTTCTGAGGTACTTAAAAGTAAATGTGATCTCTTTTTTGGTGTCTCTTGCTAGTTGCTCTTCAAATTCTTTTTTGGCCTGCCTTATTAGACTTAACTTGCCAAAGTATAAGAGTTTAGGTTCCTTTCTATTTTCCTCAGTAGGATTTGACTTCCAATGCTTAAAAGATATATATTTGGTCTCTAGATGCCTGTTTTATTCTGTTTAGCCATGATGGCTTTTTTGGTCCTTTTACTGTTGTTGTTATTTATTTTTTATTTTGGATATACATTTAGTTTTAGCCTCTATTATGGTGTTTGTAAGACTTGCAGGCATTTAATTCTTGTGATTGTTCCTTATAATTTCTGTTTAACTAACTTCCCCCTTTTTAGATTAAATGCTATGTGGTGAGTTTCTTTGGTATTTTGCACCTACAAGGCTGTTAAATTTAATTACATTATGGTTGCTATTAACTGAACTGCTTGGTATGTTCCCCTCTTGGACCAGATCCTGTGCTCCACTTAGGACTAAATCAAGAATTGCCCCTCCCCTTGTGGGTTCCAGGACGAGCTGCTTCAAGAAGCAGTCATTCATGATGTTTAGAAAATTTATCTCTGCATCCTATCCTGAAGTGACATGTTCGCAGTCATTATGGGGATAATTGAATCCCCCTGTTAGTTTTTCTGCTTTTGTAGCCTCTGTAGTCTCCCTGAGCATTTCACAATCACCCTCACCATCCTGGTCAGGTGTTCAGTAGTATATTCCTTCTGCTATACTCTTATTATTTAATCATGGAATTTCTATCCATAGATTCTAGAGTAAGGTTTGATTCATTTAATATTTAATTATTAATAATTTTTACTATATTGACACTATGCTTTTTCACATATAATGCCACTCACCCACCAGCGCAATCTTCTGTCATTCCTATATATTTTGTAGCCTGATATTACCGTGTCCCATTGATTATCATTGTTCCAAGTTTCTCTGATTCCCCTTGTATCAATATCCTCATTCAATGCCAGGCACTCAGGTTCACCCATCTCAGTATGTAGACTTCTAGCAGCTGTATACAAGCACTTATAAAATTCATCAATATTTAGTTGTCTGCCTCCATGTGATATAATTGAATGGAATTCTTTTTTTGTTTCTGTTTCTATTCAGTTCCTATGTGTACTTTATCAACTTCTATCCTCTCCTTTTTACCAGGATATAGAGTATCTCCTTTAATCAATCCTCCTATAAGGGATGTGTCTGTCTGAACCATGTGCTCCTCCACACCTTTTGGCCTCCCCCAGCCTTTCTTCCCCTCCCCCAGCCCCCCTTTAAAAACTCGGCATTCCCCCACCCAAGGAAAAATCATTTACATTTTGTCTTTTTTTTTTAAGTTAACTCAAAATAAAAATTGGAACAACCTTTGAAATATGAACAGTTTCAAACAGCTGTACTTTAGTCTTCAGCTTTGAAAATGTTTGCCTAGGTCAGTGGTTCTCAAACTTTTGTACTGGTGACCCCTTTCACATAGCAAGCTGTCACGGAGTGTGGGGGAGACCAGGCCCTGCACCCCTGGCTTCCTGCGATTCACCATGACTCTCAGCCAGCCAGTAAAACAGAAGGTTTATTTAGACAATAGGAACACAGTCCAAAACAGGTCTTGCTGGTACAGAAAACAGCCCCCCCCCTTTTAATTAGGTCCATCTGGGGGCCCCAGGGAGGCCACAGCCCCGTCGGGTCACCACTCTCCATCTTTCCGCCAGCTCTAAACCTGAACATACCCTTCAGTCCCCTCC
This sequence comes from Chrysemys picta bellii, assembly GCF_011386835.1. Classification (NCBI taxonomy): domain Eukaryota; kingdom Metazoa; phylum Chordata; order Testudines; family Emydidae; genus Chrysemys; species Chrysemys picta. The sequence continues at coordinate 143,005,885 of NC_088793.1, read as the reverse complement.
TTTCTGGCTTTTTCCCAGCTTCTCCCCCAGCCTTTGTGTCCTTTGTCCAGTTTCCCAGGCAGAGGTGTCACCTTGCCTCCAACCCCCCTCCTGGGTTCTCAGGTTACGTGCTCAGGTATGCTCCCTTCCCCAATGCAGGCAGCCCCAGCAAAACTCCCCTGCAACCTTCCCAGGTCAATACTCCTCACTCAGCATTCAAATAACACATCAAGAACATTCCCACTTCGTCACACAAGCCTCTGAGTGTGACCCCCCCCTTATAAATTAAAAACACTTTTTTACATATTTAACACCATTATAAATGCTGCGGGGTTTGGGGTGGAGGCTGACAGCTCGCTACCCCCCCCCATGTAATAATCTTGTGACCCCCCCTCAGGGGTCCCAACCCCCAGTTTGAGAACCCCTGGCCTAGGTAGTTTCAAGTTGGGTCTTTCAAGGGCCTTACTATCGGACATCTTGGAATGACTAGCATGGGAATAGAAATGACTGAAATTAGTTTGTGTGCAAAGCCTAATGGAATTTATTGTGCTTAATAAAGTGGTGTGCACTTCACAAGCAGAGAAGTATGTTGAAGTGTTTCTGTAATACTTTGGCACAAACTGAGACTAATGGTGCTCCTTCACAAGGAAAAAGGTGTGTTCTTGCCTTGGGTTAGCTAACACATGGTAAGTACCATGAAATGAAAATCCCAGTGAAGACAAGGCAATGTGTAAGTTTCCCATGAGTGAGCAGGTCCAACAAAAGGCTATGACTACTCTATGAGCTGGGGGTGTGATTCCCAGTTCAGGTAGGCATACTTGTGCTAGCATGCTAAAATAATACTATAGCTGTGATAGCAGTGGCGACACCATGCTAGCCACCCTGAATGCAAACCTGCCTGAACTCTATGGGTACGTACTCAGGGCAGTTTGTACATGCTGCTGCTGCCCGTGCTACCATGGCTATACTACTGTTTTTAGAATACTAGCTCGGATGAGGGCTAATGCTAGTATGTGTATGTGAACTGGGAATCATTCCCTTAGCTTGTAGTGTAGATGTCATCTTGGGCTATGGGGGAGCCTAGAGTTACTTTGGCCTGCTAACTCATGTTAAAACTACAAACTGCCTTGTCTTCACTGGGATTTTACTTCATGTTTTACCTCAAAAGATTTTACCATGTTAGCTAATAGAAGGCAAGAGCACACCTTTTTTCTTAGTGAAGATAATGGGCCTAAGGGCCCGTTTGGACCCAGAGAGGTGTGAGAGGTAGGGAAAGAAGGGTTGGAGGCAGTGGGCTTGATCTTGCACCATTGACGTCAATGGGAGGTTTTACATTAACTGAAATGGGAGCCGATTATACGTGTGGGGAAAGCAGGAGAGGATATGATGCCTTCGGTTTGCTTGGGGACAGTACCCTGTGCAGTGGCACCTGCTACAGTTTTAGAAAAGGTGGACTTCCCTTCCCCTAGACAGTCCCACAGAAATGTACCTGGGCTATACCCGGACCTCAACAAGGCACACCCCAAGGTGTTGACTGAGCACTGCCAACAGCACTAGAAGCCCCTTGCACTCAGTGGGCCTGATTCCCTTCTCATTTAAACCAGTTTTACACCAGTATAACGCCATTGACTTTGGTAGAGTAATTTTTGATTTACGTCAATATAAGTGATAGGAGAATCAGCCTGGAGCAGGTAAGCAGCTATATTATGGCTGCTGCCTACGTGGGAACACTAAAGAAAATAACAATACCTAGCTCTTACAGTGCTTCACATCAATAGATCTCGTAACCCTTTACAAAGGAGGTCAGCATTGTTATCACCATGTAACTTCTGCTTGCGCAGAGTGGCACTTTGTCCCCCTTTAGTGGTGGCTAGGCCAGCTAGAGAATGATGAGCCTGCTACAAGCTTGGTTAAGAGAGCTGTGTCTTTTCGCTCATGCAGTAGAGGCTCATGCATTAAGCTTCAGAGGTCCCAGGTTTGATCCCAGCCGTTTACAGTCTACATTTTACAGCTGGCTCCCTACGTTATGGGAGTGCTACATAAGAGAGTACTGGTATATATGTCTATAATGGTTTTAAAGAGCAACGTCTATTGGCATATAAGCCTTTGGAGCATTGTTCATAAGTTGTAGGTTCAATACAGTTGTTTATGCACTGCAAGTGGCTTCCAAGTGCAGCTCTTAGCACCCAGCCCTTGGTAAACCCAGTGTTGCCAGCTGTCATGATTTCTTCATGAGATTTCTGATAGTTGGTGTATTTCTAAAATCCCCAGCTCCTGGAGTCATAAAAATATGTGAGTATATTGATTTTCATTTAACAAAATAAAAAATTCTCTAACCCTTAAGGGTGTGGACAAAAGCTAGAAAATGTAACCTACATGCACCCTAAAGATTAGGGTGGGGGGGAAGTAAACAGGTATTAGTTTTAAAATCTCATAATTTTGGCAGCCTGACTCATGTTCTTGAACACCTAGGGTTTGCAGTATTGTGAACCTGTACTGGGACAGCCATAGTTTAGTCCTGAAATATTTGATTTACCTTTATGCTGCCATGAAGATGGAAAAGTGAGAGTAGTCATTTTAAAATATCATCAATAATAAAAACTCACCATGAATGGAGGGGCTTTTCTTGAACCTTAAAAGCCCGATTCTAGTGATGCCACATACATTTCTTTTGGTTTTCACTTTTCCCTTGCCTAGAATTTGGCAGAAGTACTGAAAAGTATCCATAATATAAATGGCAGGTCATTAACCTACGGGGGTAAGGGGAAGGTGATAAGCCAAGGACAGCAGCTATAATCTTTCACACCAACCAGGACAGAGAACTCTGCAGCCTTCTAACAGCTGAAGGGAAGGCAGATGCCACAAAAAATAGATGATTTACATACATGGTTGGGTGCTGACAAGAAATTAGGTGAATTTCTGACACATCATCCTGTTATATGGAATGTTTACAAGACAAAAGCTTCTTTACATCCTAGACATATTTTACCCTCAGGGTGAGTAAGTAATAGCTGAGGTTAAAATAAAATAAAATAAAATAAACATGTTTGTTGTTGATGGTTATTTTCATTCCAGGATAACCAGACCTGTCTCTGCTTTTCATTAATAGTACAATCTATCTCAAACTGTCAGTATGCAGAATAAAATTTTGTTTGTATAAAATGTGTACAACTAAAGGAACCCTTGTCATAACACTTTGGGGGTGGAGGGGCTGTCTACTTTCCCAACATCTTCAGTTTAAATGTCATTTCTAGCAAACTATAGGGATAAAAAACATCTCAGAATACAATCTTTAGTTGGGGGGGTGGTGAGAAAGCGGGGAAGGTTTTATTTTTCAAAGAATGAAAAACGGTGCTGCCAGTCCTTATGGGAATCCTAACACCCATGCAAAGATGTGCATACCTTCAGCTGGTGATGTGCACCCATTATCAGTGAGTACAATTTGGTTCCCAGGGATTGGAAGTAGAGACAGGTCCAAAACAAAACCATTGATCTGAAACCTCAGACTCTGTGGTAGTTTGATTGGAACCTCAGGGCAGGCATCTGGCTTTAGACTGAATGAAAACCAAATGGTGTGAACACCTGCAAACTTTGGAAAAATATGGACCCACATTTGGTTCCTGATCCAACCTTTGCACCTGAATCCCATCTCCAGTTAACAGAGCCTTGGAATTTCTCTTCATGGTGGAGTTTGAAGAAGGAACTCTGGACACACTGGAAGTGGGGGAGTGATTAGAAACTGTGGACCCAATCCTTCGAAGCATCTTCTGGAAGCTGATTTCATTTCTGCATTAAAATGGGACTTGTGGTCACTCAGCACCTTGCAGGATCAAGCCCTATGATTTTATCATGGTGGGAAATGCCTCCCTAGCTATTTTATCAGACCTACCAAGATCTTCACTTTCCAAGACATTTTGGATGCTGTACGAAGTACTGGGTACAGTTACCAAGCACCAGATTCTGTTTTCTAACACCTTGTAGTTCTGGCTGCCAGAACGGCAACAAAGTGTCTGCCCCATCCCTTACATTCATCATATTTCTGACTGACCAGAGATTCCACAGAGGAGGACACGGGGTAGGAGTGGGGAGCTGTCATGGAATGAGAATAGCTTCTATGTTACCCTGAATCAGCTCCCTCCCTCAGCGGTAACCTACATCCAACTGGAACTGAGAAAACTGTCAGACCCCTATCTCTATTCATCTGCTCCTTCCATGGGAATTCTCCATCTTGATTCAGCCACAAATACCTCCCTATATCTCTGGTAAATAAGAAGTTGACCAAGCAGCAACTGTTTGAGGAAGAGTGCCGGGAGTAGAAATTCAGGATTGGGAGTAGAACAGAAGTGTCAGCAACTGGGGAAAGAGGGGGCAAGGGTCATTCATTAGGGATGAGGCCATGCTGTTGGAGCTGGCTAGAGGCCCTAGCTGGAGGGTACAGCAGTCATCAGGTAGCAATGTGATGTAGCTGCTATTCCCTGGCTCCAGCAATGTATTTATTGCATCATAGGCTTGGGCTGGGAGTGATTCCTCCAGCTGGGCACATGAACCAGGAGTGGTCACTTGGTGCACCAAACTGGCTCTGCCTTACACTCTGGCTGAAAGGGCCTAACTGTATGTTCCCTGCATGGTGATTTCTCAGTACCCATTCAGTATGCAAATCCCTGAACTCCGACTGGCTCTTATGTTTGATATTATAATTTGTATTCCACTAGTATGCAGAGGCCCCACCACAGGAGCAGGCTCCATTGTTCCAGAGTCAGTTGCTAGTTATTAAAACAGGATAAGTTTTATTTATTGACTGATTATTGCATGTCTGTTTTGACAATATGAATTGAAGACCATATAAAAGTATGAAGAATGGACTGGTGGGTGCTTATTACCATAAACTGAATGGTAGAATAATTGTGGGTCTGAAGGCTTGGGATCCGCAGACCAAGAGCTATCCCCTGAATACTAACTAATCCCAGCTAGGATTTTCAGGCGTGATAGCATCTGATATAACAGAGCTCTCCCGTCACAGGAACATTCGAAGCTGACTTCTAACAGGTGTATACTCTTCACACATACATGGATATTCTTAAGGGCAAACTGAAATGCTTTTTAAGCAAGTGGCTCTGTTGGAAGTGAAGTAAATTTTCCACGGACTTGAAAGGGAGCAGGAGCAGGTTCTAGATATATAAATCTGTTTAAGATCCTAAACTATTAGGATTGAAATTCACCCCTGTGCAGAGGGCTTGCATTAAGCATGTATACACCAATTAAGTCACACTTAAGCCCTTAACATAGGGCTTAAATGTCACATAGCTTTGCACTGGCTCTTTGCATGGGGTGAATTTCATGCTTTGTTGTTTTTAAAAGAAACAAACAACCTTATTAAATGCATAAGGCTATTTTTTCCTCTCTTACACCAGTGCACCCTCCATTGAACATGATTTGGGGAAAGGGGGGAAGAATGACACTAACTGTGATGGGAATTTAGCCTGAAATTGTTCTAAATTATAATAAAATGACATTCTCATTTGTTATTGACCTACTTTTGAATGTGAAACATCACAGTGATAACTGACTTTCTCTATTTAATGTAATCTGTACCTACATGCTAAAAATAGCTCTGTTCAATAGTTGTGGGCTACCCTGCTTCTGCAAATATAAAAAATGGGTAATTATTGCTGAGCTACAAAATCTCCAAAGAAGAGAAATAGGGGCAGATTTTCAAAGGCACAAAGTGGTAGTTAAATGTATAACTCCTAACTGTGCTTTTGAGAAACTCCCTAGAATGAATAGCATTATTCATTAGTATTTCCTGCTCATCCTGGTGGTGAATCCAGTGCTTCCTGCAAATGATATAAAGTAACCGGAAAAAAAGAATATTCTTACACCACTGATTTATGCTCTCTCTCCACCTGTCCCTTTCCAATCTTCAACTTATAATGGACTGCGGTGATCTATTTAGCACAATAAAATTAAGAGTTTGACACATACTGACAAAAGCAAGAGACTTTTGTCTGAGGCACAGGGATAGCCTGACTCTATAAATTATTTTATTTAATTTATTTTATATATAATATAATTTGATGAAATGTTGCTGTTTGTCAAATTATTGAATGAATGGTATTTGGCCATGGCAAGAGGTGATCGAATGCTGCCCAAAATATTCCCTGGACACAGTATTCCATGTGAAATGACAAATATTGTCAATAACATATTTGACTAGTTGAGCAGCTCCTGCAGAGATTAAGTAACTTGCCCAAAGTCACAACAGCTCACCAAATGTCAGCCAACAAACTCAAAGCGAACAAACCCATTTTCTTTTCTATTCCTTTATCTCTGTTCCTCAGCACAATCCATTTTTATTATAAATATAATTCTGATAAAAGACAAACCCTCTGGTGTATCTTTATGAATCATAGAAATGACTGATTGTGGAGAACAAGGGAAGAGGATAAGATAAAATAGTCACAGATTAGCACAGCGTGGTCAGAGGGTTGACCCTGGTTGTGAAGGGCTTCCATAGTACCTTGGTGGGTGCTATAGAAAAAAAAACTTGACTAGATGAAATGAGATGGAGCAAGGAAAGAAGGCAGAAGAAGGAACTGAGAGAGGATGGAAGGAAGGAAGGAAAGAATAAACAACCAGACCAGAAAGAGAAAAAACTCCCCCACTGCTCCTAAGAATAATCCTCTTAGAATGATTGCAAATGTACATTGAATTCTCTGTCTCAATTCTTTGTTCATTACCTCAGTTATTCCTGTCATAGATCTCTGGCAAGAAACAAAAAAACCTCTCTCAATTTTTCAAGCCACAAAGTGTCACTGGGGAAAAAGGTGCCCTTTCCCATATCTGCTCTATCCCATAGCCTCTCTCTCTTGTAGCACTCCACTGTCTGGCACTCTGCCATTTCAGACTGCTAAGATTCCTCTATACTGCTGAGAATCACAGAGCAAACAGGAATCCAAATGCCTTTGTTTGTGAAAACAATACATTTTTGTTTCCACTGAACTACAAGGCAAACCAAATTTGGGTATGTTTGCAAGCGGTTTTGTGTAAATGTACCTTTCAGCAAGTCATTTGCCAATGAATCAATGTTAATATTTTGCCACCCTCAGAATTTAAAGTTACCTTCTGCAAATGGTGTGTAATAGAAGATCAGTTTCTTTGCCCACACTTTATTGGAAGGGGAGGGCAAGTATTCTAGTGGGTGAAACAGTGTTATCTACTCCAACCTTGGGAATCAAACTAGTTTAAAGAGTTTGCAGGGAAAGGGAAGGAAAACTGCATACCCATGCTCTCCATCCCCATTGCAAACATGCTTCTTATTCCATGAGTGACTCTAAGTTCCACCTACTTTCTCTTCTGGTTCCTGTAGCAGCCCCTACTGTATCAGCAACAGGGCACAGCTCACCTGCACATAGCTGGAGGCTCAGGTGGTTGTTTACCAGCCATTTTAAGCCTCTCATATCTGTCTGTGGGCTTGCTTAGCTTCATCCTAGGTGATACTAAATGATGTTCCCATCCATGGGATAGAAAGGAGGTGTTTTCAAGGTGTTGAGTGCCAAGTAATTTTATCCCCAACATTGCTACAAATGTATAGGCTAGAGAAACAAGTATTGGTATGCCCCATTCTCTTTCAATGCCAATTCAATGAGGAAACTCCCACTATTTTAGTCATAAGGAATTCTTTGCCAGACCTTAGGGGAACCACAGTTAGACAACCAAAATAATTACAAACTATGACTGTTTTACTGGTAAAGAAAGGAAAAGGAAAAAATATTAAAACAAACCAGAGCACCAAAAAAAAGTCACTTCAGTTACAATCTTTTCTGTAAAAAGCAACAGAGGGTCCTGTGGCACCTTTGAGACTAACAGAAGTATTGGGAGCATAAGCTTTCGTGGGTAAGAACCTCACTTCTTCAGACTTGCATCTGAAGAAGTGAGGTTCTTACCCACGAAAGCTTATGCTCCCAATACTTCTGTTAGTCTCAAAGGTGCCACAGGACCCTCTGTTGCTTTTTACAGTTTCAGACTAACACGGCTACCCCTCTGATACTCAATCTTTTCTGTATATCTTTGTAGAGAACTTTCAGAAGATATTACACCTTTGAGAGGCAATCTGCCCTTAGAGGGGAGCAAAGTACTTTATTTCCAAAATTTGTAGTGGATCCTGTCTTGATGTATCCTAGGTAACAAAACAATTTACTGGTGGATACAAGAATTTTCTTTAAGGACAGGTGAGTCTTGTTTGATTTGTCATGGATAACCTAAACAATTTACTCACCTTTGCCCATTTATAATCCTAACCAAGGCCTACGAAATCAAAGAAAGTGTTTAAAACAGTAACTTAAAAGAAGCTAGTCAAAGTTATCTTGAGACTGGCAAATCAATGAACATCAAGAATCTTAAATCCAAACTAAATCCCACTATATCCCTCTGTTTACCAAAACATAGCCTATATCTCCTCTCCAGGAATACAGCATCTAAACAATTTGGTGTTTAACAGAAAAACATGTTATCTTAAGTTACAATGGCATTTCAATATCCCATTAAAATTATTACAAGAAAAATTTAAATCTAATTCCTTGGCAGTGCATTGTAACTTCATCTCATCCACAATACTGTAGTCTGAGTCCTGTCATCATATTGCAGAAACGGTGCTGAAGTGGACTGGTGCTGTTTCTTTGTGCTGTGTTAAAGCCTCTTAGGATGGATTTGTCGGGAACAAATCATGCCAAACCAACCTAATTGTTGTCTTTGACAAGGATACTGGCCTAGTGGATGCGGGGGAGCAGTAGACAGGCTATATCCTGATCTTCATAAAAATGTTGACATAGTCCATCATGACATTCTGATAAGCAAACGAGGGAAAGTTTGGTTTAGATGTAATTACTATAAAGTGGGTGTATAACTGGTAGAAAAAACATACTCAAAAGATGATTATCAATGTGTTGCATTTCTGATTTGGATAATGGAGTAGAGCAGTGTTTTCCAAACTTGGGACGCTGCTTGTTCAGGGAAAACCCCTGGCGGGCCGGGCCGGTTTGTTTACCTGCTGCATCCGCAGGGCCGGCCGATGGCTCCCACCGGCCGCAGTTCACTGCTCCAGGCCAATGGGAGCTGTGGGGAAACACTAGAGTAGAGAATGCTCTTAAAAAATTTGCATTTGACACCAAGTTGGAGGGGTTGCAAGCACTTTGGAAGACCGGATTAAAAATCAAAAGGACCTTGACGAATTGGAGATTTGGTGTGAAATCAACAAGATGAAATTCAATACAGACCAATGCAAAGCACTATACTAAGGAAGGAAAAATCAAAAGCACAAATACTAAATGGAGAATAACTGGGTAGTTGCTAAAAAGGATCTAGAGGCTATAATGAATCACAAAGTAAATATGAGTCAACAATGAGATGCAGTTGTGAAAAAGGCTAATTTCATCCTGGGATGTATTCACAGGAGTATCATATGTCAGTCACAGGAAGTAGCTGTCCTGCTCTACTCGACACTGGAGAGGTCTCAGCTGGAATACTGTGTCTAGTTCTGGGTCACACACTTTAGGAATGATGTGGATAAATTGGAGAGCAATAAAAATGATGAAAAGTTTAGAAAATTTGACCTATGAGGACAGATTAAAAATTAGGCCTGTTTTTTTTTTTTGGAGGGTGGGGGGGGAGAAGAAGAATGAGGGCACACATGATAAGTCTTCAAATATGTTGATGGGAATGAATTGTTCTTCACATCCAATGAAGGTAGAACAAGAAGTAATTGGCTTAATCTGCAGCAAGGGAGATTTAGGTTAGATAGCAGGAAAAAAATGTTCTAACCATAAGAATAGATAGGTACTGGAAAGGTTACATAGAGCAGTGGTTCTCAGCCTTTTTTCATTTGTGAACCCCTATACAATTTTGAATGGAAGTGGGGACCCCTTTGGAAATCTTAGACATAGTCTGCAGACCACAGATTGAGAACCAGTGACCTAGAGAGGTTGTGGAATCCCTGTTGGAGATTTTTTTTTAAGAGGTTGGACAATCACCTGTCTGGGATGGTCCAAGTATATTTGGTCCTGTCTGAGCATAGGGAGAATGAACTAGGTAACTTCTAAAGGTTCCTTCCAGCCCCACATTTCTGATTCTTTTGTGGGATTTTTTCTTACCTGTTGTTTCGCAGCTGCTGTTTGATGCACAGGTTGAGCTGTGAAGAGTGTTGTAAAGTTAAGGAGGGGAGCAGAGAGTTTCTTTTTCAATTAGAGGATTTTTATAACCCTTATGTCCCCCAAAATTTCACTGCAGGAGGAAAATATGCCTCTTCCAGGGTTGGTTAGATTCAAATTAGTTGTTGTCATCCTTTCATTGACTCAGTACCTTCAGAGGCTGATCTTAGAAACATCTTCAGTTCATGAATGTGTAGGCTGTTGATGCATATGCAGTAGGGCTGTAAATTTTACTCAACTTAATTGTTATAGTGCCCTGGTCTCTGTAGTGAGAAATTCTCAGAGCATCTTTAGAGTTTTAACTCTTTCTTTTATTTAGTCCATTCTCTGAGATATTCCTTTAGTTCCATCAGTGTTTAATCGGAGTTGAAATTCTGTTGTAGATAAGTCCAAACAATCTTATTTTCTAAATAAAAGTGTTTCAGTTCTCAAAATAGTCTTTTTAAACTTAAGTAATTCTTAAAGAGCATCTTTAATTTATGTAGTCCTTCAAAAAGGCATTGTTTCTTCTTCTTAACAGTCTTTGTAGAGGTCTTTCTGAGTTTGGTAAGAAAGGTGCTTGAGCACTGCCAGATAACGAATTGGTTCCCTAACTAATATAAATATTTAACATTTAAATGGTTTCTCATATTAATAATTAGTTATAGCAAGGTCATTGGATTCCATGTTGATATATTAAGCATTTTACCACTCACATAGCAATGATATTAGGAAATTACTTTAGAAGCCTTACATTTAGATAAAATATTTGCAAATATACTTCTTTAAAGAAGCTGGTTTGATCTTTAAGCATTTGACTGTAAACAAAGGAAACCATTGAGAGGAAACATATTTCTTGAATTGTGTCCAATTTTGATGTCCAAAATTCAAGAAGGATGTTGATAAACTGGAAAGGATTCAGAGGAGAGACATGAGAATGAATAAAGGATTAGAAAACATGTTATAGTGACAGACTCGATCTACTTAGCTTAACAAAGAGAAGGTTAAGCAGTGACCTGATAGTCTATAAGTACCTCCCCAAGAAACAAATGTTTTATAACTGGCTCTTCAATATAGCAGAGAAAGGTATAATACAATCCAATGGTTGGATGTTTCCAGGTCGACAAATTCAGACTAGAAATCAGGCTTTTTTTAATAGTGAGGTTGATTTAACCATTGGAACATGGTGGATTCTCCATCATTGGTGATTTTTAAATCAAGACTGGATTTATTTTCTAGAAGATATGCTCTAGTACAGGGGTTCTCAAACTGGGGGTCGAGACCACTCAGGGGGTCGCGAGGTTATTACGTGGGGGGTCACGAGCTGTCAGCCTCCACCCGAAACCCCGCTTTGCATCAGCATTTATAATGGTGTTAAATATATAAAAAAGTGTTTTTTAATTTATAAGGGGTGGGGGTGGGGTCACACTCAGAGGCTTGCTATGTAAAAGGGGTTACTAGTACAAAAGTTTGAGAACTACTGCTCTAGTAGTTATTTTGGGGAAGTTCTGTGGCTTTTGTTATATAGGATGTCAGAGTAGATGATCACAGTGGTCCTTTCTGGCCTTGACATCTATGAATCTATAAGACTTGGAAGTAACCAGCATCTTCTAAAAAAACCACTTCCAACCATCAGTGGTTTTCAAAGTTTGAAGGCTTTAGCACACCTATAGAAGAAGGTACTTTCAATAAGAATCTTTATTAGCAGTTTTTTTCTTTTAGAGAGGAGTAAAGGAAAGCCCACTTTTACAACTTAGTTTTATAACTCTGCCAACACATGTCTGCATTCCTCTTTGCTCCTAAACAGAACATCTTTACGTTCTTTGAAAGTCAGGAGGACTCCTTCTGTATATAAATATCTGACACAGTTTGTTTTTTCAAGGTAAGATCATGTCTATACCGCAGGGGCGGACAAACTTTTTGGCCTTAGGGCCATGTTGGGTTTCCAAAATTGTATGGAGAGCCGGTTAGGGGAGGCTGTGCCTCCCCAAACAGCTAGGCATGGCCTGCCCTCCTCCCCGCTTCTCGCCCCCTGATGGCCCCCCAGGACTCCTGCCCCATCCAACCCTCCCTGTCTCCTGATGGTTCCCTGAGACTCCTGCCCCATCCACCACCCCCTCACTCCCTGCCCCTGACTGTCCCCTGCTGCCCCATCCAACCCCCCCTCCTTCCTGAATGCCCCCTAGGACTCCTGCCCCCATGTTCCCAGCCCTCTGAACGCCCCAACCCCTATTCACACCCCTGCCCCTGACCACCACCCCGAACTCCCCTGCCCTCTATCCAACCCCCCTGCTCCCTGACCCCTTACCGTGGTGCCCGGAGCACTAGGACAGGCAGCCGCACTGCCCAGCTGGAGCCAGCCACGCTACTGCGCAACACAGAGCACCGGCTCAGGCTGTGGCTCTGCAGTTGCGCTGCCCCAGGAGCTCGCAGCCCTGCCACCCAGAGCATTGCGCCGGTGGCGCAGTGAGCTGAGGCTGCAAGGGAGGGGGAACAGCAGGGGAGGGGCCAGGAGCTCAGGGGCCTGGCAGGAGAGTCCCGCGGGCCAGATGTGGCCTGCGGGCCGCAGTTTGCCCACCTTTGCTATACCAAATGGTAGCGGATACCAGAGATATGTCCTGTTCTTTGATTAAAACCCTTTGTGGTTTGGCTGTCTTTTCACCAGGCTGGTCCTTGGATCGATTCCCTATAATTTACAACTTGCAACAGAAAACTTCTGTGAAATATTTTATACAAATCACAATAACCAGTGCTCATGTACATTTTCAAAACGTAAAAACAGTATGGAGTTAAAACAAGAGAAGTTATGAAAGCTCTTTTTTAGAGCCTCTAAAACCACACTTAAGCGTTTTACAACGCAGGATGTTATCAAGTTTAACATTTTGGGAGCTGGTCACTAGTTGACAGAAAGCAGAATTCCTGGTATTTCTTTAAATTAGCCTGACATTTAATTTTACAAAATAATTAGCCAAAACATAAGTATGTGGTGGTATATTCTCCAAGTATCAAAGGTATAAACATAATTGTAGGTATCTCTTAAAATTCAGTAGAGGCGCAGGTGAGTTTGTAATGGCCTAACATTATAAGAATACAATTTTAATTAATAATCATTTTCCCATAAATCTTGGACTTTCTCCCTTACAATCCCCACTCTGAACAGCTTCAAACGTACTCCTGATCTGAGGAAACATAGGCAGGAGGAGACAGGGAGAGCAAAAACCAAGTGCTGGAGCAAAGGTAATTGTAACAAGAGAGGGAAAAACAAGAGTGAAAGGAAAACAAGAGAACGGTCCAGAAAGGGAAAGAGGAGGGGGGAAATTGACTGAAAGGGATGAGGGGGCTAAATATCTATAGAAATCAGGTCACATATTTAGGAGCTGAAATATGGATTTTAGGTATCTGGCTTTAATCACCCATTTTTGATAATGTTGGCCTTAAACTTCCTGTGCCTCAGATTCCATATCTTTAAAATAGGGATAATTCTCACCTTGCCAGCATGGATCTTAGGGTTAATTCCTGTTCTGAATCTGCCTTGAAATCCTTGTGTAACCAATCAGCCTGAGCTGACAGTAGAATTTGAACCCAGAGCCTAGAGTGCCTTACCCACTTGTACTAAAGGACTACGATCCTTAGATTGAAGCTGTAGCAGACCCATTAACCTCTTCAACCACTAGAGGATAATAAAGACCCATACTCCAGCTGTGATGCAAATATAGTGACACACAATGCACAGAGAATATATTCAGTGGAGAGATTGTACTCAATTATTTTCATCGCGCAACTCATTATTGATGTTTGCTGTAAACTGATTGCAAACAAAATAAGAACAGCTGATGTTTCAGATTACACCAGGGAGGTTTTAAAGGTGTCAGGTTCCTAAATGATCATGAGGGGTAATCCTTATTTGGATTGTCTGAATGCTTCTTCTGAGGTTCATTTGTTAGATCCCTTTCCCTTTGCTTTTCCTTTTTACTCTCGGGTTTTTCTGGGAATACACTGCTACTGTATTCATTCCACTTCTCAGAGGACTCTGATTCTACAGCAGAATATTTGGAATGAAGCAATTTCCTCCTCCTAAGAAGTGTGTGATATAATCAGTTTACTGTATTTCAGCGGTAACATGCAGTACTTTTCTATACCACAGCAGAATAAATAGCCATGCCTATTTGATAGCTGTGCTGTGCTGTGCTGTGCTGTGCTGTGCTCTGTGTGTGTGTGTGTGTGTGTGTGTGTGTGTGTGTGTGTGTGTGTGTTGAAAGCTGCTATTGTGAGGAAGGTCTAGTGGTTATTATAAATTATCTGTATGGGAGTATTTGGTGCAATTCTGTTTCACTGTTCTTAGATCTACAGTATACATGTATGCAGCCTTTCCCCATGAGATGTGGTTCAAACCTCCTCCCTGGTGCTTTCTGCTGGCAGTGGCTTCTCCCCTCTCCACACATAGGTCTTTGTTCTTTTTTGTGCCTCTACCCAAGGTAACGCCTCACCATGCCTGAGGGACAAGAGATGATCTCCCTTAGGAAAATTCATAATGCTACCATGGCTGGCAAGGAACAGTCAGAAAAACAATGAAGACCATCAACATAAATGCCAGCAAAGAAATAACACCCCCCCCCAAAACAACAATATAACAAAAAGGGACTTTACTGGGAAAAAGAAAATAGGATCTGGGAAGGAAAGTGTTAGCTAGTAAGTAATAAACACTAACTCAATACAACTCCTTCCCAACCCTCATCTCCCTACCTGGCTCCTTCCCAGACAGATGGTTTGAAGAGGTTGAGTTCAGAAGCTCTTTGAATGCAGGCCAGCTTAAACCAAACAAAGGGGTCTCTTACAGTGTCCTGAGGCAGGGTCCACACCTGACTCCCTAATCTGGAGTCCTATTGAGGTCGCAGCTGGCTCTTAGAAACCAGTGCCAGGTCATATCTCCACCACTCTGGATGCTGGTCTCTGCAGGACTGGAACTGCATAACCCATGCACTAGATCCCACAGCTATTCAAAGATTCCCTATTGGCCTCACCAGGAATTTCTAGTCCATTCTGTTTCCTCCCCAGATTCTAAGCATGCTGGGAAATGATGTAACAGGGTTCTGATAGCCATTGTTGTAGTCCGTTGTTTAGGACCTCTTAGAAGCTCAGTCCAAAGTTTCAGGAGCTAGCAAACTCTGAGTGGGGGTTACATATAAAACTAAGGAAGCAATAGTCCCATTGAACATGCATTATCAGAACCAGAGTTTAGGCAGGCCAGAGAAAAATTAGGGGGGAAAAATTAAAAACAACCCATACACAGTAGCTCATAGTGCAGGACTATCAATGAGGGGGAACAAGCTGTGCTCTATAAAGGATTGTAGTAGCAGGAGGCTCAAACCCTCTGCACTTTGGAGATCTGAAAAGGCATTCTTCATTACTGAGGCAGAATCCCTCTCTGAGTTCCCCATGGGGTGGGGCAGTTCCCCTATCTCTTCATATGGGCTATGCCAAGATAGGATGGTGTGGTTCATAAGTAGTAAATCAATATAGCTACTCACAGGAGTAAGGACACCTTATGCGAGTTAAGGCTTTGTAGGCCCCAACCCACAGTAGATAAAAAGAATTGTAGTAGCATAAGAAAAATATCTGCTTACTAGCTGTTACTCCACAGCTAGTAAGCAGATATTTTTCTTATGCATCTTGCTATTGTGCTTCTAAAGTAATCTGGGAAAACTTTTATTTTCAATGGAGAGAGTTTCACTTGTCTTAGAGATCAATGATTTAATTTCTCATATCAACACTTTTTATGGTAACATTGTCACCTGTCATACAAAGAGCTTAATTCTGCAACCTTTAATTTTGCAGACCTTTACTCCACAAGTTGTCCCACTGATTTTATTTGGACAGCTCATGGAGAATGGTACTGCTCAGCGTTGGAGCTGGCTGAATATTGGCAATTACAAAAAGGTGAAGGGTGGGGGATTTGTTTTGGGTCAGACCATAAATGAAAAGTTTTGAAAAATCAGCTGAAAAAAAATAATTTGGAATTGAACAAAACATTTTGTTTTGGCAAAATCAAAATGTTTTACTTTGCTTTTGACAATTTTTAAATGTTTAAATATTTTTAAAAATAAAATGAAAGGAAATTTTTAAACAAAAATTTGTTTCCGACTGAAAATTAAAAAAACGAAAATGTTTTGAAACAAAATATTCAGCAAAATTGAGTTTTTGCTAAACATTTCAGTGTTGCTCAATGTGCATTTTTCACTGAAAAAAGTTTTTCCGGCAAAATTTCACCCAGCCCTAATAAGCTTGAATAAGGGTTGGAGTATTACACCCAAAATTTATGTTGCACAAAATGTACATTTTAATATCTATAGATCTATCATTATTCAATTTGGTTTTGATGCACATATAAAAAACTTTTAACTGACTTGTTCTTCTACTCGTCGTGTAAAAGAACCAAAATGCTGTTGGATAACATTTTCAAAAGTGACTAAGTTACTAATGTAAGGCTTTCAGGACCACCAAGTAGGCCCTCAGCTAACCTTATGAACCTAGCAAAGCAAACAACCACTGCTTGCTGTAGCTGACAAAACCACTGCTGACTCCAGAGCATCTCCAAGGAACAGGTTTATGTCAGCATAGGCACAGAGTGCCACACCCCAGTGATCGAGATATGTCAGGCCAATGATCTGGCTGAGTATTTACAAACAAGGTTGTACATAAACAAAGACTGAAGTCTGTGTACCCTCAAGATAACAACCTGCATTCTATCAACAGCCCTTCTGATTCATTACATCATAATGATTAACAATATCTATGATCACATATAAGTTTCTGCATTACATACTATTGTATTAGTTATAGATGGTTATGCACTTGCTTAGGTGTAACACTAACCAGTATGTGATATATCTATATCTATATATATGTGATCCATTAAATGCACTTAGGCCCTTACCATGAGGAAAGTTCAGCTAATCACTGTCTTGCCTCCTTACAACTTAGATGCTCAAGTCAATGCATATGTCAGAGGGGCTTAGGCAGATAGGATTAGATTCTTAAAAGTATTTAGGTGCCTGAAGATGCAAATGGATGCCTAATAGGAGTTTCAAAAGCACCAAAGCTTCTGACACTCATTAGATGTCATGGAATCCAGGTGCTTTTATAAATTCCATTAGATGCCTATCCACATCTTTAGGCACCTTTAAATATCTGGCCCCTTAGAAAATCTTACCCATTACCTTTTCTTTCTACACCAGAAGTTTGTTTATATAGAGAGATTTATTCTTTTAATTTTAAAACGGCCCCACTGCATTTCTTGTGTAATGGATATGTTACAATTCACTGGTTAAATCAGTGTACTTCTGTAGGGAATTCTGAGACTTAAGCAAAAGTACAACAATGAAAATGCTGCTTTGTTTTGCATCACTTTGATTTCACTCCGGGTATTGTGAAAAAACGGTTTCCACCGCGCGTTGAACTCTGGTTATGACCGTTGTAAATGGGAAATTCCTCATGCTGCAGTCAGGTGGGCTGCACTGCAGCAAATCCTCTCACTAGAACATTATCTGCCATACAGTTCATGAGTGCAGCCCAGACAAATTCCATCAAGTGCTCATCATACAGTTCAACAGGCTTCATCATAGCACACTGCATAACTTTGACAAATTGTTCTTTTTGTGTGTGTGTGGGCTCATCCGTCACTTTAAAATATTTAGTTTTAAATCTAATAGAACAAAAAGGGGCTCATGGGGGAAATTTGGCAGAAAGAAGTGTGGACTAAATACATACTGTTCATAAAACCAAAGCAGGATTTAACAGAGTCTTGTATCTACTACCTTACCATGGTCATGGCAGATTTGCTGTCACTCTAACTTAAGGAAGCATGTTTGTATTTGACTCTGTACGGTAGTTACCATGGTTTCACTATAATAGCTAGTTAGAATTTTCAGGGCTGTTGTGCGCTTAAAGAAAGAGAAGGCCAGGGTAGTTTTACTATAGTGCCTTTATCTTGAGTACATATGCACTTGAGCTCTTTATCTGTCTAATATTGTATATCTGCTGACACTGCATTTATGACTTACTGTAAAATGTAACATTGATAACAAAAGCAGTTTGTGTAATGGTTTTCTATAAATCATGCAAAGCTTTCAAACATTAAAGTTGACATACCTTACCAGGCTCCACTGTAGATTGTGCGTTTCAGAACAGGGAGATTTTAAAAAATAGCTCTCCTGTGGGATGCAAAATTTGCCTGTATCTCTGTCCTGTGAGTGATATCACAAGAGAACATTGCCCTCTGGTGTCACAATTTGGTGGCTTTGCTCTTCTCCCCCCCCTCCCCCCCCCCCCCGATCTTTCCCTCCCCCTATTTTTCTTCCTTTGTATTCAATGCAACAGTACCAAAAGCGGTAGTGCATAAGCATGTGTGAAAGATATGAGAGGGTTTAATTCACATTTAGACTAAGACCTTTTCACATCTCTGACAATGTAAACTGGCCTTAAAGTGATCAATTTACATTTTCACCAGAGTGGGAAAAAGTGGCCTTAGGGAAAATGAGAACTGGGTTTCTGCAAGTTTGGTGATATTGTCAGATATTTGATTTTTATTCTTTTCTGTGTGACAGGGTAGGGTGATTAATATTTACACCTTGTGGTAGATAGTTTAGTAACACATTTAGGGTTAAATCCTACCTGGCCAAATGAAGCGGAGATATAGGCCTGTTCATTCTCTACTACTGGAATCCTTCAAGTTATTTATGGCAAGTCACATGGATGTGTGGGAACTGCACTTTGCTCTAGTACCAAGCACTAGCAAAGTGCCCCCCTGGTTAGCACTCACTACAGATTGGCGCATACCTGGCAACCTGGAAACGGAATTGATAGTGATTACAGGGATGATCATCCACAGTGCATGCCTCTTTGGGCACATGCTGCATGGACTAATGTGTTGGCTTACTATCTCTTTTACACACTCCTTCCTTGTTGCCTGTATGAGGCGAAAAGGCTCCTTGCAGCTGCTCCCCCAAAAAGTCTAGTTCATCAGCTGTCAAGTAACAGTAGTCTGTAAACTTTGTTAGATTTCCAAAATTAGGCTGGAATATGTTAAGAGTCCCCATTGTGCTCATTCCACAGAGGATATGAGTCCATTACAGCTTGCAGCTGGAGAGCCTGGCAATTTAACTCAAGTTGTAGAGATTCAAGTTTTCAACTCTTCAATCCCTGGTGTCAGTCCAAGATGGTTGTCATCATACAATTATGGACATTTCTGTTTTACAGAGTGAGACTAGCTATTACTAATGCAGAACATGGACCTGCCTGGTGAGGTAACCTTGACGACTCCAATTTGGGATCATCTGAGGGATCAAAATCTCTAGCTGCATGGAGCAAGACAAGAAAAAGGGTCATGCCATTTTCCTTCAACTTCTGATTCATAGAGATAATAATGTTTGCACCTTAATTAAAATTAAACATTTCAGAAGCTATTAAGGGTTCCAATTTGCCAGGGAATAATTGCCAGCAGTGAAGAGAACAAACCGTTCATTTGCCAAGCAACTGGTTCACCTCAAATGTGTAGACAAATGTAGAGAACTATAGAGCTACAATAATTTTGAAGATCACAAGGCGATGTGTGTGTATCAGTAAAATGAAAATTGAATGGTAGTTGCAATTGTGTCCAATTGTGATGCTTATTTGTTGATGTTGACTAATGATTGGTAACCAGTTGTTGACTAATGATTGAAATATAGGCACTTCCTGAAGGTTTTCCTCCAATATACAATTACTGATGATCTGATTGGCTATTTTTCTTTCCAGTTAATTGCTAGGTTAATAAACTCTGCCTCTTTAATAAAACACAGCAAGTTGCTGCAAGGAAATGTAATTTGCACTCTTGGTGAGTCTAAAACCGGCAGCACTTTTACTGATCATCTCATTTGTAATTGGCTCTTGTAGACACTTCTTTTGTCAGCTTTGCTGCAAGTGGGAGCAGAGTGGAAGGCTCAGGTGCTTACTTTGGGAAATAAAAAAGCTATCAAAATCGCTTCAAAACCTGGATTTTGGGGAGAGATCCAAGCTGGATTTGAGGGGAAAAGATTTAATGAGAAAAAATCTAGAATGAAAAAGAATGTTTTGGATACAAGATAAAATGTAGAGAACAGAAAACAAAACGAACTAGGCAAATCTCTGGAGGAAGGGAAGAGGGAGACAGGGAGGAGTTGTCCATGCAAACATTTTAGAGAAGCCAGTAATGCAGTATGTCATGGTTCTAGTACGATGAAGCTTTGAAAGAATACATAGCGGTAGCAATCCAAAGTGTTGCTAATCAGGGTACTGAATTCAATGACATGTCAGGAAATTGGACTTCTATGGTGACATGATGTGACCTGCATAATCAGCAGTGGACGTGCACCACCAAAAATGTTCAGAGGCTAGTTTCCAGGCCAGGTGCAGAGGAAATTGCCAGGGATGAAATCCTGGCCTTGCTGAAGTCAATAGCAAACCTCCTACTGACTTCACTGGGGTCAGGATTTCCCCCCACTATCTACTTACTGCTCTTTGAATGAATCTGCAGTCTCACACACACACTATGGGTTATATCTGGCAGAAATATTTCACCTATTTTCTAGGTGATTGGTGCAGCTGGTCTAAAAATGGAAACAATATTTTTCAGGAAATTTTTTTTGCAAAAGGGGGTGTCAATAATATTTCAAAAATTCATAAAATGTTAACCATCTCTAGTGATTAGTCTGCAGAGGGGTCCCCCGACAATTCTTTGTGTGTGAGAGAGAGAGAATGAGCCAGCCACTTTTTTTTAAATTTCTTCACCATTGCTAGGATCCCTGATAAAACTGGTCAGGTTTACATTAGCGCTTATAAAACTAATCTTTCTAAAAACTGTGGAGCTGAACATTGACTTCTCCGAGCAAGGGCCTTATGGATGTTTAGTGGCATCAGTAACAATATGCATGAAGTCGACATTGTGCTCAAAATAGAGGAAATAAATGTTTAGAATGTGAGCTTTTGGGCCAAAAATTGTCTCTTACTTTGTGTTTGTACAGTGCCTAGCACAATAGGGCTGTGGTCCTTGTTATGCCTTTGGGCATTACCATAATACAAACAATAATTAGTTGGTCAGAGCCAGTTAGGTCTGACTACAATCAAGGGTTTTTCTCTGCTATGTTTTATCAGTGGACTATGTATTAGTGTGTGTATTGTGTTAGAGTACTGGTACATACCTATTGGTCTTGCTTGAATAGTTGTATCCTGCTGTTGGGTGCAGAGAGAAGACCCTAGCTTTCTAAAAGTTTATTTTCAAACTCAGATCCCACAGCTGACTTGGTACTTTTTAAAGACATCCATCCTATATAACTTTGATAAGAATTTTACATAGAAGTTTTGTCATCCAACTGTTTTCTGGATTAATTTCATTTGATAATGGCAGTCCCATACCAGTCTGGCTATTTGTATCCTGTATGTGTCTTTTGCACTCACTAATATTCCTAAAATACATTTGTTTCCAAAGGCATCCAGTACCTTACCCTCACCAGTTATAAGGAGATGGTGAAGTGGAGACTAGTAAAGATAGGGCCAGATCCTCAGGTGGCATAAACTGGTGTAGCCCCATTGGAGTCTATGGAGCTATACCAATTTACATGGGTGGGTGATGTGACTCATCTTTAGCACTTTGTGGATAAAGCATCCAATGTTTGCTGTCTGTTGATGGTTACTGTTACCAGCCCACGTTCACTGTAATGCATTCTACTGAATCTGGACTCTGATGTGCAAAGACAGGCTTCTATCACCTTAAGTACAGCAGCATTTCCTCTGGTTTTCAGTGCAACTCTCTATATACACATGCACTAGCTGATAGCAGCCCTCCCTTTGGGCAGACCCAGTTCTCCCCTTGGTGCCATCATTTTTGGAGAGCTTTGACTTTTTAAAATGCTCAAACATTATTGAATGCAATTATTTGGATTGAAGAAAGCAACCTATGATTAAAGCAGAGATTCTTTCATCTTAATCTTCAGTGTCTTGTTTATCAATGTTTTCAACCTCCTAGTAACAGTGCATATGATTTTTCAACATGTGGTGAAAATGAAATCTTATCTTGAAACACTATAAAGCTGCTGGAGAGGTTACATTCTTCTCCGAAGAATAGACCCATTGCTTCTGCTTATTCCCAATATTCAGCAGCCCAAATACCAGGCACTAGAAGAGTGGGAGTCTCATAAAAACAGACAGTGGCCTGTTGGTAACCGTTGACGGAATGATGGAAAGGTGAAAGTTTAGTGTTAAAACTTAGGACTTGATTTATTTATTTTATTTTTGCCTGTATTCAGTAATTGAGTATTAATCAATGAATTTCAAGAGTTTAGCTCAATGGAAATGGGGAAATTAATTGTTGCAGACACCTCATTACTAGTGCCTGTGTTAATAGAAGTTTAGTACTGGAATAATGGCAGCACCATTTTTTATGGCAGTATGTTTTTATCATTGCAGAAACTGTTGTAAAGTCTGTACACAGTTGCACTGTACAGTTGGTGTTCTCATTTGCTACACTCCGTGACTGTTGCAGTGCAACTCATTCCCCCACAATTTTGTACCTTGCCAAGTCCAATTTTAGATTCATAACTCCTTATTTTTCTTAATCCCCTATTCAGAGAGCAATTATGAACCCAAATAAGAAGAGTGACATTTCCTTCCTATCTCCCTTTAAAGAGCTGAGAATGGACGTGCCTTATTACTAGTTGTATGCTTCAAGAAACTAGAAAACAAAGAAAGAATACGTGACAGTAAGGGAAGTGGATCACACCCTAAAGTCATTCCATTTTAAAGCCTGAGGGTCAGGCTTCAACCGAGCTACAGTTATTCGTACCATCTGGTCCGTAACAATTATACATCACGGGCCAGAACCTCAGCTGGTGTAAACTGGCATAGCTTCGTTGGCTAAAAATGTATTAACCAACTAATTCATTTTTACACACTTTACAAATATTGTGGTCTAGATCCTCAGCTGGCATAAAACAGTGGAGCCGTGCCAGTGTACATCTGGCCCAAAATATCTGTGTGAAATAAATAAATATAAATGATCTATTTAATATATTAATTACTGCCCATCTCCCAATATTTAATCTAATGCAATATGTATTTTTCCCAGAACCCAATTCAAAACCATTTGTATTTTATTTAATATTGGGGAACATGAGATGGTGTCAATAAATATTTTTAAGATGTGGGGAGAAGTGTGAAGAACAAAGGATATTTCTGTCAGAGTGAGGCTGCAGGCGGGGACCTTTCAGGAGTTCATTGTCAGACTTCACGTTGGTGCCGATCGCAGAAATGTAACCAAGTTGGTGTTCTGTGCATAGATGTAACATCACAGATGCAGGTTAGCCACGTTCCAGCTCCTACTGTGTATGATTGGTGTGACAGTCACATCTCTTGTGCTCACTGCCACTGGCTCTTGTTATGCAACGTGACCCTCCGTGTTTCTCAGATGAATACTCTGAAACAGATCACAAATGGCAATATAAAGGCAAAGGCAATGTACAGTAGAGAATGAAAGCAGCAAAATACTAAAAAACATACCCCCAAAAACTCCCTACTATATTTGCCTGTGGTACATCAGATCTTCTTAATTGCCCCAGGAGTCTGTAAAACACAATCTCTTCCTACATCAGATTTGCCATGTGTGGTTCCTTCAAATAATAAAATAACGGCAGGTCTGTAGATACAGCATTGCCTCCCTGTTTCCTTTTTTCAATACTGTGTGAAATCAATAAGTCTGAGGTGCACACATGCTGGGATTTGCGCACCTAACTCTTTGAAAATTCCCATCCTCTACTAATAAAATACTGAAGTGGTTCACTCCACATATTTTATGGGAAAACAAAGAATGTTCTACCATAATATCTCTGTCATGCTCTGTGGAGATAATTGTTAAACATCCCACTACATTCAGCCTACGGCAAGAAGGAAGGAATTGCTTTGTATGTGGTTTAACCCTCGCCTCAGAGATTTGAGGACAATTGTATTAGAACATGAGGCCATACATATTGTTAAGTGTGGTATGTATTCAGTACATAAACTCTCTCCCCAAATACCCCTTTTGTAGCTAAATACTGAAAAGGTATCAAGGAATGCTAAATGATGTGTATGGACATTTTATTCTGTCAGAACTACAGAAACTGAACCAGCCATTACATGAGAAAAAAGAAAACTGAGCAAAGCATCCTACTCATCCTATGACAGGTTTCAGAGTAGCAGCCGTGTTAGTCTGTATCCACAAAAAGAACAGGAGTACTTGTGGCACCTTAGAGACTAACAAATTTATTAGAGCATAAGCTTTCGTGGACTACAGCATCCGAAGAAGTGGGCTGTAGTCCACAAAAGCTTATGCTCTAATAAATTTGTTAGTCTCTAAGGTGCCACAAGTACTCCTGTTCTTTTTACTCATCCTATATTACTCAGGAAACTTGAACAACAGTAGAAGACATATGTAGCTTTAGAGTGTACTGTATGCTGAGAAGTGTAGTAAGGGTCAAACATTAATTTTTCTCCACTGTCCACTTGTATATGGATCCTACTTTGTACCTTCCCCTTTGAGATCTCAAATAGTGCCAATTAAATCTCACAACACCCAGATACACTGCCGCACTTATGTGATGTGCTGCACAACGGTCGCCAACTGCCACATTCAGGTGTCACAAACTCTCCACCTATACACGGATCAGCATAACCCTGGCCATACTGTCCTTAAGCTCCTTTCAATGAGTCACTACCCAGCCCATTGGCATCACCCAGCCTATGGCCTCCAACGTACTATTACCGTTCCTGAGAGCCATCATCAACCACATGGGAGAATACATCCAGTTCCCCTCCAAGCCTGCCACCCTGAGGTGAAACATGCTAGATTTCTACCAGATTGCAGCCTTCCCACATATGCTAGGCATTCTAAACAGCACATATGTGAGTATCAGAAAACCAGAGCACAAGGCATATGTCTACATCAACAGACACTGGACTTCTGCCATGAACATGCTGGCCATCTCCAATGCACAGCTGATTTTCATGGTTGTCATAGTGAAGTACCCTGGACTGTGTCATGATGCATACATGTGGTTGCGATCTAGGTTGAGCAACATGTTTGCGTGGGAGAGTTCTCCTGGGGTGGCTGCTAGGTAAGACTCACACCACTTCCCCTCCATTGCTCCCACACACATACGTTCCACCCACATCCAAGCTGTACACACCACTAGCCACCACTTCCTACCTACCAGTAAGATTGCTACCATAAACCTGTGCCTCATGCAGGTGACAGGATATCCCCTCGGACTACAGTTTCTCACACCCATTATCAACCCACACTCCTCCCCGACATATGGCCCCTGCTGTCTCTGGCAACGCAGCCTATTCCTGCTCCCTACAAAGTCTCCACTTTTTTTCAATGGCCAGTTGGCACCCTCACATGCATGTGGATCACCATGTCCTCTAGGGAAGTGACTAGGCCCAGTAGGAGGGTATGGGAAAGCTACCATAATAGAAGACAGCTTCTCTCCATGTGTGAATCTCTTCAACAGCTCTAATGCATAAACCCACATCCCCTGGTGCCATGAATGCAGGGCACTTCTGATGTTCTCTGGACTGTGATAGAGTGTGATTTGTGCTAGAAGTGCCCTCGTTGGGATCTACCAGATCACTGAGCCATGGAACAGGGATAAGGCATTGTGTGTATATGTGTTTGTGTGTAGAAGCACAGTACAGCTCCCCTGGCACTTCCCCTTGGTTGCTCCATCCTTTTTCCCTGTGTCTAAGATCACATGTTCCTTGGGTGAGTTTAAGAATCCTTCCAAAGCACCATCTGTAGAGTCTTTTGCCTCCATGGACAGTGTTTTGGAGGACATGTGCTAGGTATCTGCTGTCCCATGTAGATACTGTGGGTTGAATGAAATGGTGGTTTCTGAGAGGAGTGGGGTGGGGGGTCTCCTGAGTCTGTGTTCACCCTTTCATGGCTTAAGGAAGCACTTTTTAGGGAGTTCTCTATATCTCCTTGTGCTTTCAACATGACAAGCGCCTTAGAGCTGACTTTCAGAGGGTCAGTTGTACTGCTTGCCCATCAGAGTTGGGGGAGGCGTTGTTTGGGCCTACCAGCTCCAAAGCTTCCATGCATGGGCCTTGCTGAGTCTCCAGCCTTGCTTGGGCAGATGGGCTCAGCTCCTCAAAGGTATTTACTCCTAACGTCCATTAACTCAATGAAAGTTAGGAGCCTACATACCTTTTAGAAGCTGGTCCCCAACCTCATCTGGTTTTCCTTTGACCATCGCTTATAAGATGCCTTTCTCTGCCTGTTCATTGTATAGGAATCTCGGCGGCTCCAAGTTCAGGCTTTGAGCATCTCTGGGCTGTTTTTATTGGGGTTTTTTGTTTGTTGGTTTGTTTTAGCTGGCTAACAGTTAGGCAGTATGACTTTCTGTGCTGAAACTTACGTTTTTGAGCATTCAGAGTCATGGCTCCTATACGATTCACAAAAGCCAGCATGCTAGGCAGGGAGCTGCCTATGCTACCCAGCAGAAAGTGCTGACAAGACGGGCGTGCGCTAAATCCCACATCTCTCTCACAGACATAGGCCTCTAAGGCCAGGCTGAAGAGCAGCACCTGTCTCTGCTTGCAGTTCTCACTAGGGAACCCCTTTGTGGAAGTTAGGCTCCTATGCGATTTTTGCAAGAAGCAGCAACACAGCAGGAGAGGAGCAGTACCTCCCTCATAAATTTTAGTCCAGAGGTTGGGATACTCACCTGGGATGTGGAAGACCCTTGTTCCAGTCTCCCCTCCACTTGAGGGGAAGAAGGGATTTGAACAGGGATCTGCCACCTCTCAGGTGAGTGCTCTAACCACTGGGCTATGGGCTATTCTGATGTGGGGCTCCCTCTCTCTCCTGTTGAAGCTGTTGCACTCTGGATAAATAATTTAAGTGTCATTGGAACAGAAGGACTGGATCTACCTCGTGGGTGAGTGCTCTAACCACCACCAAGCGATAGCGTCTTTCTTGTGCTTGTGTGCATACATGCACGCTCTCACTCTCTAGCCCAAATTACTCTTTCATTGTTTATCCACAGTGGAAAAGCTTCAATAGAAGAGCTGGAGGGAGCCCCACATCAGAATATCCCATAGTCTAGTGGTTAGAGCACTCACCTGACCTCAGGTGGAGGAGAGAGATGAACTAGGGGTATCCCATCCCAGGGGAGTATAATAACCTTGGGTCTAAAAGTAGTGAGGGAGGTCCTTCTCCTTCCTCCCCTCACTCAGCTATTTTGTGTGAACTCGCCTGAGGGGTCCGATTCGGTAAGCATATGCAGAGGGTACCTACTGGATCAGGCCCTGCAAGCAACTTAGGTGTTCAGCAACCTCTCTTCACCTGGAGTGAGGCAGCAGTGTGGATGCTCAGAGGCAGAAACAGATGCCTGGGAAACTTTTACTGCAGAAATGGAGGTGCCACGTTTATTGCGTTGGCTACAAGGTTCAGTGGCAGTTTTATGAATCACGGTGGAGCTTAAAACTGGGATTTAGATGCCTAAACCCCAGATTTAGGCACCTAAATACTTTTGCAAATCTAGGCCAAGTCACTGAGGCCTAAGTCACACAGCGACTCAGTGTGTGAGCCAGGAATAGAGCACAACCTCGCCTAACTCCCAGGTATGAGTCACAGTTCCCGCCCTAGTTTTCCACTTACCCCAGGGATCTAAAGCAATAGCAGATTACACCCTCTTCCCCACTAGCTCATCTATGCTGGCCAGCACAGTGCAGAGAGGGACTGAGTGATGGTTCCACCCATATCCCAATCCTGCCTTTCCGCCCTACACAGGATGGGGGGTAGCATTCACAGAGGCAGCTCTACCCTCTCTCTTGGGACCCACAGAGCACACAGAGTGAGGAGTCAGTTTTGCCCTCTGATTCCCTTTCACAGGCATAAATGGCAAGGGGTATTTGCTCAAAAAATACTTTTCAGAAGAGAGCCTATTTCTTTCTAGCCACCAGGATATTTCTATAATTAATTCCATAATAAGCAGGGGAACTCTTTGGAGAAAAATTCATGTGTGTCCAATTGTGACTGAGGCACCCAAGCACATTTCTGTGTTGAGACCAATTTCACACCAGATCCAAAACTCTCTCAACTGAATGACTCCAGTTTTACATCAGCGTAACTGCCAAAATCCGTGGTTACACCTGCTTTTCAAAAGCATCCTCCTTGCCCGTCAGTGATCAAAGGAGGAAAGCTCAGCCACCAGGAGAGAGCAGCAGGGGCTGGCGTATGGACAAAGTTTGCAGAAATGGCCCGGGTGGAGCCATGCAAGATGGTGACAATGTGTTTTCAGAGCCACTTCTGCAAACTTTGAAGGCAGCCCAAGTCCATGAGCAGGGGGGCAGCAAGGCCAGAGGCAGGCAGCAGGCCCCAGAGAGGAGGATGGGGGGAGCCAGGCCACCCACTCAGCCAAGGCAGGAAGGGGAATTGAGCCCCTCCATCTCCCCACAGCAGGAAGGATTGCTGAAAAGTGAAAAACAATGCAAATGATGAGCCTTCAAAGGGAGGTGACCTGCATCTGGCATTTAGCCTCCCCAAGCCTCTTCTATGCACTACCCATGGCACTGAAGGTCTTCAACACAGCAAAACAGCTGCTGTTCGATTGCCCAGGTGGTGGAAACCAGCCAGAAAGAGGCTGTTCCAGGGGATTCTGCACTCCCTTGGTGCCACAGACCAGGGCTCCAAGGTAAGTCTGTGTGTAGTAATGCAGAGCGAGCATGGACGTGGCTTTAAGAGTGAGTCATAGTAAATAGGTTTGTAACCTGCAAAGATCCACTAAACCCTGTGTAATGGGAAGGGAGCAGATGTGGATGCTACTGCATCCCATGGGGTGTAGTAGCATTGCATTAATGTTCCTCACTGTGAGCAGGAGATTTCCCAGACGTCAACACCTGGGGGAGAAATTCCTACATAATACCCCCAGAGCTGGGCTTCTCTAGGAGTCCAGAATTTGGCCATTCGATAACTTGTTACAGATGGCACTGAGTGGGACTGAAGATGCCGACTCAGTACATTTATGCTGAGCATTTCATGTGACTTAAAATGAATTCAGAAAGCTCCCAGAGTTTTATTTCTCAGTAGGGAATAGAGATGGCACAAAGCCTGTAGGATGTGATGAATGTTAGTAATGTAAACTACTTTAGCATCTAATGTCTTTTGAAAATCCATTTGCAGATTTTCATGCTTTGGCTGTGCACAGCCAAGATTTCAAGTGTCTGTCTTCCCTACTCTGCGTGCTGTAGAAAATATCTTTGAAACTGTTAGTAATTAAACAGAAAAAGAAAAAAATGCCTGGTCATTTCAATCCTATGAAATGTGACGGCATAAATTTAGAAAAGTCCAGCTTCTCTGTTATAATAGGAATGATCATGAGTGCACAACCTTGTCACAAACAAGTTCAAGAATTCATGGTACTCGATATGGAAAAAGATTATACACTCAGAACAGATGAGATAAATAGCATTACAAGCTAACCATGTCAGATGTTCCATATGCCACTATATTAACCAAAAAAGTTCCCAGAGACTGGTCATTTTTTATGTTTCAATGAATATGGGCTAGATTGTCTCTTAGGCAGAGCCACACACCAGAGGTGGAATGTAAGTTTGAGGACTCCAAGAGTAGCCTGAGGAGCTGCTGACTGAGACCCACACCCCCGAGACAGAACTCCTTCCCCCATCCTCCTCCTTATTCCAGCAAATAGTAATTTTCTCCTGGCCTATACCAGCAGTAAACGATGATACCCTCACACACATTCAACGGGTACATTGCAGGAGGGTGAGCCAAGGTTGCTTATTACCTCAGAGACCAACTCTCTCCTGGTGCCATCCTGACATTTTACAGCAGCAGAGGCCCTCACGGTGGAGTACTGTTGCTTGGGTCTGTGAAAGCCCACCAGCTGAGGAATTTGCCCCCACCACTTTGGTCCAAAATAACGTTACACTCATCTTTTCCTCAAGCATTTAAAATAAGAGGGGGAAAGGTAAGGTGAACTATAATGGTGCACAATTGTAGGAACTGGAAGTGAATTTGAGATTTTTAACTGCCTGGATTACTGGGAGTTGGCTTATTTTAAATGACATCATTGCATTTAAAACATTCCTAAATGTATGTTCAGGCTGCCTAGAATGTATTGATATTCTCTGTTTTGAGCATTTCTATAAATGTAAGTAAACACAAAATAATGACTTATCTGATTTAAGAAAATGCACCCACCACTATTTTTTAATTCATATTTGTTCATCTTTTTGTTCCCCCTTCACTCTCCAGCTTTATTACTGAACTTTTTATCTAAATGTATTATTTTTGAAGGTTATTGGTTTGGCTGTTTGTTTGTTTTTTAAATCTGTTTCAGGCGTTAAATTATGTGGAATTTTGTTTCCAGCTACTGGTGACTCTTCAGACATGTTTATGCTTTTAGGATCTTGAACTAGAGCCCTGCTTCTGAACACTTCTACCTGGCATTACATAAAAATGTGCCAATATTAACATTCCAAAAGCAGCATGACTCGCAAACTGACTACAACAAACACAAACGTTCAGCTTTTATACCACACATATTCCAGCCTCTGTGCAAACATAAGTCTAAAGGACTGCATCAACTCATTAAAATTAACGATACAAGGGTAATATTATTCATCATCAACGTGTCATGCAACATTAATCAATTCATTTTAATTAAGCTGGAAAATATTTATTTTGTCTAACTGCAGCCCATTTCTTTCTGAATGGGATAGAAAACATTGTATACAATACAAGTGTATTCCTTATAAACTATTAAGGGTGGGATTTCTGAAAGTGCTCAGTGTTGGTCCAACTCTGTGCCCATTAAAGTCAATGGCAAAGCTGCCATTCATGTGAATGGGAGCAAAGTTTGGCCAATACCGTGTGCTTTTGGAGATCCCATGCTAAACACACACAGTGTAAGCCCAGGAAACAGAGATAAAAAATCATCTCAAAGAAAGATTACGTAGTTATGTTACAAGTAACCTTGCAAAGAATATTTATTAATGCACCTCTGCAGTTACATCCCAGTAATACCCAGGGCCGGCGCCAGTGTTTTTGCCGTCCCAAGCGGCGGGGGAGGGGGGTTGGGGACGACGATTGGTACAGCTCTACCGCCACCGAAGAGCCGGACGTGCCGCCACAAGCACCTGCTTGCTGCACTGGTGCCTTGAGCCAGCCCTGGTAATAACCAACAAAAGCAGCCATATGAAGAATGGTTGCCAGGCTCCATAGGACTTGAGGGATGGGCAAGGAAAAAGTGGCTGGTTCTATTCCAATTTTGCACTCTCCCAACCCCAAGGCTGCCCCAGCTTTAATAATTTGTGTCAGCTGTAAGAGACCCAGAGAGCTGTTATGCCTGCTAAGGATCCCTGCTCACAGTAGTGCCATACCTCTGACTTATCCTCTACACTGGAGAAAGAGTTGGGGATAGTGTAGAAGCCTCAAGTGCCCTATGAGGGCAGCTTACAGCCTTTATAGTGCTCTGGTGACACAAAAGGGTTGTAGAATCTGTCCCCAAAAATAGTCCTGGAATAGGATGTATTGATTCATTGAGGAGTGAGCTGGATTAACAGGGTACAAAAATTGTGAGCTGCTTGCAGCCAACCCTGGGACTTGTGCTTAAGAGAGAGGGTAATTGCTTTCAATTGAACTTACTTTTATGACACAGAACAGCTATAGATGGGGACACTCCTGCCCCATTTCCAGAGCTTTGGTCCCTAGCTCTGTGAGGTTTTGACCGACACTGGCTGGAGCTGGGTATAGTGGCTTTTGAGTGACAGTCATGTACGTGTTCCTACAAAGAACTAACACATTTGTTGCAGAGTTAAAACAGAGACGTAATTATTGAAAGTTGTGCCCGGGAGACGGCACTCCAAGAGGCAGTTTTACCTGGAGGTTTTGAATGCAAAAGTGAGTTTTGCTGAAGTCCTGAAAAGCAGTGCTAGCTGTATATAAACTTTGCTCCTGCTTTTTCACAAAGGAAACGACAACTGTGTGCATTCTGCAACTGAAACTAGACTAGGAAAGAATATCTTTGGAGTGAGTTGGGAGAGAGAAGAATGGACACAAACCAAGAGTCCAAAAGAGTCCTAAGAAGCTGAGACAATACCATTCCTCAAGTCCTTTTAAAAAAAAAAAAGGGGGGGGAGCAAAAGTAAAAGCTATATTCTGAATACAGGGGCTTCCCTCCTGAGCATGTACATTCAAATTACTTCTTCCTGGTAGAGAAGCAGCCTGCTATGGTCACTTGTTTTCCTAAAAATGTGTTTTATATGTATTTATCCCTTCTGTAAAAGAACAAGGATTATGCTGATATTCATGAAAGTGTTCTGCCTCAGGAGGCCTATTGTCTCTTTTCTTGATTGCACTTTTATGCTTATTTAAACAATATTTAAATTCACATCTTGTCATCCAAGCTTAGCAAAATCTGCAAGGGAATTTAAGACAATAGAGAGAAAAGTGGGTAATGTGATCTTCAGTTTTTATCCTTCCCTCCCCAAACCCAACAAAAAGGATGAGCAAGTATGTCCGCGGCAAGCAAAACATTACTGTGGCATTGCAAATTTCCAGATGGCCTTAGCAGTAAAAGAAATAGTTCATCGCCCTCATGTAACTCCATTGAAGTAATGGCATTACACCAGAGATTACTTTGGCCCAATATCTGTGCAATTCAAACACACACACAAAATGATTAACAAGGAATTAAGTTTGTTATGCACCATTCATAAACACAAAATACAGGAAATCCTGATTTAATTCTCAAACTTTACAAATCATTTCATCTTTCATTCCGTCATCTAATGCATTTCACATGTAATTTTTAAAAGCAACAAAGTAGCCTTAACTCCCAGCATATTACACTTTACTATAGGTACATCCATGTAACTATATTTAATAAAATAGTCTGTTTTAATTTTGTCACAGCATATTATTTTTATAAAATAATGAAACTACACAATATTTTACAACACACTTCTATATAATTAATCCCCTGTCATGTGTAGTGGGACAGCAACATAACACTGTATTTTATATTTGTTGTTTGAGGTTTTAGAAGAACAACTAGAAATATGAGAGCATAGAGAAACATTTGTTGTACACTACAAGATCCAGGATAAAAAATGTCCACATTATAAGCACACATTTGAGCTCAACGAGTGATGTAGAAAGGCTGAGCCGGGATGCTGATTGGAATATTTTGAAGAACTCAGCTAGGGATTATCCAAGATTGCCAGAATTAATCTTTGGTGCATTTCATTATTTAAATGTCCGGATAAGATCATTTAAGAAACACGGTAGCTTTTAAAATTATTTGTAGCCCATTGATAATACAGCAAATCTACTCCACATGAATAACGTCGCTAGTAATCACCATGATGAGTAAGAGCTGCACAATCTATCCTAAGGGATTAGTTAGCAAGGTAGGAATAGAAGTGGGGCCATGTCTAAAGCCTGTTGCAATAAATGGGAGTCTCTACTGACTTCAGTGGACTTTGGATCAGGCTGAAGAATAATACAGAGACATAGATGATAGCATTCAAATTTCTCCTGTTTTCAGGAGTAATCTCTTTTTAGCTAAAAAATCACTTGCAGCTGAAAATATCTATTGTTTTTGTTATTTGTACTCCTAAAGTACCAATCAGGACCCCATTGTGCGAGGAACAGAACACACATATTAAAAGAGACAGTCCCTGCCCCAACAGGGTTACGTCCAAGCATGTGATGAGAGGCAACAGGTGGAGATAAACAACAAGCAGGCAGGGCCGGCTCCAGGCACCAGCTTAACAAGCAGGTGCTTGGGGCAGCCAAGGGAGAGGGGCGGCACCTGCGGCAATTCAGGGGCAGCAGGTCCCTCACTCCTTCTAGGAGCGAAGGACCTGCTGCTGAACTGCTGCCGCCGATCGTGGCTTTTTTTTTTTTTTTTTTTGCTTGGGGCAGCAGAAATGCTGGAGCCGGCCCTGCAAGCAGGAGAGAGATGGGGAGGACAAGGTAACTGTTTATGTTTAGTATAACAGGAAGCAGTCTCAGCATACCAGCTGCGTAGCCACTGTCAATTTTTTGTAGGCATCATAGCAGAGGGGAGTTTTCAAGAAGGATTTGAAGCAGGATGTCACAGGGTCCACTCATCACAGGGTCCACTCACCACAGTGGTGCCTCCTGCTGGCCATCCTGGGAATTAGCAGTGCCAGGCTTGCACTTCCCCTCTAGTGGTGTCTTTCCCCCACTCTGTCTC
This sequence comes from Chrysemys picta bellii, assembly GCF_011386835.1. Classification (NCBI taxonomy): domain Eukaryota; kingdom Metazoa; phylum Chordata; order Testudines; family Emydidae; genus Chrysemys; species Chrysemys picta. The sequence continues at coordinate 142,971,429 of NC_088793.1, read as the reverse complement.
CCAGTGTGGCCCCTCTCACTACAGTCTCCTCTTTGTTTCTTGGCCCTCTGGCCAGGTCCTCCCATTCTGGGGAATTCACAGTCTTTCCAGACCTGCTGTCTGACTGGCATCTCCAGTGCCCTTGCCACTTCTCAGTGGCTGGTAGGGGAACCCAGGCCAGCCCTCTACACCAGGTTCCACCCAGGAACCCTATAACAAGCAGCCAAGATCTCTATACCATCCTATTCCTTGCTGCTGTTTCCCTGGGTTTCTTCCTATTTATCTGGCTTCCACCCTCTCTGGGCTTGCCAGCCTCCCAATTCCCTCTACTCAGGGAGTGACTACAGCCTACTTCCATGCAGCCCCACAGCCTCTATCTGCAGCCAGCTACCTGGTTTTATACAGGCCCCGCCTTCTACACTGCATAGGTGAGCCTATTAATTTATTTAGGGCTTTCCCCTCACCTTTCCAGGTTAATTATCCTATCTGGCCCCTATTTGCTCCTCTGTGGAGTGGAAAGCTTGTCTGTCACCAGCAAGAGATTACCTCACCCCCCCTTGTCCCTTAATATCAAAGTACTGTAACACAGGTTGGTTTTGTGCAATTTTTGATTTGGCTGGAAACAGGAAACACTGGAAATTGGGATCTGTAGCCTAATTCCTTCACCAGAGCAATTTTCCTAAATTCATATGCAAACTAAAGTTTTGAGTGCTTATCCCAAACCTGACTTCTGAACCTTTCTGGTGGTTGCTAAACTGCTGAGTATTGTTATTCATACACAACCTATTGTATTGATAGGTGTTTTCATCATTGCTGGAGGAGTTATTAGCAATATGCAACACATTGTAACATGCTGGTTTCAGGACTGAATGAGGAGTTTAGATATTTTTAAAATTAATGGAATTGGCTTTTGTCTATTTCAGAAAAGTAATTGCTTATTTCACAAATTGCTGAAAATAATGAGTAATTGGAATATTAGAACAGTGAACATCTAGAATATAGTGGATAGTTTTGCAATTACATTGTGATGGCATTGTTAAGACTAGGTCATCTATTGTACTAATCTTATCTACTATGCCTCCCAATATAATTGCATTAGTTATTAAGTATAGTATTTCTTTAGGAAATTAATGCTTGCCATTAAATACCTCCCCTTTATCTATAATGAGATCAGCATTAAGAAGATGTTATCACTACTGCAATAAGATTTAATCAACAATGCATTGTGATGCTGAAGCGAGAACTTTACAACTTTAATTTATTTTTAACTGTTCTTTATTTTTGTCTCATGAAGGTTAGCAAAATGCAAGCACAAAAAATAAAGATCTTGTCTGAAAGAGGATCCGACCACACACACGACTTAACACAGCTTCCAGTTGTTTTCAGAAAGGAAATTGGCCTGACTTACAATATTTCTTTGTAGGTGTGAATCCAACTGTAGATAAAACTTAAGACACTGAACATAATGTACTGTACTTGGAGCTTCAAAGACGCTTCAGAGAAGGCCTCTTGCAAGACATTATTAAAGAAAATACATATTTATGGGGAAAGGGGAAAGGTCCTGGCATGGATCAAAAGCAGGTTAATCAATAGGAAACAGCCCTAATAAGCAGCTGCTCCTTGCAGTACAGAAAAGTTGATGCTGGATTGCCCCAGCGATAAGTATTGTGATATATGTATTAGTGGTCTTGAGAAGAGGATGGACACTCAGGGCAGATCTACACTTAACACTGCATTGATGCAGCTGCACCCATGAAGCTGTGCCACTGTAATGCTTTAATGAAGACTCTAAGTCGATGGGAGAGAGCTTCTCCCATCTGCTTAGTTGTAGGGTGACCAGATAGCAAGTGTGAAAAATCAGGACAGGGATTTGGGGGAGGGGTAATAGGCATCTATATAAGACAAAGACCCAAATATCAGGACTGTCCCTATAAAATCGGGACATCTGGTCAACCTACTTAGTCGATCCTCTTCCACGAGAGGCAGTAGCTATGTTGGTGGGAGAAACTTTCCCACTGACCTAGCACCATCTGTATAAACACTTAGGTTGGTATAACGGTGTCGCTCAGGGGTGTGGATTAGTCACACTTCTGAGCGATGTAGTTTTACCGAAGTAACTCTGTAGAGTAGACCCGGGCTAAGACAGCAAAACAAACACGCACATTCAGGTTAATAAAACAAAGTGGGATTGTGATTAATTCCAGAAGGATCTAATCAAACCGGGGGACTGGGCAGCATAGTTGTAAACAACTGTTAAATGTTGATAAATGCAAGCTGATGCAAAATCTGAAACACAATATACATTTCTCCTATGTTGATGGACTTTGAAGTAGCAGGAACTTCTTGGAATAAAAAACTCAATGAAGTTGTCTGCCCAATGCACAGCAGTGTTTTTAAGAAAGCAGGAACAGGTGGGTACATACTCAATACTGCTCAGCTGAGCCTCCACTGCTGCTGTCTGTGCTCCTGAGGCAACACTGCTGTTTATACTCATGCTAGCTCTTATTGAGCTACCATGAGCACATGTACACAAACAGGGAAACCACACCCCTAGCTCATAGTGTGGACTTAGCCAAAGTGTACAGGTTGCTCCTGTGCACTTTAAAAGGGACAGGCAACCTTATTTGCTTCATAGGCAATGCTGTAGAACTTGACGGCGCCCTAGCCGCTTGGGTTTAAATTCCTTGAATCCAGACTACTTTGGTTTAATTAGTTGATGATTTGATTTAATGCAACCATTTTAGTCCTTATTTCTTTTGTAAGGATTATGATGTTTTGAGTTACAAAATGTGTTTTCTTAGAATGAAAAGCAATATCATCCCTGATGCCATTGTACATGCTACGTTTAATGATGGATTCTTTTTAGATTTTTAACCACACATTTTTACTCTAACTGCAGCCACTTCCGGAATGGAACTTTTTTTTTTTTTTTTTTTTTTTTTAACTTTATAGACTTCCACCTCTTTACTTTATTTCATTTCTATTATTCAAGACTTCTAATGAACAATAGGAAGTTATTGGTTAGTTGGTCGTTTTACTGGATTGTTAATCTTTTTTGCCTCCTCCAGCAGCAATCAATAGGTTTACATTTCCATCCTATAAAACTATATTTGATGGTCCAGTAGACAAGTATTGCAGTGTGACTATCCATTGTGAATATTTTGGCAGATCAATGGAAAACTTCTGAAACTATGCTACAGAAAGTTCCTCAAACCATGGTATATTCCTATTGTGAAAAATAGGGCGTGATTTTCCGTTCTGTTGCATCCATTTTATGCTGCTATGACTTGGCTGATTTCAGTATGAGCTTCCCTCAAGTTTCAACTGAACATGAAAAAGCACTGGAGATCTGTGACACTGGTGAAGTCAATACAATTGCACTGATGTAAAAATGGTGAAATGTAGTACAGAATAAGGTTGAAAGGCCTATCCACTGTAAATCAGAAATAACTTCATTGAAGGTTGTGTAATTACACTAATGTAAAACTGGTGTAATTTAAACAAGGATCAAGCCCATTTTAGATCATTAATGTAACAAAGAATAAAACTTTCTTTTAATAAGAGCTGGATGCAGTTGATTGGACAAGAGGCATAACAAGAAATGAAACATTTACAGTCAAATTTGCACCAAAGAAGTGAGGGCGGAATTTGTCCTTTGATTTCTGTAAAAAAGTTCAGAAAGGCATTGGCACAGTTCCAAAAAATTCTAAAACTTGATTTCAGTCTTTTAAAAGTCACTAGTGCCTACAGTACAAAGATGCATTAGATCTAACTATTACCCACATGATTTTCCCCCCATGTTTTCACTAGAGTGAGAAGGCTTTTGAATTGATTCTCTTTTTAAAGCCTCAAGAGATTGAAAAGCTTTTAAAGGAAGCTTTTTGCACATTTTCTAATATTTGTTTTCTTGCCTCACTGCAGTGAAACTACTGTATATCTTCATTATTTTTTCAGCAGGTATTTTTTTCTGAAAGATATCTCTAGACGAGTTAGATAATATGGTGGAAAAAGAGTGGTTACAAAGAATTGAGACTGCATTTGATCTTCCATCTTTTTTCACAAATGTCTAATGCCTTTTCCTGTTTATTTGAAATGGACAAGCATAAATTCTATGTCCAACTTAAGACAGCTAATCCTGCTTTATGAATGATAAGCCCTTCAAGGAAGTAGACCTAAAACTGTAGTGTTATTTATTCTAATACATGGTACCACCATTTAAAGCTCCCAATTTCCCCCCCAATTTATACCATTATGAGAGATCGGCTTGAGCAGTCATTCTTAAGTGTGAATATTGGCAACCTGATTCTAACAGTTAAGCTCACAATACTTTGTGAGCTATAGTATGCAGCTAAGCAATAATGTACATTTTTAGTACCAAATTTTCAAACCAAATTGCAAATGAAACATCTACAAACCAAGAATATGTCATAACTGACTAGAGAGTCATTTTTACTCTTTCCCTGGCCCAATAACTATCCATGGTCATTCATAGTAGAATTCATTGTCAGTCATGATGACCATAGATAGTCATTGGGCCAGGGAAAGAGCAAAAGAGACTCCATAACCTGCTGATTAGGGCACTCACCAAGGGTAGGGAGACCAAATTCAAGCTGCTTCTCCACTGACTATTTAATTATTTACAAAAATGGAGCAACTTCAAGAGGAGAGATCAGGAGAGCTCTATTCCAGAATACCCTAGAGCCCAGTGGCTAGGGCATTCATCTGCAATGGGGAAGACTCAGTTCAAATCCCTCCTCATCCATCACACAGAGGTGGGAATTGAACCAGCATCTCCCATGTCAGCATCCTAACCAGTGGGCTAAAGCATCTAATAGAGCAGGGCCGGCTCCAGGGTTTTGGCCGCCCCAAGCAGCCAAAAAAAAAAAAAAAAAAAAAAAAGCCGCGATCGCGATCTGGGGCGGCAATTCGGCGGGAGGTCCTTTGCTCCCAGCGGGAGTGAGGGACCATCCGCCGAATTGCCGCCAAATACCTGGACGTGCCGGCCCTCTCCGGAGCGGCCGCCCCAAGCACCTGCTTGCCAGGCTGGTGCCTAGAGCCGGCCCTGTAATAGAGGTAGCACCATCTCCTACTCTAGCCTTTGTGAATCCTTTGCTTGCTTTCGTCAAAATGTCTGAAAGTCAAAGTGAAAGATTTTGACCTTATGACACGTTCTGACTCAACATTTTTCATTTTGATGTCTAAACATTTTGATTCATGTTGACTTGACTTTTTTTTCAACCTTGTGATTTGAGAAAATTTTTTGAAAAATGTTTGTTTTGGTTTCACTGTTTGCCATCTCTACTTAACACATAAAATTCTTGGAATTTAGACCCAGCTTCTCCTTCTTTGGTGACAGAGCAGAGTCTTAATGGAAAAATGCAATCTTCTTTGCTGGCCAAGAAGTTTATCACTTCTTGATGTTCTGGGGGCACAACAGGCTACACCCCGGTGGGGAAGGGAAGCTCCCTGCAAGTGAGGGGGAAGTGAGAGGGCGGAGGGATGGAGTTGGTCTCAAGTTGCAGTGGGGGAGGTTTAGGTTGGATATTAGGAAAAAACTTTCACTAGGAGGGTGGTGAAGCACTGGAATGGGTTACCTAGGGAGGTGGTGGAATCTCCTTCTTTAGAGGTTTTTAAGGTCAGGCTTGACAAAGCCCTGGCTGGGATGATTTAGTTGGGGATTGGTCCTGCTTTGAGCAGGGGGTTGGACTAGATGACCTCCTGAGGTCCTTTCTAACCCTGATATTCTATGAGAGAGAGGGGGGAGGGGCAGGTACTGAGATTTGCCAGGGGCAGGAGCTCCAGGCTGGCACACCAGCACGTGCCCACACCTATATATTGAACCAAGAGCTAGCCTGACTGCTCGTTTCTGGTGTAGAGATTGTGTTAATTGAGTTTGAGATTGTCAATATCTTCCTTTAATGTGCTATTAAAAAGATAGTGGTGGGGTTTCCATTCAAGAAATGATTGTTTGACGCTGGTGAATGTCCAACTATTGACATAAATCTCCATTTTTTGAAAAGGATGTTAGAAAGTTGGTGCTAAAAACCTTCTAGCAATATTTATAATATGATGATTTTTTTTTGTCCCAGGTGAGTCTAGGTTTAGATTTTAATATGGGACTGGATAAAATAATGGATAAAAATAATTCCCACTTATTTTGATAGGACCAAGAATTAGCAATAATGTATTGGCAAATTTAGCTATATTATACAATGTTAATGCTAAATATATAATTCTATTAGCAGCTTTAATTGATTTATGGACAACTATATTAAAATTCCATGAACCAGACCCAGTATGGCCATTCTTTTGTTCTTAAGCTTGTTTTATTTTGTAATCAAAACTAATTCAGTGCTGTGTTTAAACTGAACTGTTTGGGTAGCTCCAGTTAAAGTAGCAAACTGCTGCATATTGACCCCTTACAGGGTTGTAGGACAGGTAGCGACGACCCCTCTCTGGTCTGAATTGCACCCTGGAATGTGGCAGAGTGGGACCCTGTCTGCTCAAAATGGGCACCTCTTTCCCAGTCTTACATACATTTCCTGATATGTCCATCCACTGGTGTAAAGTACTCCATCTAGAGTCTTACATGAACAGCATACATGAAGATATTTTTCATATCCGTTAATAGGCAGTAAGATGACAAGGCAATAAAATCTATAGTTCATACACACAATGATTTTTTTAAAATGTATGAGCATAATAAGGTTTTCCAGTTTATGATAATTTAGGCCAATTAAATACACAACTTGTAGCAATCAGTATGAAGCTAAATCTGCAGATTTATCTGACAAAGATATATACAGCTCTTTGACAGACTCAGGTAAAACTTTTGGTTTTTTCTTTATGTATTCTGAAACTAATTCAACAGGAATACCTATAAAACTAGGAGCTCTGAAAGCCACTTACCATGTCAGCCTATAGCTATTGAATAATGGCTTTCTATTGTGGACTAAAATTAAACAGCGATAAAGAGGCTATAATTTTGTGGCCAGCCACCCAGGAATTTTGGTCAAGTTAGAACAGCAATACAGAAACTTTGAGACGTTATTTCTGAATACAAATGAGTGTCATCGCATTTAGCCTCCTGGGATAGAAAAGCCCAGGGAATAGTCTGCTGTAGTCAATAGTAGCAGAGACATCATGATAAATCTGAATCTCAACATTTTGTAATGAAATATGAGTGCATGTAATTCAATACAGAAACTTATGCATGCATGAATAATAAAGGAATGGTGGTGCCATTTTACTGCCACTGCTTGCCCTACGGTTTCTTACAAAGATGAAAAGAGCAATCATGATGGGCTTGTATGGTATGTGGATTATTTCCCAGGAGCAATGCTGCCCCAAGGTGAGTTCTGAAGGTCATGTCTCAGAAATGGAGTACATATCTAATCACAAATCACTCACATATTCATTTTTATTTTAATGCACTTACTCAGGAAAGCTTCACTCATGTGCAGCAAGTGGTTTTTAGTGCAGTTCTTTTTTTATCCACTTTTACAGCTGGGCTGACCAAGGACTAGTTGAATAGCTTGGACAAAGGTACCCAATTAGTGAGTGGCTAAGCAAGTATTAGACTCCCAAAGAAAATGACACTTTCAATACTAACACCCCCAAAAGTCCAACCAACCTAAAAGCCTGAATCAAAGCAACCATTAAACTAAGAAAATTTTTAAAAAGCTCCAAATCCCTACCCCATGCTGAGGTCTTACCCCAAAAAGGGTGAAGTTCACTAGGGACATAACTACTGCCATCAACATGGAAGGTGCTCAGATATTAGGGGTGTGTGTGTGTGAGAGAGAGAGGGGGGGGGGTTAGGTGGATTTTAACTGTGTCTGTCTGAAAGAGTGGGATATGCAAAATTAATTCCGAATCCTGTAGTTCCATCACTGTGAATAAATACTAAGCTTTTTCAGGGTACCTTTTTAAAAATAAAATTTTGGATTTTCTAATGAAAATGAGTTTATCTTCATACATAAAATTGCAGAGAATAAGAAACTCTGATGTGTCAGATTTTGAAAAAGATTAAAACCTAAGAGACAGTGTTTCAGATCTATCTGAGTACCTTTGTAAAGTAATATGTGAAACCCGTGGCACATGGTACAGTATCTTTTACTACACATGCATGCACATGTGAAGAACATTAAATCAAACACTCAAAAGGCAGGAAAAGCCAGAATTAAGTTCACCTGTGCAACTGATCACCTTATGTGTGCATTACGATAAACCTTTAATTACAAGATCACATACTATTTTTCCTATAGGACCCCTGCTTTATTTAGTGCACGGGATGGACTGTGCTCATTGAGCTAGTCTCAGTTCTCCCCCTGCACCTTGGCTCCCCATCAGATTAGTCTCCCCTCCCCTTCACCTCCTTCCTCCCACCCTCCTGGTTGCCAGTCCTTGCCTGATCAGTCCCAGTCTCAACCCACCTGGCTCCCAGTTCTAGTTTCCTTGCCTACCCAGTCACAATCTCCCCACCTACCTCAAATCTCTGTACAAGTTTCTCTCTCTCCTCTGCCAGCCTCCAGTTCCACCCCTCTGTCTCTCTTTCTCAGTCTATTCCCCCCCACCCATCCCAGAGGTCTGTCGCTTATCCCTCTGTATTCAAATCAGGTGGCTTCCTCCTCTGTGCTGCCTGGATCCATCAGGGCAGTTACTGATAGCACAGGAGAGAGAATCGGTCTCTCTCTCCCTTCTGGTACCTATCCCCCAGTTCAGCCTGCAATAGCCAGGAACAGCAATTGCAGGAAAAGTCCTGCTCAGCCAAGGTTGGAGCATGCTCAGGGAGAACAGAATTTTCCTAGATTTTAGCTGTTGAGCTTTAGCAGATCTCTGCTGAGTATCTGGAAACTCTGATTTTTCAAATATTTATAACTTGGTCAAATTTGGATGAATTTTCCTGGTGTCAGCCAAACGCATCCCTGCCACATTGGCCACCCCTCTGTCAAACTTCAAGTCCCTGCACCAAAACTGGAATGCGTGTGTGTGGGGGGGAAACATTTGAGCTTCCAAAAGAAAAGATCACCAGAACTTTCTAACATGGAAAAACAAATGTTTCCCTATCCTTTTCCTCACAGACAGTTGGAGCATTTGGGCAGAAATTTTCCATAATGATTCAGCCTGTGGCAGACAACTGGCATGGAAAATTTCAGCCAAAAGAGTTAGTTTGCCAATGTCATAAACAACTGAAAATAGGGTCTTACGATGGGAAATGTTGGAAAACCTTAAATAATAGGCAGTGCTATCAGCCCTGCCTGTAATAGCACAAAGATGGGTCCTATCCCAAAGAGTTTGCAATCCTAATATATGGTGAGAAACATCAACTGGCTATAACAGATAGACAGTGGCGGGGAGAGGGGTGGAACATAGTAATACTGAGACAGTTGTGATATAATAAGCAGTGGTCAGCGTGGTAGTTAGTTGCCTTCACGTGTGCTGAACACGAACTATCAAACCAGGCACATTACAGATGGGCCCTTTCTGATGCCATCTGAAAGGAAAAGGGGAATGTAAGAATTTTTACCTGATATTAGTGGCACAAATAAATACACAATGTTGTGGAGTGGCTTTAAAGATTTTACTGTAGGGTGACCAGATAGCAAGTGTGAAAAATTGGGACAGGGTGTGTGTGTGGGGGGGGGTAAATAGGAGCCCATATAAAAAAGCCCCAAATGTCAGGACTGTCCCTATAAAATCAGGACATCTGGTCACCCTATTTTACTGCCACCCTTTTGGGAAGACCTGTGCTTGGGACTCTTCCACTTGTGAGAGATGTGGTCATTGTAAGCAAGTGGCAAACACCATACTGAGCCACAAATCCTTACATAAGGCCAGATTCTTCACTGGAATAAATGGAGTAAATGCCAGCATATTCCATCTGATAATTTGGCCCATATTAATTATAAATAGAAAAGAATGTTTGACCTAACACCTACAATGAAATAAATGAGAAACATGATCTATTTTCTTTTCTTTGTTGGGGGAAAAAAAAGAGGTTAAGTAATTCACATGGGTAAGATTTTGCTTTATAATTCCAGTTTAGTTTGGTAGCAATTCTCTAGTTTTCACTGTCTATATCTTCTTGGTATCACTCCCATCAGGTTCAGACTGTATCAAGTTCAGACACCTCATGCACTGTTTGTCATGAAGGAGCTGACAGGAAGTGCAAAAATAAGGGATTTACCTGTGACTTTCAAAGGAGAACACCGTTAGCTATTGAAATTTCCCCAATAGCATTAGAGGCTAAGAGACTACTATATCTGTTTGGTACTAGTACATAATTTATTAGCTAACCATTTGATCAGAATCATGCTTCAGATTACTGGAAGCTTAACAGTGATTAATTTGAGTTTTTTGATATAGAGAAACTTACCCGTAATCACAGTTTGAATGAAGTCAACCTCTAAATCCAGACTTCTTCAAATGTCTCTTTCTTCTCATTGAGTTTCAATGGAGAGACTTCTCCCATCTAATCTGCATGCGTTAAAGAGTGCAATTATAAAGCAATCCTTTATGCAGCAAGTTCAAATGCAAATATTGGCTCTTTGCTGAGTACAGGGATTGGTTTATGCAAGTGAATTGCAATTTAACTGAGACCACTATGCTCTTACTGATTTACTTAATTTAATGTAATTATTATTTGGCTAATTATCTGGCAGAGTGACTTGTTCTCTTATTCATTAACTGGGAAATTTCTTCCTAGCTACACAGTAAATGAAAACCCATCTATAAGAAGCACAAAAATACTGATTAGAAATAGACTGTGCTATCCAAAGAGGATAGTAATTATTTCTTTAAAAAGATCTCTTACAAGAAAACTTTTGAGCTGGTAGAAATGAGTGTATTGTCAGCAAAGTGAATTACCCATCACCCTTAAAAATGCAGTGTTGTTATAGCAGTGTTGGTCTCAGGATGTTAGAGTGACATGGTGAATGAAGTAATATCTTATATTGGACCAATTTCTGTTGGTGAGAGAAATTTTCGAGCTACACAGAGCTCTTCTTGAATGTTACAGCTAAATACGGGGTGGAACACATTGTTTAGCATACACAGTTAACACACATTTCAAGGGACCATTGAAGGTGAAGTGGCCAGTTAACACCGGTCCTGTCATGAAGGGGGAAGACAGGAGAGGGAGGGTTTAGTGGGTTATAGATTGTTGTGATAAGTCATAAAATCAAAGTGTCTATTCAGTCCAGGATTTTGGTGTCTAGCAAAGTTATGAATTTAAGCTCCCAGGCTCATCTTTTGAAGGCATTGTGCAGAGTGCCTTTGAGGATGAGGACTGAGAGGACAACTATACAGTGATCATTTGGTGAAAAGTGTTCACCCGATAGGGTGTTTTTGTCTCTCATTTTTCTGCATGAGTTCATCTGAGAGAGTGTAGTGATTATCTGGTTTCACCCACACAGTTGTTATTGGGGCATTTAGTGCACTGGATGAATGCACTTGTGATAGGCATGTGTAGGACCCAAGAATCTTGAAAGGTGTGGTGGGGAGGATGTTGCTCATCATAGCAGTGGAGATATGTCTGCAGGTTTTGCATCTGCTGCTCTGGCACCACACCAGGCCACTTTGAGATGGTGTGTCCTAGGCTGTGGGGAGCTTGCTTCTGATGATGAGTTTGGAGGGTCTGGGAAGTTGTTTGAAAGCCAAAAGAGGGGGTTCAAGAAAGATTTCTTGCAGGATGGAGTCCCCATTGAGTGTTGGTTGTAATTGTTTAACGATACCCCATATGGCTTGCAGTCAGGGGGTGTGACTGTCTACACCCCCCCTAGGGCCATGTTGCCCTAGGGTCAGGGCAGCATGGCCTAGTGGCCAGAGCCTATGGAGGTGGGGCACCCACCAAGGGGTATGGTGGCCCCAGTAGGGAGGCCCAGGCCCACCCAACTACACCAGGCCCCAACCCATTGCCCTAACAGTGGTATAACAACTTACCACTGACTCAGCAGGGGGGTCTACTGACACACTGAGGTTTCCCAGGTGGGAGGTGCCATTCCATCACCCTCCCTGGGTCACATCCTACCACTTCTGCATTGGGGTCTCCCATGAGACTTTGGATTCTCAGTGGTCAGCTGGGCCAGTTGCCTCCTGTGGCTCCTCCAGTCGCCATGGTTCAAGCAGGCCTGGGGAGGCTCTGATTCCCAGCATTAACAGGGGCTGTGACTAGCTTCCCTGGCAGGTCCTTCCCCTGAAGCCTCCAGCCCAGAATGAGCTGGGCTTCCTCCCTTTATACTGGTAGAGCATTTGGAGCATGCCCAGTCCCGCCAGGGAGGCAGGACTTCCGCTGTCAATAATATGGGCTTAACCCTGTCTGGGCTAGTGTAGGGGTAAGCAGACCCTGTAGGTGACAATTATGGGCGTGCAGTCAGAGGGGGTTTTATTTCTGCATTGCAGGAGGTTCTCTCTGTGTATTTGGGTGGTATTTCATGATGCAATCTACTTCTCTGGTGGAGTGTGCTTGCTTGGTGAAGGCAGTTTTAAGTGTGCTAAGGTGTATATCCCAGACTTTCTCCTCAGAGCATATCCTGTGGTATCTGAGTGCTCGGAGCTAGATAACAGATTTCTTGGTGTGTTTGGGGTGGCTACTGGATCTGTGAAGATAGGTGTGGTGATCCGTGGGGTTTCTTGTATGTAGTTGTCTGTAGGCTTCCATTGCTGAAGCTGATCATGGTGTCCAGGAAGTTGATGCTAGTGTGAGAGTGTTCTAGAGAATTGAATGGAGGGGAGGTGGTTATTGAAGCTGTGTTGGAAATCTATGAGGGAGTTTAGGTCATCTGTTCAGATGATGAAAATATAATTGATGTATCTCAAAACCAGTGGTATACCTGTAGTACATATATACAACAAATCTGTAACCCACTAACAATTCCCCCACTGCCTTTTTTTCCCCCTCCACTCACTTCCTGTCCCCCTGTGACTGGAGGGGTGTTAATGGGCCACTTTACCTTCAATGGTCCCTTGAAATGTGTGCTAACTATTTATGCTAAACACCCTGTTCCATCTTCTATTAGCTGTGACACTCTACATATGTTTCCTAGCCCTGAAGAAGAGCTCTGGGTAAGCTCAAAAGCATATCTCTCTCACCAACAGAAGTTGGCCCAATAAAAGATACTACCTCACCCACCTTGTCAACTTAGAAGTGGCAGCTTAGTTTTATAGTAGGTACAGAGTCTGACAGAAAGCACCTTTCATGACTGGTATCTGTTCAGTCCCTCTCCCATAAACCTGTCTTCCAATTTCTAGCATTGCCTTCTTTTTTGCAAGCTATAATGTTGTTTTATATTTAATATAAAATAAGGTATTTTGGAAGAATATTTTCACAGTTGGTAACCATACTCATTGGCATAAACATATAATGCAATCCACAAACACAAAAAGAATCAATAAAGCCCAGAACATCTTAGAAGAGATAGCACGGAGAGAGACCAAAGCATCTGCACAGCAACAAGAACGGCTTTTGTTTGTGACAGTTTTATAGGGTTGTAGCTAATAGAGGGAGTCCATGCATATAGTTCCTTTCATTTTATAGAGCTCTTCATAGAGATCCCAAAATGCTTTGCTATAAATTAAATACTTGCAATTGGAGGACTCGCTGTAAACACACATATATGCCAACCCATTATGCTCTGAACAACAACCTGCATACAACAAAACAATCTCAGTTTTTCATGGTCCATAAAACAAAGGCATTTTCATATTAATTCTTATTGCATTTCTTTGTAATCATGAGCACAGCTATTAGCCTTTCAGACCCATGTATAAAATACTGTTCTTGAGGGATCTCCTCCTGCCCCTTTTGAAGACAATGGTAGTTTTGCCACTGATGTTACTGGAAGGAGGATTGGACCCTAAAAGGAGTGACGAAGATCCAAAATGCCAGCCACAACAAAATATTGCAGAGGATGAAAGATTTGAATTGTGCAACATTCTCTGGGTTCCATGGTCTTTTTTTCTCTCATCCAATCTGTTCTAAACAGACTTTGCAAGGACTTCCTTTGAAGTGAGATTTAAAGTTCCAACGCCTTATCTAAGAACAGCAATCAGGGTGTATCTCTACAAACAGAGCAGTGATTATTCTCAACAATAACTAAATATAGAAAAAGATACCAACATTCCATAACAGAATGACAAGGTGACAATTTGCGATAGATGAAATGTATAAAAAGGAAAAAAGGAAACAGCTAATCATGGTAATATTCTGTGCAGCAAAATACTCAGATTCAACCTCAGAAAACTTCATTTCATAGGCAGGAAACAAAATGCTCAAAATGGGCCAGATGCATCCTCCATTAAACTCAATCATGACTACTCTATAGCTTTCTACAGTCTCCTGGTTAAAGTCTGAATCTGATTCTTGCCTCTGCCATCTCAAGTTCACCTAGACTACTGAGGTGTTGCTTGACCAGCCGTTGATGGACATTCAACATGTAAGGTCACTTTTTTTCTGAAAATTTTTGAGATAGGTTTTAGGAAACTGTTAAAGATTACATCTTATCCTAGTCCATATCAGTGAGTTTGAAATTGGCCCTTTGTGAATGAGACAGCAGTCCATCCTATTGATCTCAGAGGGACAATCAAATCCCTTTAACCCAAATGGTTGCTTGCTTACTTAGTTGCTTTGTTTATCCTTTAGGCGTATCCAGAATCACCGTTTCTGGTAACTTTTAGTTGCTGAGCTGCCAGAGTGTTGTCATTTTGTTAGGGACCTGGTAAAACCAGTTCATATTAGGGAGCTCCTCAAGGCAAGTACTTTTGGTTTTTTATGTAGTTGTGCAATACCTAATGAAATGGGGGCACCACTGTGAATGGGTCCTCTGAGTGCTATTGATGTGATCATGCTATAGTGAGCTGTCTGGTGTTCCTATATAAATAGAAACTGAATGCAACAGTTTACAGAACAGATAAAGAATTAAAATAATAATTACAAGGGATGGTCACATCCTTCCTCTGAGACCAGTTTTATTAATGTAATTAACATTTTCAGTACCCTCAGACTCATGATCTACCATTTCTCATGGAGACAAATTAGATTAATATAAATGAGAATGACAGCAGATGTGCATGCAGGAGAGAGAAACTTGGGTGTGGAACAAAGGACATCCCTCATAATGAGGTGAAGATGAGAGGAATGGCAGGTGAGTAATTAGAATCTACTTCATTATTAAACTAGGCATGAAACTTCACTCTGGAATTTACTTGTAACTGACATTGGTGAACAGTGTTTGCTAATGAATTACTCTCCAGGAATGAGTGAATTGAGAGATTCCTTTATCTGCCTAACAGGACAGATAAGAGGGAAATGATAACCTTGTGGTTAAAGAACAGAGCTAAAAGTCAGAAAATCTGGTATCTAGTCGGAGCTCTGCTATAGATTTACTGTGAGACTTGTGGCAAATGACTTAACCTCTCTGTCCCTGAGGTTCCCCTTCCATAACAAGGAAATAATATTTCCCTACCTGACAGGGACATTGTGGGTCTTAATTATTGATAAATTGGAGGGGGTTCAGAGAACAGCCACAAGAATAATTAAAGGATTAGAAAACATGCCTTATAGTGATAGACTCCCAATGCTCCATCTATTTAGTTTATGGAAGAGAAGGAAAAGAGGTGGCTTAATTATAGTGTATAAGTGCTACATGAGGAATATTTCAAAATGGGCTCTTCAAACTAGCAGAGAGAAAAATCACATGAACCAATGGCTGGAAGTTGAAGTGAGACCAATTCAGACTGGAAATAAGGTGTAAATTATTATCAGTGAAGGTAATTAACCATTGGAACAATTTATGGTGGTGGATTGTACCTCATTGACAATTATTAAATCAAGATTGAATGTTTTTCTAGAAGATATGCTTCAGCAATTATATTTGCCTCTTTTTTTAGCATTTAAGGTTCATATTTTCAAAAATTCTCTCTGAAACCACAAGAGCTAGAAACTTTTTTTAAAATGGAAGTTGAATTTTTCCATGTGATCATATGATTCCAGGAGCTGGGTCCAAAAAATACAGAGTATCAGAAGCCTCATGATAAAATTGTGAGAGTTGGCAACACTGCTATTATGTGCTCAAACACTGTGATAATGAAATTCCTATAAATTAATATCTGTAATTCAGGCCTTGTCTTACTTATGTAGAAAAACTGCGGGAGCAGTACAAAAGGGTCCAGGAAACTATGGAATGCTTATTTTGTGATTTTTTTTTTAAGGAAAGTAGAACTAAGAGGTTCATTTAAGGGGGCAAGAAGAAGTGGGCATAGACCTGTAGATCACAAGAACGCATGTGGGACTCTTTTTGGTGAAAAGAGTCCTATAAAAAATGGAAACTAGGTCAAATTACAAAGGATGAATATAAACAAATAACACAAGTATGTAGGGACAAAATTAGAAAGGCCAAGGCACAAAATGGATCAAACTAGCTGGAGACATAAAGAGTAACAAGAAAACATTCTACAAATACATTAAAAGCAAGAGGAAGATCAAGGACAAGGTAGGACCGTTACTCCTTGGGGGGGAAGGGGAATTAAAAACAGAAAATGTGGAAATGGCAGAGGTGCTTAATGACTTTTTTGTTTCAGTTTTCACCAAGAAGGTTGGTGGTGATTGGACATCTAACATAGTGAATGTCAGTGAAAATGACGTAGGATCAGAGGCTAAAATAGGAAAAGAACAAGTAAAATATTACTTAGACAAGTTAGATGTCTTCTAGTCACCAGAACCTGATGAAATGCATCCTAGAATACTCAAGGAGCTGACTGGGGAGATATCTGAGCCATTAGTGATTCTCTTTTAAAAGTCATAGAAGACGGAAGAGATTCCAGAAGACTGGAAAAGAGCAAATATAGTGCCAATGTATAAAACAGGAAATAAGGACAACCCAGGGAATTACAGACCAGTCAGCTTAACTTCTGTACCTGGAAAGGTAATGTAGCAAATAATTAAGCAATCAGTTTGCAAACATCTAGAAGATAATAAGGTGATAAATAACAGTCAGCATGATTTGTCAAGAACAAATCATGAAAAACCAGCCTGATAGCTTTCTTTGCCAGGGTAACAAGCCTTGTGGATGGGTGGAAGCGGTAGACGTGGTATATCTTGACTTTAGTAAAACTTTTGATACTGTTTCACATAACCTTCTCATAAATAAACTAGGGAAATACAACCTAGATGGAGCTACTAAAAGGTGGGTGCAAAACTGGTTGGAAAACCATTCCCAGAGAGTAGTTATCAAGTGGTTCATAATCATGCTGGAAGGGCATAACGAGTGGGGTCCCCCAAAGATCAGTTCTACAATATCTTCGTCAATGATTTAGATAATGGTATAGAGCATACACTTATAAAGTTTGTGGATGATTCCAAACTGGGAGGGGTTGCAAATGCTTTGGAGGATAGGATTGATCTGGACAAACTGGAGAAATGGTCTGAAGTAAATAGGATGAAATTCAATAAGAACAAATGCAAAGTACTCAACTTAGGAAGGAACAATCAGTTGCACACATACAAAGTGGGAAATGACTTCCTAGGAAGGAGTACTGTGGAAAGAGATCTGGGGGTCATAGTGGATCACAAGCCAAATATGAGTCAACAGTGTAATACTGTTGCAAAAAAAGCAAACCTCATTCTGGGATGTATTAACAAGACATGAGAAGTAATTCGTCCACTCTACTGTGAGCTGATACAGCCTCAACTGGAGTTTTGTGTCCAGTTCTGGGTGCCACATTTCAGGAAAGATGTGGACAAATTGGAGAAAGTCCAGAGAAGAGCAACAAAAATGATTAAAGGTCTAGAAAACATGACCTATGAGGGAAGATTGAAAAAAATGGGTTTGTTTAGTCTGGAAAAGAGAAGACTGACGGGGACATGTTTTCAAGTACATACAAGGTTGTTACAAGGATGAGGGGAAAAATTGTTCTTCTTAACCTCTGAGGATAGGACAAGAATCAATGGGCTTAAATTGCAGCAAGGAAGGTTTAGGTTGGACATTAGGAAAAACTTCCTAACTGTCAGGGTAGTTAAGCACTGGAATAAATTGCCTAGGAGGTGGTGGAATCTTCATCATTGGAGATTTTTAAGAGCAGGTTAGACAAACACCTGTCAGGAATGGTCTAGATAATACTTAGTCCTGCCGTGAGACAGGGGACTGGACTAGATGACCTCTTGAGATCCCTTCCAGTCCTATGATTTTATGAAACCCACCAATCCCAGAGCCTCTACGTGGAGAACCTGACCCTCTGCCGTGATTTGAAGGCTCCTCTCCCCCTAACAATGCAACCCCTAAGAAGCTGTACTGGTACCACAAGGCTGCCCCCTGCTGTAGCTGCCCAGTACAAGCCACAGAGATGACTTTATGGTAGTTGGTAAGGCAGGACTAGGTCCAAGGAGAGACTCCCATTGGCTTTAATGGCTTTTGGATCAGGTCCTTAAGGTAGCTTGGAAGAGCATTCAATCTCATACAAATATCTACTACCGCGGTGGCCAGTGAGGTGCAAGCTGGGAAGTGAGACTCCTTCCCAGCTCCATCTGTCCCTGGTAAGTTGCCTCTTGTGCCTAAGAGTCTTTACCAGAGTGATGGCAGAGGGACTTCCTGGGTCTTGCACGCAAAGGACCTCTTTCCACCCATTGCACTGATCTGCCAGATCTCGTTCCCCTCCACTCACGATACCGGATGGGAACACTCAGCCCTTCATTAGCAAACATTTTTTACATGTTAGTCACAGTCTCCTGGTAAATCCCTGAAAGTGGCATTTCTTGTAAATGATAAACAGATTTTAGTTACTTCTCCAGTGCTCGCACGTAAGAGGCATGTTGCATTAATTCTCATATCCCAAATGCTCATTTGAAAGCCATTAGAAATATCACTAAGTATTCTGATCTGTTATTAAACTCAAAAATATTTATCTTGAAGTCATTGACAGACCAATCCTGCACATATGGAAACCTCCCACAGCTCTGAAATTAACATGCTGGCATGATGGTTTAAGGAAACTTGCTCATCTTGAAAGAATAACTTTTCAAAGACAGATTTTATTCTCTCCAAGATCTCTGGCCAGCATTTTAGGATTTGTATGATTAACAAATACACAAGACTAACTATAACTGTAAAACTGCCACTTTTATCTTTCTGAAAAGGCCTCAGCTATTTTAGAAAACCTCCCCCAGAAATTCATTTTTAATCTCCGCAAATTTCAGATTCTTGGCTGTGCTTGTGGACAAATGCTGAGAATTAATGGTATTTTTATATCTCTTCAAACCTTGTTCTATTCAGACTTCTCTTGGAGCAAGTTCAAGGTCCTAAAGCAATCAATGCATCTTCATGCCCACCACAAAAGTCAGGACATTTTTAACCAGTCTACAAATATTTCTGCCTCTAATTTTGTTCTGCAGGGGTTCAATGCACCATCTCATGACCATTTGCATGAGTAGAATTATGGAGAGTCTTTTCTTTTACCTCTTGTGATCTTTCTTCAGGTCTCCAGCCTTCTTTCATCCCTGTCATTCTCTTATCTAGAGTGCTAATCTCAGCTGAAATTGTCTCAAGCCTTTCTTCCAGAAAGATAATTGAAGTCCGTAATTTATCACTTCTCAATTGTAACTCCTGGAGCAGTTCATAACAGAATAATCCTTATCTCCAGTGACAGTTACTTGGTTACCAGAGGGAGAAAATGGCAGTTGGTGTGTTGCTTGCTGATGGCATCAACTGCACCTTGAAGAAATCCATTTTCTCATTTTTACTGTTATTCTTTGGCATTTTAAATGTCCAAACAGTTTCCTAGTGGCCTCACCACACTTTTAAAACAGAAAGGTGACATCATCTACAGCGGCAAGTTTACTATTTTATTTGGCAGATTCTTATGGGATTGGAGCTGATCCAAAATTCCATTTCTCTGATGGACAGCAAGCTCTGCCCCCTTAAATTTCAATTTTAGCAACCATCCCCACTCTCTCGCCACTGTTGTTTCCTCTATCTGTGGCTGTGGCAACATTAGACATTTTGCTAATACCATCAGAGTTTGTGGCTTCTGGATGACTATTTTATTGCATTCCACGTCTGATCGCAGTATTCTCAAGACGTTTAGTGATGTGTTGTAATTGACTGCAAATTAGCTTGCTTTTCTTTTAAAATACAGTATATTCTTTCCTGAGTGATTTACAAGATGGACTGGCTCAACTATTAGGCACGCGTGTTCTTTGTTTGTCTGACAGTGATTTTTGAACTACTTTGGTTGACTTCTCTCCCCCATGTTATAGTTGGGCAAATGTTTATTACATAGTTTCAGATGCCAGTGGAGCAGGGTTTTGTTTTGGTTTGGTTTTTTTTTTGGAAATCAGCAAATTCACTATTTAGTGTATGCCAGAGTGTTTTAGATTTCAGAGTTTATTTCAGAACTGTTACTTCTTAACGACATATTGTAGCGATGTGGGTGTATAAAGCTTTTCACAATACCTTGAAAGTGCCAAATAAAAAACAGGAGGAGAGGAGAAGTTTGAACTTAGCGTGAAACAAAAGGGTGAATCCTGTGCACAGGACAAAGGAATGTGGAAACATTGGCAGGAAAAGAAGCGTGGACCAGAGAGAAGAGGGAGATGAGAGAAGGAGAACTATAGAAAAAGTCCTCGATAAACGCTCTCATAAGCTATGCTGAAACCCCATATGCTTTCATCTTAACATGTGGGTCAACCACTGTTGAGGTATCTTATCCTATTTACTATGCTGAAGGGTTGTTATAGTGACTTGTAGAAAGCATAGATCTGCTTTGCTTTACACAGCTTCATTCTGCTGCCTGGATAGAACTAGTCAAACTATTTCCTCTGGATAATTTTCTTTATTAATTTATCTCCCTTTTTGGTTAGTGAATCATGCATGAACTGATCCTAATTTTCAGAGAGTATGTTCATGATTTGTAAAAATTCGCAGTATCATTTTGACAGATAATGTTCAGATTCTGAACCGCTGACTCTAACTATTCTTTGTTTGTTATTTGCCTTGTGTAGCTGATCACCTAAGTCACATGGCATTGTTTTCCTATCTGGCTGGACTGCTGAAATCTTTTCAATAGGAAAATAGTGAAAAATAAACAACATGATTATGATATATATTTTTTCACCCTAATAATCTCTCATGCTAACATTTCTGAAACGTTTGGAACTCACAGATGTTTTCATTAGTATCCGATTGTTGGCCACATGCTCATGAATATGACCCTTACAAATAAAGTGACCAGATGTCCCGATTTTATGTCCCGATATTCGTGGCTTTTTCTTATATGGGCGCCTATTACCCCCCAGCCGCCCCGATTTTTCACACTTGCTATCTGGTCACCCTATACAAACCACTGTGAACTAAACTCTGCCCACCCACTTCACAAATCAGTTTGGGATTTAATCTAATTTTAGACTGAAATGTCAGTATTTGAAATGTTAGCAAATGCTGTATCTGGGCTAAAACAATAGTGTGTGCTGCTATGAAACATTCCTGTAGCCTATGATATGGATGATAGCTAGGTTTTATTGCAGGGGGGAGGGAGGGAAACATTTTAAAATGAGCCATCTATTCTCTGGCCTGTGGTGGTAAGAATCATTGCCTTCAGATGGTGTAAATAAACAGTCAATGGAGCTAGTCCAATATACACCACCTGAGGATCTGATCCCTAGTTTGTCTAACCATCCTTAAGAAAATAATTGTACTACACACACACACACACACACACACACACAGGAGCGGCGCCAGGGTTTTTGGCACCTTAGGCGGAGCTCCTTCCGCGCTCCTGGTTTTCGGGGCACTTCGGCGGCGGGTCCCAGAGCGAGTGAAGGACCCGCCGCAGAATTGCCGCCGAAGACCCGGAGCGTGGAAGCACCCCCCACCGCCGAATTGCTGCCGAGGGTAGCAAAATGCTGCCCCCCAAATCCTGGTGCCCTAGGCGACCGCCTAGGTCGCCTAAATGGAAGCGCCGGCCCTGCACACACATACATATCTGGTTCCTCTTCTGTTGGAATTAGTATCTCACAGGGCTCAGTTCTTCTCCTAGCATTAGAGGGTCCTGTGGCACCTTTAAGACTGACAGATGTATTGGAGTATAAGCTTTCGTGGGTGAATACCCACTTCGTCAGACGCAACTCTCTGTTGCTTTTTACAGTTCCAGATAACACGGCTACCCCTCTGATACTTGTCTCCTAGCATTGTTATGCCTTGACTGATTTGATGATTCAACATGGACGTAAATGCCACTGTTATGCCAGCATATGAGTATACTGCTTTCTCATTGATTCTCTGATACATTTGAGTCAGCATAGTTATTTTTTGAGTAAGGTGACTGTGAATATTTTCTTTTCAGCCTGACTTGTTAATCGTTGTCAGTCACAGTTTATTATAAAAATCAGTGCAAAGCACCATTAGTTTTATTTGGTGCTGCCTAAATCACATCTAAGTCAATGGGATGTAATAATGGGAAAGGGAGAGAGAAAAGAATTTTAAGTCACTATGCAATAGCAAATCGTGGGGGGGGGCGGGGGAGGCTTAAGGTGAAGCGGGAGCCCTGCACCACTGGTAATGGCTGGAGGGAAGCTGTTTATGCAGGCGTTCTGTTCAAACACCTGTAGGCACGGCTGCTGCAGTTCCCTTTACAAATAATGCAGTGTTACAAATGTGCTCCCTAGGGTTGCCAGGCGTCCGGTTTCGGCACAGCCAACTGGGCCATTAAAAGTCCGGTCGGCGGCGCAGCAGGGGCCGGGGCTAATGCAGGATCCCTGCCTGACCTGGCTCTGGGCAGTCCTGGAAGTGGCCGCCAGATTCCTGTGGCCCCTAGGCACATGCGTGGCCAGGGAGGCTCCACGCGCTGCCCCCACTCCCAGCGCCGGCTCTACAGCTCCCATTGGCCAGGAACCATGACCAATGGGAGCTGTGGGGGCAGCACCTGCGGGTGCGAAGGCAGTGCGTGGAGCATCCCTGGCCGCCCATGCGCCTAGGGGCCATAGGGACCTGGTGGCCACTTCCTGGGAGCCACGGTAAGTGCCGCTGGGACCCTGCATACCCTCCCATACCCCAACCCTCTGCCCCAGACGAGAATCCCCTCTTGCACCCCAAGCCCTTCATCCCTCGCCCCACCCCAGAACTCACAGCCCAGCCGGAGCTCTCACCCCCGTCACGCACCCCAACCCCCTGCCCCAGCCTGGTGAAAGTGAGTGAGGGTGGGGAAGAGTGAGCAATGGAGGGAGGGGCGATGGTGCAAGCGGGGGGATGAGAGGGCCTCAATGAAGGGGCGGGATGGTGGCGGGGCCTCAGGAAAGGGGTGTTTGATTTTATGTGATTAGAAAGTTGACAACCCTAGCCTCCCCCAGTGCCATCCTCTGTCTACCAGCAGCATAGGGGCCCATCAATAAACTCTGTGGGATTTTGAGGCCTGCTGCTATGCTCATACACATCCTTGCACTTACAGAGCACACTGGGATTCTGTGCAGGGGAGCAAGGGGCAGAGCATGTTTTCCTGCCGCATCTCCTTTAACCTTATAACTGCACAGGGAGAACTCGAAGCTAGCCCTACATTTTGCCTGCCTTATAAGACAAAGATATAAACTTAATTTTATGTTCTTTTCTATAATTTGTCTAAGGCTTGTGGTTTTCTGGACCAGAAAGCCAAAGTAACTTTGATTAATGCCTTTGTTATTTCTTTCATTGATTATTGTAATTTTACTGTTGCTAGGACTTAAGAGCTACTCGTTGGAATTTAGGCTGCCAGGAAATGCCATTATATTCCTCCTGCGTTGAAGAAATTGCATTGATTATCAGCTAAATACAGTACACGTTCAGCACAAAATCATTTATGATATCTGTGCCACTGTATTTGGCTGCTGCCCTGGTGTAGTATGTTTGTGCCTGAGGGTACATCTAACACTGCAATGAAAGGCCCACGGCCTGGCCGTGGCTGGCCCAAACCAGCTGACTTGGGCACATGGGGCTCATGCTGCAGGGCTAAAAATTGCAAAGTGCAGACGTTTAGGCTTGGGCTGGAGCCTGGGCACTGAGAAACATGCCCCTTGCGACATCTCGGAGCCCTGGCTCCAGCCCGAGCCTGAATGTCCGAAGAAGTGGGCTGTAGCCCACGAAAGCTTATGCTCTAATAAATTTGTTAGTCTCTAAGGTGCCACAAGTACTCCTGTTCTTTTTGAGGATACAGACTAACACGGCTGCTACCCTGAAACCTAGCAGTAAGTTGTATACTTTATTAACACACCTATGAATACTGCCCCCCCCCCTTTTTTTTTTAAGGATCATTCATTGAAGCTGCTGGATTGCACCAAGTGAGCTCAGTGGTGTGAAGGTTTTTTTGTTTTTTGTTTTTTTTCCCATTGGTTAAAATAAATAAATAAAAATAAAACCCATTGGTTTGGTTCACGCTCACACTGATCTCTGCTGGGCATGAGTCCCAGATTCAAAGTCCAATTGCCAAGAAGACTGTCTTTGGATACACGATTTTCACTCTGGAGCTTGACAGTTCCAGTGTTTTTGTAGATACATGGCTGTCATGGGAAGTGATAGTCAAGCAGCTGCTTTCTCAGGTAGCTCGGGCTGGTTTCATGGAGAAATTTGAAGATGAGAAGTGAAAGCTTGAATATGATCTAGTGTTCAATAGGGAGCTAGTCAAGAGAGCAGAGTATTGGATGATGAGCTCTTGATGCCTTGTGTTCCTGAACAGATGGGCAGTTCTATTCCTAAAAGCATGTATTAGAGTCCGAGGTGGTGGCCGTGGTTTTCCGGCAGTGCTTCTAGGGGCTGGTCAGCACTAGAAAATTAGATTGACACAGATGCATAGGTCAGGGGAGTGAAAAATCCACGTAGTTATGTCAACTTATCTACTTCCTCTCCAGGCCCGTCGACATAGGGGGACAAAAGGGGCAATTGCTCAGTGGCCCAGGCAATTTAAAAGGGTTCAGGGGCCCCTGGCCGCCACTGCTGCTGTGGTAGCAGTGGCGGCAGCCGGGAGTCCTTGGCCCATTTAAATCGCCCAGGCTCCCAGGCGCGTGTGGGGTGGTACCGCCGGTGGCGAAGGCAGCCAGGTGGGCATGTGGAAGCCGTGGCCATGCCAGAACAGCACCATTGACTGTTCTGCCCTGGGGCATGGAATTGCTCTCAGCGGGCCTGCTCCTCTCAGGCAGGTGGATTTACTGCAGAAAACCCGTACAGATTTACTGTAGAAAATCGCTTCCCTTTGATGAGGTAAGTAACTTCACTGAAGCACTACATCATAGCATTGACATAGCCTATAGTGTGAATAGGCTGAATTCAAAGAGGGAAGGTATCATGCTATCAGGCCTTGGTCAGCTGTATGCTTCCTGAGTCCCCAAAAGCTGTCTCAGATGCCAGCAGAAGATACTCAGTTCTGATTTTAGTGAAGACTTACTGAGCAAAGCTGGCCAAAGCTCAGAATTTCTGCTTCACCGGAAATGCTCATATTTTAAAAATGTATATCATTATAAATCAGAATGAAAAGTCAAATCTTTGTGGAAAATAGTATTTGTAGGAGGGGGGGAATAGTTTTGAATCAACTGAAATGTTTCATTTCGATTTTGACTTTTTAAAAATACCATATCATAAACGTAGGGTTTCACAAATATTAAATAAAATAATAATTGGTGATTATACTGTAAGCATAAGGGATTTCATGAGTACCACCAGTCTTCTTGGTGTAACCAGAACAAACACAAACAAACAGTACATATGTATGTACTCCATTTTCTTCAGTGTTTTTTCGAGAGTAATTTATTGTGGAGCTTGTTTGGCTCGTTTTAAATAGCATCTTATATGAAGAGATCCCCTGTCCATCTGGCTCTGATTTATCAATTGCATGTTTGCATCATCATAACAAGTAAAATGATTTATTTTCCCTCCTGAACTTCAACTCAAAGCTTATCTGTAAAGGAAAGAAAGGCAATAATCCTCTTTTTGCAATTTCACTAGCTGCATCAACCTGTGTCGTCTCATCGAGTTTTTTCAGTATAGCAGGATCAAATGAATTCTGTGACTTTGAAGCATCATTTTCGTCTGATTAACCACAGACAAAATAAAGTCATTGTTAAAGAGAATCTGAAGAAATAAGCACAGTAGCCATCTTTCTTTTATCAAAGGGTGACTTCTCACCATGTCTAGTCCCAGCTAAATCTTTATTTGTATTTACTGTGAAATCAGAGATGTTAGCTGAAATTCTACATGTTATCAGTCACAATCTTCATATCTCCGGTCCCAAGTTTCTTTGCAGATTCAGGGCCTGAAGTTGATTCCATAACCCTCCATAACCAAAGACTTAGTCCTTTCAGTTCCAGCACTCAATCTACAAACTCTCAGGTTTCTATCTTTGTGGCTATTTTTCACAGGAGAGATCATCATCCCTGCAGCAGCCCCTGTACATAAAAGTCCACATCGAGCTGGGTGGAAATTCCTGAGGAACTGAGGCAAACAGCCACAGGTTGTTCGCCAAAGAACCCTCAGAGCCCTTTGCATAGGAGGCGTGGCTGGGGTAGAAGGGGTTGTGAGGGAATATGTCTAGGAGGGAAAGAGATTGTGTTGATGGCAGAGCCTCAACAGAGCTGTGGAGATTCTCAGCAGTGCTGCAGTTTATAGGGCAGCTGGGCTGCCCTAACTTAGATATGCCCCCAGAAATCTTGAAGGTTACATCTATACTTAGGGTGACAATGCAAAGCACAGACACTGTACCTGTAGCCCAGATACAAGCAGCAGTGTACATGGTGAGACACAGCTTAGGTGAGTAGAGGGCCCGACATGCCTGAACCCCCAGGGTGTGTACCCTTCACAGCTCTCTACACACCCAAGCAGTGCCTCACACATCTACATTGCTATTTTCAGCAGTTTAGCATCCCACTGCCTCCCCACTGCAGTGTACAGCTACGTACCACAGCGAGGAGTGTGGACATAGTCTGCCTTTCACTGTGGAGTGTAGCCACAAGCATAGTGCCTGTACTCTACTCGCCACCATAAGTGTAGACGTAACCTAAGTTATGTCATAGGCTGCTCTGATCCCTGAAATATCTCAGGATTAGTAAGGCACAACATTGTCTTAAAGCCAGCATATCCTCCACCGCCCTGGGCTGCAAGTTCTGTGTCCTGCCTCTTACACATGCAGCCAAAAATCTCACCCCAGGACATCATATTTGAAACAAAGTGAGGTATCTATAATCCCATCTCTAAACTTCCCTTTTGAGGTGCTGATATTAACAACCATTTACTTGTGTTGTTCCTCTGGGGGCTTGGATAGTGTCGGGCTGTGTACCCTGCTTTGGAACTAAGTCCTTCTTGGTTGGTAAAATCAAAGCCGGAGACATTGGTCTAATTATTAGTGGAAATTGTCACCACCTCCTGACAGGAGGACCAAGAGCCAGAATCTTTTAAAGAAACAATTTACAAGCCCCTGCTCCAGAAGCCATCAATAGCGGCTGACACTCTCAGAGACAGTAAGATAATATAGGCTGTGGTGCCATCAGTATGCTAAGAGACACTTGTTTCAACAACAGCAGGCAGTGCAGTTAATTGGCTTTCATGGTGTCTATTCCTGAGATTATGTAGTGGATGAGAGCTAGCTTACTGAAATGCAACCCAGATAAGACAGAAGTAATGTTGGTACAATAGGGGAAACAACTGAAGGAAATTGAAGAGGTGATTTTTGTCCCCTTAATCGAGGGGGGTGACTTGGACTACTCTCAGTATTAAGCACTAGGTTTGGTAGTACTTGTTTGCAGGATAGGGGTCTCTACAAAACAGGCACAGAGAAGGCAGGCCATGCTAGGAAATCCAGAGAAGAGAATAACTGAGGTTTTATTGGTTTCTTCTATTAATGATGATTCATATACTCACAACTTGAGGGCAATGACAAAATTACATCAAATGCAAAATATTCCCTGACACCATGGGTGTATGGTGGGTCCCATAAAAAACTGAGCATTTACCACTAGGGATTAAATTTACTGTTGTATTTGTAGTTCTTTCCATTCTAAGTATAGCTAATACCACAAATAATGCAGTAAAAACACCCACTACGTTTTTATGTCCTGACTGGAAGCAGTCCTGTGATCATTGATTTTATGATCACTAACCTCTGGATGAAGTTGAATCCCATTGTTTATGCAGATATGTTAAAACATGATTTAAGAAGGTGCTTCACAGGAGCTGATAAAAGGATTACTCTGAAGAACGAGTTGTATGGCAAGCATCTACTTTGCAGCCACAACTAGTGGAATTCTAACTCGGAATCTTAAAGAGAACGCTTAAGGTTTATTTGAGTTCTTGTTCGTTATATAAAATAATTATTCACGTGCCAGCTCTGTCCCACTCATGTGTTTCCTTGTCATTCCATTTAGATTTATGTAACACACAAAAGCTGACATAAAACAATTAACTAGTGACCCTGGAGATTCAATGCATATGTTAGAAATGTGCAACAATATTCTATGCCCTCCATAAATTCATGTTCTGGTATGAAATTTCCACGAGGGACTAAATTAACTACTAGTAATGCACTGTATTGCAGCTTGCTTAATGCGTTAAAAGGCTGCTTCCTGCTCTCTCCTTTGGGTAGAGCTAATGTCATTAAAACAAATGTACTTCTGTGCTTATTATCTATTTAACACAGTAAGCACAATTTTTGCTTCAATTCCCCCAGCACCCCCAACAGAAATCTTCATGATTATAGTTTAATAAAATGCTGTTTGTGAAAACTGTTCTTTCACTGCATGACTTGTAAGTAATAATAATAGTTATAAAGAAAAGTCAAGGCACCTCACATTCCCAAAGGCTACCTAAGAAAGAGATGGAAACATTAGAAATATATCTTGTAAACAACAAGGCAAAATGTTTAATAATTACCAGCATGGATGCAAGAGGAAGAACTATAATTTAAAAAGAAAAGAAAGAGAGAGAAAAAAACAAGTGAGAAGCAGTGTTCCCTTTCATTTTTTACATCCATGTGCGGAATGAATTTTGTTATGTGCACCAATATGGAGGTGATGTATATCGGGGGTGGGGCTGAGAGGTTCAGAGTGTGGGCGGGGGCTCAGGGCTGGGGCAGAGGATTGGTGTGGGGGTGTGTGGGCTCTGGGGTGGAGCCGAGGATGAGGGGTTCAGGGTGTGTAAGGAGGCTCCGGGCTGGGGCAGAGGGTTGAGGTGTGGGGGATGAGGGCTTCGGCTGGGGGGTCAAGGTTCTGGGATGTGGCTGGGGATGAGGTGTTCGGGGTGCAGGAGGGGGCTCAGGGCCAGGGCAAAGTGTTGGGTTGTGGGGGGTGAGGGCTCCAGTTTGGGGGTGTAGGCTCTGGGATGGAGCTGGGGATGAGGGGCTTGGGTTGCAGGCTGCCCCAGGGATGTGGTGGGGACAGGGGACTCCCCCTAGCCCTCTCTCACCGCAACAGCTCAGGGCCATGGGAGAGGCACCTCTCCACATCCGTGGCAGCTCCAGTGGTGCTGGGCTGGGGGCGCCTCTCCCCAGTCGTGGCAGCTCTGGCTGGGCCGGGCCAGAGGCACCTCTCCACAGCCACGGCAGCTCTGGTGGGGCAGGCATGGGGAGGGACTGGACATGGGGAGGGGTGCCTCTCCCCACCTGCAAAGCCCTTGATAGCCTGCTGCATGGCTGTGCAGCTTAGAGAGCACTTAGGTGAGAAGCCATCACCAGCCAAGATGCATTACAACAGGGCAAGCAGCCTACCAACAAATATTAAATAAAAATGAAAAATGTTTGGCTTCATCAAGACATAATAAAAAAGGTGTCATCTACAGAAGTATGTAGAAGGTAGAACAATCCCACCAGACATGTTCAAAAGAGCCTACAGAAGGGAAACAGCACCTGATTGTTATAGATTCCATTTGACCCATTCTCTCTTAAATTTGGTATGGCACACCCTGTTTGGATGGTGGATAATTATGTATTCTTTGAAATGGAATGAGGAATCCCTTATATCCTATGACCATTTTTTTGTGAATGTTAATTTGCATAATGAGTCCCTAAAGCATGGAATGGCCACCTACTGGGTATTGTATAGATCCAAATAAATTTTAAAAAATATTAGGTTACATAGTTCTGCACAATAACAGATTTAGTGGTATGTCTCCAAACTTTTCTGGAACTAAAAATTGTACCCAACTAAAGATAAAGGCATTTTAATTTCTAGCTCCCAGATGTTTGTATGTAATTTTATGTTTGGGATCCTGAGCTTTTAAAAGTATTTGGTAGACTCTAGGCCATCTGCTACTATGGGTAGTAAGACTAGTTGAAATTTTTCCATCAAAACCATTTTTGACAGAAAATTAGTGTTTCAATTAAATGAAAATTTTTGTGAAGAATATCTGCTTTCTGTGGAAAATGTTGGTATTTGCAAATTCAATTTGCAAATGCTGCCACTTTGCCTCATGAGTGTTGTAGTTTAGGTGCTTCATGCTCATTTATAGGCTGGGGTGCTATAAGGGTGTACACAAACCCCACACAGGGAAACAGAGGGTTAAGAAGTAGCCAGGCTTTCACCATACCTCTGGAGGGACAGGGACGGGATAGGAAGTAACCCAGAGAGTAGGCTGGGAGATATACTGGCCAAAAGCAGACACCTGATTTGCCGGCCCCTGGGCCTGGGTCGAAACCTGGAGGAGCAGGAGGTCCCAGGTTCCCCTACCATCAGTCCCTGGACTTGAACCACTAGGTGGGATGGCCAGTCAGTGCTCTGATCACTACAGGGCATGATCTAAGGCAGGGGTTTTCAAGCTGCATTACCCCAAAGGAAGCACCAGGAGTTACGCTGCCTTCAGTACACCACAGACATCACAAATGTTACTTAGGTGGCTTTGTGACAGTGAATTCTAGGGAAGTACATGGAATTTATTAGGTGTCCTAGACCATCTTTATGCTAAATAATCTCAATGTCTAAGGGTTTGTCTACACTGCAATAAAAGACCCACACTACAAACATGGCACAACCACAGCTGGCCTGGGCCATGGGACACTCAAGCTATGGGACTAAAAATTGCAGTGTAGTTGTTCAGGCTTGGGCTTTAGCCTGAGCCCTAAGATCCTCCCCCCTCACGGGGACTCAGATCCCAGGCTGCAGCCTGATCCCAAACATCTACACTGCAATTTTTTAGCCCTGTAGTCAGAGCCTGAGTCAGTTGACCCAGGCTCTGTTACTCAGTGCTGTGGGGTTTTTATTGTGGTGCAGACATACCCTAACAGATCATACATGCATATATGGGCTAGGAGTTGTGGGCTGAAATTGTTGTTTTCACCTCTATTCATGTTTGCTGGTTAAATGTGACAAGCTGTGTCATCTTGACGTGTATCAGAATGTTTCATGTAATCCTGCATTGAGGGGAATTGGAAGACTGGCTATTGCTTAAGCACCTATAATTTGGGTGGCCTGCCTTATATGGAATCAGAGATGAAGCTAATGTTGAGGCTACAACTTGGAAGAGATTTGACCATCCCTGTATCAGCCATCTGGCTGGAATATAAATATATCAATTGGCATCAAGATTGATAATGCCCTGTTACGCAGGCTAAAGAAGCCTGCTGCCTTCCCAAATTATTACATGGAGCTTGTAAGGAATTGTTGGTTTATTTGATATGGTTTAATCAACTTGGACTAATACCAAATCAATCTAGTTACCACTTTATTTTCATCTGCTTTGTCTATAGGCATTTTATTTTATGTTTTTGGCTTAGTTATTTAGTCTTGTTAATAAAACACATGAACTTGGAAACCTATGTAGTTTGGATGTTTCTTCTCCAGATGTCAGAATTCTAGATCTGAGTCCCAGGGCAAAATAATGGAGTCAATTCTGTGAACCTCCTAATGGTTGCTCACGCAGCTGCCTCATAACTGTGAGAGTGGCTAAGGGCCTGTTACCAGGCTAACTGCACCTCTGACCTCTCCTGGTATCTTTCAGTGCACCTCCTCCCAGGCTTCAGGCCTCGAACTATCACTGCTTTTGAGGTGCAATCATGTGATTCTCTTCCTTTCAGAATGGGCCATGGGCTGCAGTCCCCTGGTACTAACCAGGATTCCCTCAGAAGGCCTGACTTAGGTCCAATGCCTGCAGTTCTGCTCCTCAGGAGCTCTGACCAGTGGTACTCACTGACCAGACAGCCTCTTAAAGCAAAGTTCCTGTTTTTTAATTTAGAACCAAAGTATTTCAGGGAAAAGGCCTTAAAAGAACAGTCTATATAGTTGTTTGCCTTCCCTAAGGTTTATCATACCCTGGAAGGTTGGATAAACCCTAACTGCTTCAAACACTTCTGTGGGACCCGTCTCTGTGTCCATATCAGTCCGTTACTCCACAAACACTCCCAGCCTTGACAAAATAGCTGTGCAACTCTTGGTGGAGCATCTTCACCCCAAGAGCTCAGGCACTGTCTTATAATCTCCCCACGTATTTGTTGGGAAGCTGCTTATCTAGCGCTATTGTGTTGCCTTTGGGCTTGCTTTTTTCCAACAGCCCCGAATTAAACTAGGTCGATATATTCATGTAAGAAACCCAGTGTAGCTATAGTGACTATACTATTCATAAAATTTACATAACAGCTTCACATCTGTCATAGCCCCAAGGAGTCAGAGGTCAATAGAAGGGCAACTAGTCCATGCCCCCTTTGGCCTGACCACTCCCCGTCAGCCAGGTCAGAAGTGGGAAGGAGGTGACACAGGAGCTGCTACTGCAGCCCTGTAACACTGGATAATCCCCCCCCCATTCCAAACGTACCCTCCACTATGCAGGAAAAAAATGAGCAAATCAGGCCCATTTTTCCAATTCTTCTACCTCAAGCTCTCCTACTGATTTCAGAGAGAATTATTTGTATATTGTGGGAATAAGGTAAGGGCAGTAAGTATTATTTCTTCAAACACTGCTTATCAATGCACATCGATCCCCTTCAAAATGGCCAAGTTTGGAAATATTTAAGTAAAGACTATACCTATGTAATCATGTTGTGCCCTTCATTAAATTCAACTTGAATTCTTCATCAGTAACAGACTAACGAGGTATGAAATTACTTGACAATTAGTTCAGAACATACCCAAATTAGTTGGCACATCTATCAATCAATCATGTTTAATTACTACTGTACATAGAATTTTCTAAATAATTAATATACCATTGAAATCCATAATGTAGTTTTATGTTTAACCAAAATAGGAACATAGCGCAAGACTAATGCACACTTCTGTTCAATTTCTTTCTTTGCCAATCAATGGAGAGTTATTTAGGACTTTATGAATTCATATTCTGTACTATAATGGAAGTAAAGAAAAATGTGTGGAAAGTTTTTTGTTGCTATTGTAAATTATTTGTGTGTGTTCATTGTAAATTCAGCAGTGCAGTCAGTTTGGGAGCAATTACAAGCATTTTTCACCCTATGGTATGATAACGCTGCACTACATCAAGTAAATAATTTAAAATCGTCACTTATAAAGTTTTTTTTTTATTGTGTATGATCATCCCATGAAACAAGCAGTGTCATCAGTTCCTCAGAGCTGTGAGCATTTCACTTGCTATCCTTCCTCATTTTGATCCCAGTTCTGCTCTTATCAAAGTCAATGACAGTCTTACCATTGTCCTCTACTGTGGGAGGATCAGGTCCATTATCAGAAAACAATGTTTCGCTTTCAGACTACGTTTACATTTGTGCTATTGACCTCAAGTAGCTACATTGTCAAGCAAAATAAAGTCAATTTACCTTCTCTGTTAGGCTTTCCCACTGCTGGCTGCACTCCAGGGGTGAAATCCTTGCCCTATTGAAGTCAGTGAGTTTTGCTATTGACTTCAATAGAGCCAGAATTTCACCCCAGGAGCCTAGTTCTCCTCTCATTTACACTGGTATAAATCACGGACTTCAATAAGAGCAGGATCAGACCCCTCCTGCTCATTCTTTTCATACCCTTAGGGCCTCCCCATCTGGCATTCCACCTCCCACTCCAGAAACTTTTATTCTGAGGCTCATCAGATTTTGATTTCCTCTCCTGCTATTCTGCTTCGCATCACTCTTCACTGTAGGAACTTCAGTCAGACTCTGGAGTCTGCCCAGCACTTCTGATGGTGTATCCCATAGCCACTTCTCTGCTCCTTCCGATATCCTTTATTATTATTATTGTTGTTGTTGGAACAATTTTCTATTAGAAAATGCAGATTCAATTAAATCAAAGCATTTTGCAAGAATGTCTCAGTTTCATCCAAATTTTCAATGAAAAATTACTGAAATGTTTAATTTCAATAAGGTTGAAGCGCTTTGTGTCAACCATCATTTCAACTAATACATAATAATTAAAATAAATTCAAAATAAAGTGTTTCGATAAAGTCAGTTTGATATTTCCTCAATTTTTTTCAGAATTTTCATTTTGCAGGAAATTTTAAATGTTCGCTTTTTGTTGCAATTCAGGATAAGAGGAAATTTCAAAATGTCATAATTTCCACTGAGCAGACATTCTGAGCTTTGACTAGCTCTATTTATTACTATTGTTATTTCGATTACAATAATGCTTAGAAGTACCAACTAAGATCAAGCCACCACTTGTGCTAGGCACTGTACAAAAACAGTGAGAAAACAGTACCAGCCCTGAAGAACTTAAAATCTAAATTATCAAGACAAAATGTGGAAGGGGAAACAGAGGCACAGAGAGGAAGTGACTTGCCCAAGTCATGTAGCAGGTCAGTGGCAGATCTAGGAATAGAATCCGTAGTCTAGAGCAATGACTAAATGATGCTGGCTCCCCCCAAGAATTATAACATCTTCTGTAGTGTCCTCTGATCTGGTCCCTGCAATCACTTACAGAACTCTACAGACATAAGACCTCTTTTTCCTCAAACTTCAGCCTCTTCCTGCTCCTCTGACTCTCCCACTCTTTTCTTATGCACTTCGTAAATATTGAGCAGTGGCATGCATTACAAGCCCAGAACTGACTATACCCACAGGACAATTCCATCCAACCCCCACACATACATGGAGGACACCATTGTGTAGAACAAAATGGTATCACCCGCACAACATGACCTCACATATACTATACATGAGAGGTCATGCCACATGGAGGATGCCATTTTGAATGCAAATGGCAATTTGCATGCCTGACTTAAAATGTCATGATACACCACTGCTATTGAATTATTACCTTCTCTCTCTCACACACACACACACACACACACACACACACACACACACACACACACACACACACACACACACAGCGTGTCTCCATAATAAGTTGGTAAAAACTACAACTTTGAAAGGGGGGGATTCATTATTTAACTACTTTCAAGCTGTAATGAACAGGAATGCCATTTGCTTGCTAAAGTTAAAAACCCAAGTATTCCCTATGGAGTCTGTAGTTTAATATGTCATTTTGGTGAGTGCCACATATCACAGGGGAGATGCACACTCTGCTCTTTCACAGAGTTTTTCCTTTTGATCTTGGTTTTTATTCCACCCACATACATCTAAACTGAAAGTCATGTAGTCTGAAAGCATACATTGCTTTTTTATGTATAGAAATAATACAAGGGTCTTTGGGCCTGATCATGTAAACTCTCCTCAGCTAAAATCATTGAGGAGCTAGGTCATCCCATCAAAGTTGATGCAGGAGGTGGGTAGAGAAAAATCTTAGTAATTTGATAAGCCAATCAGGTGTGGTCAAATGTCCTTTCTTTTGCAGTTTATGCAGCATGTTTTTCTCCTTTCTTTATGAAAAGTCTTGTTGTATTTCTTTCAATTTAAGGAACTATCTTTCTCACAGTCCTTCATATAGAGAAATTGAAATATTTTCTTCTCCACTCTCTCCTCGGTCATACTGGCTGAACACTTGTCTTTTCCTGAGTACCTGCACACCCTTGTGTCTCCTGGAATCTCTTTTTATCATGGTTTACTGATTCTATATTTGGTAAGCAGATCATCCTAACTGTTGACTCTGACTCAAATCTGAAAAGCACACCCTTCTAGAAACAGGACCAGTGCTTAGTTAGGGCTTTCTCAAACATCAGCTGTTTTTATACTTAGCCCTGCTCAGAAAAACATGGCTGAATTTTGGTTTGCCATGAAAGAAGTAGTATTTCTTTTGGTTTCCTATAACTTAGACTTGATTGAAGGAATTTTAGTCAAGCTTAAAAACAAACCTGATCCATTGCTTCTTCCTCACATCAATAGCTTGTTGAGTTCACTGGGACCACTGGTGTGAGTAAGCACTGCAGGGACAGGTCCAAAGACTGGAAAACTATAGCCCCAAAGATGAATGTGCCAGAAAATTATGGCCATGATGAATCAGGGGTTATAATTAGGGCCCTACCAAATTCTCAGCCATGAAAAATGCATCATGGACTATGAAATCTGGTCTTTTCTGTGCTTTTATCCTATGCTATACAGATTTCATGGGAGAAACCAGGGTTTCTCAAATTGAGGGTCCTGACCCAAAAGGCAGTCACATGTGGGTTGTGGTATTGCCACCCTTACTTCTGTGTTGCCTTCAGTGCTGGGTGGCGGGAGAACAGCAGCTGTTGGCCAGGTGCCCAGCACTGAAGGCAGCACCCTGCCAGCAGCAGCACAGAAGTAAGGGTAGCAATACCATACCGTGCCACTCTTACTTCTGCAGTGCTGCCTTCGGAGCTGAGTAGCCGGAGAGTGGCAGCTGCTGACTAGGGCTCAGCTCTGCAGGCAGCAGCGCAGAAGTAAGAGTTGCAATACCATACCATGCCATCCTCACTTCTGCGCTGTTGCTGGCAGCGGGTCTGCCTTCAAAGTTAGGCTCCTGGCCAGCAGCCACCGCTCTTCAGCTGCCAGGCTCAGAAGGCAGCGCGGATGCCAGCAGCAGCGCAGAAGTAAGGGTAGCAGTACCACAACTTCCCCTACAGTAACTTTGCGACCCGCCCCCCAACTCCTTTTTGGGTCAGAACCCCTACAATTACAACACCGTAAGATTTCAGATTTAAATTGCTGAAATAATTAAATTTATGATGTATTGATCGTGAATTTGGTAGGGCCCTAGTTTTAATGGAAGCTGTTATGCAACCTTAACTACTGCAGTCACTATCAGTTCAACCTCCGTAGAGCGCACCTCTCATGTGCAGAGAGCAGCTCTGAGAGAGTAAGCTGTGCACTACCGCACTGTCCCCTGTTCAGGGCTTTGTGGAAATAGTTTAGTAACAGGCCTGAGTTCCTCTTTCTTACATGTCAAAGGTCTGCCCAATTCACTAGAGTCAAACTTAGTCAATCCTGCACTCGCCCACGGGCCTAAAGCTCAGAAATCAGCTGCAGTCAATGCACGTGCACATATACTAGCTGATTTTCCAAGATGCGTGATGGTATGTGCCAATCTCAGAATTGCTAAAAATCTATATGAAATCATTGGTTTCGGGAGGCAAACATCAAATCTTAATGGACACAGTCTTATGGGTAACATTTACAGTTTTATTTTTGTATAAAAAATAATATTGGCAACTTCAAGAGCCAAATCCTGCTAGTTTTACTTATGCAAGTCACACTGTCGGTTTGGATGAGACCATTTGTGTGAATAGTTGAACAGAATTTGGTCCTTACATTTTAGAAACAACTATGCATAACAAATGGCCAGAATCCTGGACCAAGCTATACACAACAAAATAATGTGCCTGACATCCAGGGATGATGATCTTATATCGTCTCACTGCATTCTTTTCTTGTTTATCTACTCTACTGATATTTTCCCCCAAGGCCATGCTAGCAGCATTTATCAAGTGTTATCATTCCAAAAAGCTAACTATTTTTTCCAAGAGAAATATATGGTATATCAAAGCTTTGTTTTCAATAGTATATTCTGGCTATATTAAATTCTCTTTCATCTCTGAGAATGTTCAATAGCTCTCCGAAGAAAACAAATTTTCAAGTTTTGTAATATAGTGTTTCCATCGATCTTTATAGCACGTTGCATTTTTATTTGATATCAATACCTTCAGAGACCTTTTTTTGATTTCTTCTGTAGGCTAGTAAAAGGGGAGATCAAACAAAATATGTAAATAAAACAAAAGTTATTTACTGCCAGGGTGGGGAGGGAGAAGAGCACACCAGATGCTGAAAATAACCTGTTGCCCTTTCAAGCAGGTTGACTTGACCGTAAACTAGAAAAAAGAAAGATGGCATGTGCCAAAATCCTCTCTGCTGTGTGATTGAACTTTTATGTCAAGAGAGGCATATTAACTCCTAGCAATGCAAAAAATGCATTTGGAACACGGCTATGAAAAGTGCTCAAACTGGCAAAGAAATTGGAAAGAAGGACTCAATTAAGGTGTTTAAATGGATTTTTTAATGGATTACAATTAAGACACTTCAGCCAGGGAGATCTGTTGAAAGTGATTTTTATTAATCTGGATGGCAAGAGTAGCTCTATAGTCCACTGTGAGTTTGAAAACAGTGGGATATAAAAGAAAATATTGATCATGTTGTTCCTATTAAAAGTCTCTTAAATGCTGACCTAATTATCTTAGTGTTTCCTTTCAAATTACCGCAGGCCTTAAAAAAAGCCTCCATATTACAACAAGTTTAGAATGTTGGGATTCTACATCATTATTTCTCTCTCCACACAGCTGTCTTAAGCCACTTTTGCATCCCCCTGTTCTGAGCTGCATTCATCATACAGAGACTGGTTCCCAGGATCTGGACCACAGCCTCTAGTCGTAAGGTATGTATCAGCTCTCTTGCACACTACAGTGTCTCAGGTCTTCTCAGTTATAGTCTGTGATTATTTGATGTTAGAGGTGGTAGCCTGTTGATTACAATCAAAGGTGTCCCCAAAAAAGTAATGAGATTTTAATCACACTAAGTGTTGTCTTTGTTAATATTTGTCATCGCTCATGCAGTTCTCTTCATAACTTCGTTGTACTGGAACATTCCAATTAATTCCTAATTGGTAGACACATTTTGTTTCTCTAAGAAAGAATGACTTGTTTTATCTAACTTTCACTTAGAAACAGTGGTGAGTTTTTTGATTCTTCCTCCTCTAGACTAGAGCAATATTGACAGAAACTGGCTCAGTGAGCTGTAAGTTACACTTCCCTACACCAGTACAGCCTCCTTGTGCTACAGGGAAAAATCACTTCCTGGGTAGATAGGTGGTGTTACCACTTCTTTTAAGAAAGAAACAGCTTTACCTGCTGCTTGGAATTTCACAGGAGCTCCAGGGGCTGGAGGTGCTGTGTGGGGAATTGCAGCATGTGAATTGTAGTTTAATAGAAGGCAGCAGCAACTGAATAATAAAGTAGAACAAATACATTTTTCTGGGTTATTGGGACCTAAAAGTATTGGCCCAGATTTTGAGCTGCAGCCAAGCTGCTGTCAGCAGAGCTAAGGAAAAGGAGTGGGAAAAACAATGCCTTTAAGTTGTCTTTGGGTAGGTTTACTCTACAATCTAAGGTATTATTACAGGCACAGGTAAGGCAGACGTAGCTTTACCCACATTAGCAAGGCTAACACTCCTAGTATAGACACAGCTGCATGGGCTTCAGCCTGGGCTAGCAACACATGTATCTAGGATCCGCAGCATGTTTGTGAAGCCCACACTGAAGCCCATGCCATGATATCTACGCTGCTAATTTTAGCTGTGCTAGCAGGGGTGTGCCTATCCAAAACTGTGGCCATATCCTGGATTACAGTGCAGAGCTTTGTGTGTCTCCAATCCTGGAGCTTTCTAAATCGAGACCACCAGGCCAATATCCCATGTAAATTAAGTTAGAGCAGTTAAGGGCTGCTCTATTTTATATCAGCTATCCATGGCCCCAAGGAGCAGTTTCAACAACCAGGGATGACTGGGGTGTAGGGGAAACCCAAGCAATGCCCTTTTATCTCCATGCCCACACCAGCACCTCCACACAATCCCAGGACTCCCCTATACAGAAGGAATCCTCACATGGGCCACCAGAGTGATGTGAGATGGCCTGAACATACCAGAGGTTTTGACCCACTGTATTTTGTTATGGAAAAGCAGGTGAGAACATAGGGACAGAAAACATATTTTCATCAAGCATTCTTTTGGCCAAAAGTGTGTGTGTGGGGGGGAGAAGAAACACATTTAGTTAGCACCGTACACAAAATGGAAAATCCCAAAAGGCCTCTTTTAAAAAAAAGGGGGGGGATTAATACAAAAACTGTTTCTAACCCCGACAGATTTCTGTTTACTCCCAGACTTCATCCTTACTGTCCATTCTGAATAATCAGAGCACCACAACAGAGCAATTATTATCAAGGAGAGAGGTGCTTAATAGCCTCCTGAGTCTGTATGGTATTTGACAATATTGCTTTTTCCTAGGCTTTTAACACCTCCCTTCCACCACCTTCTACCCTCTCTACATGCAGTAAGGCCTGATCTTTGCTAGGAAATAAGGCATGTTTTTAATTAGAGTTAACATGCACAAGATGGCAGCTTGTAGTTTTCACACAAGTTAGCAGGTCAAGGGTAAATCCTAGGCACCTCCTTAGTGCTTAACATGACCTGCTAATGCACATAAAAACCACAAACCGCCCTGTCTGTAGTGGGATTTTACCTCATGTTACCTAACTAGTTAAGATAAGAACCGAACTAGTGAAGATGCACCCGCCCACCCCGTTTCTTTCCTGCCCTCCTTCACCTCTTTCTGCATTTCAACTTCATGTCTTTGCTGTTTCAGTCTATCTGAGAGCTGGGGGAGTTAGAGAAAAGAAAATGAGCCTGATTCACCAGTATAATGTTAATGGAGTTAGAATGTGGAGAAAATTGGTGTAGCTGACGAGGGAATTATGCTGTGTCCAGTCCCCTCGTCACATGAGGGAAACAGTGGGAGGGCAAGGAGAAGAGAGTCTACACGGACACCGCGTCAACCTAACTACATCGTCCTTCACTCTATCGTGCTCATGGAGGTGGAGTTATGATGTCAGCGTAGCGGGGCAGTTACATTGGTGGGTGTAAACGCTTCCATAGTTAGGTTGGCGTAAGCTGCCTTGCATCAACCTAATTCTGCAGTATAGACCAGGCCCTAGAATTCATGAGTCCAATTATCAGCTAGATAACTTTCACATTAATAGCTATGGTTCTGCTTCGAGCTGTGTGATTATTTTGATTCACAGGCACTTCTGAAAAATAAATGAATACATGGCTTGGGTTGAACTGAAACTTGTTTTGTTTTTTAAATTTTCATCAAATTGAAAAAAGTCAGAAAGTTTTCCTTTTGGGGTTGAATTTTGCTTTGGGTATTTTCAACCTTTTTTAACAAAAAAATAAAAACATAGGAAATGAAGGAATGATTTATAGATCACAAAAAGTAAGAGGATGAAGAAGTGGTTTCCCATTCCTCCTCCTGCCCCCATGCTTAGACCTAATAAGCCATGGGGTTAGGGCATGCACTGGCAAAATAAAGTTTTGGCTGAAAGTGTTCATCCTGCTCTTATTCCCCTGCCTTTCACTTTAGGGACTGGAGAGGCAGCAATGTAAGCAGAAAAGAAATGATGCACAATGATACAATAGAGTTCTGTATCTGTGACTGGGATGCCTAGGTATACTATAATACAAATAAAGAAAAAAGGAGGGGGGAAATAGGGAATTTGGTTTTTTTTATATTTTCTGTGCAGTCTATTCCTCCATTATTTGTTGGTGTATTATTTCCTTCTATTAGAATTTATTTATAACATACCCAAATTATGAAACTATTATTAGTTCATTTTTATCAGTCAGATTTTGCCTCAGAAAACTGATGTTAAAACTGCTTCCATTCACACTGAAATACAGCTATTTCTGGACACAATAATATAGGAAGCAAAGGAGATATCCAAGTGGATATGAAAAGGGACATTCTGCTAGACAGACTCCTAACTACAGAAGAGATTTCTGAAATTATTAAAACTGACAAGCATTCTGGCATTCAATCTGCAATTATATAGTTATACATTTACTACATGATTATGGCCTTCAAGGGTTCTCTCTGCTTTCTGCCAATTCATATCTGAAGTTGCTCGTAGGCCATTAAAGTCCATACTCTCATCCTGCATGGAGCTGCTTTTGGACTTTCTTAATTTCTGAATCTGAATAAATTGCTCCGAAGCGATGACAGTTGCAATTAGCAGGTGGTTCATGAGCAGGGCAGAGAACTACAAGGTCACTTAGCTATAATGAATTGACAGTATAGATAATATTCCATAATGCACAACAGCAGCATCAACACTAATGAATAATACTTAGCATTTCTATCAATTTCTATGCACTCAGTATTAAAACTGAGGGGTTAAAAATCCCATGAGGAAGCAAGCTGACTGGTTGAAAATTAGTGTTTTATAGTCAGCTGACGACCTTTGTGTTTTATGTGTAAGAAAATCACAAAGAAAATCACTAGTGTAATCTGGGTCTAAATTATGGCTATATCAGCCCCTGCAATATGAGTGAGCTCCCTCTGGCATGGGCCGGGCCGGCTCCAGGCACCAGCTTAACAAGCAGGTGCTTGGGGCAGCCAAGGGAGAGGGGCGGCACCTGCGGCAATTCGGGGGCAGCAGGCCCCTCACTCCCTCTAGGAGCGAAGGACCTGCCGCTGAACTGCCACCGCCGATCGCGGCTTTTTTTTTTTTTTTTTTGCTTGGGGCGGCAGAAATGCTGGAGCTGGCCCTGCATGGCGCATAGAGTTTCCTGAGGGAAAGGGTGGGGAACCATGATAGGGGAGTTACTCAGGAAACTATGCGCCATGCCAGAGGGAGCTCCTCACTCACCATCATTTCCTCAAAGGGAGAGGCTTATGAAGAATCTTACAGGATCTGGCCTTCACCCATGAGGGTGTCCTGTGATCTGTAGAGAGTTCCCATGGACCCAATTTTTGTCTCTTCACATTATTTCCTGATTATTGCAAGAGACGAGGCTCTTTGAGGAGCCATGTTCTCGCTAATCAGCCCACCTATGCACTCATTGAGGAGTAGGCTTTGCTACTGAGACTGTCATCAGACCCAGATTGCGGTGGGCTTCAGATCATGCTCCAACTCAGACTTGCCTACAGAAATTCCATGGGTTTCCAGAGGATAAAAGACAGAGTGACTGAGACCCCCTCTCCTGTCCACGAGGTCACTCCACCCAAACTTGTGAAGAACGCTAACACCCTATACGTATATCACATGGTAAGACATCTGTGGCCAGCTGGATGGAATGAAGCATGATGCTTGTTTGACTTTGATTGTATTTTTCATATTATTGGCTACCTTTAGTGGTTATTTAGTTTTATTTTCTCTGTTCACTTCTGAGTGGGAGGTGATATGAACCCTAGTGTTTAAGCACAGGCTGAAGAGCTGTTTGTTGAAAAGAGGGCTTTTCCTCAACAGTAACTGTATTGCTGTCACATGCAAAGTGAAATGCACTGTGTTTCTGCTAGATTTTTTTCCCCTCTCTGGGTATGTATTTTTTTTTAAGCATACTTCATAAGGAGTTAAACTCACAGATTGGGAGTTGGACTGGAAGCCCCCCCAATAGGTCTTTTCTGTTTCTAATTTCTAAGCTTCTGCTAACAATAAATCTGGAATCCCTTGCACACCCAGCACACTTAATTATTGCTACATTTGAAAAAGAGAGGTCATTATTTGGTGGGAAAAATAATTAAGGACCAGGTTCTGTTGCATGGTGGGAGGTTGACTTATGGAGCCTCCTTTCTCTCACAGCTGCCAGGAAAGGGCAAGGTAGAATTGCAGCCCCAGCACTCATTGAAGCCTCAATACATTTTCAAACTCCCTTTGGGGCTATGGCACTTCCAAGGCAGCAGGAAGGGATAGGGAGGAGGCGGCAGAGCCCTGGCACCAGGCAGCTGAGCTAGCCTACCACATGCACTCCACAAAGATGTGTAATAATGAGCATGCTGCCTCTGTGTGCTTGGGAGCTCCAAAGGAATTCTGGTACTTTCCCTGAGGCAGTGCAACTCCGCCCTGCACTTTACTATAGGAAGTGCCCGAATGGCATAATCAAGTCATAAATAGAGGAGTGAGAAGTGTTTGCCTCACAGGGTTTTTTTAACTGTTTGTTTTGCAGGCCTGGATTGATTTGCTATAGATACAATAATGAGCTTCCCTTCCCCCACTAGCTAGGATGCAGATAAGTAGGCCCCTACTAAATTTGTGGTCCATTTTGGTCAAGTTCACCACCAAGGGGTTTTTAAATTGGTCAATTTCACATTTTCAGATGTATGCATCTGAAATTTCAGTGTTGTAGCTGTCAAGGTCCCGTCCAAAAAGGGGATCAAAGAAGGGTGGAGTCATAAAGCTGTTGTAGGGGGAGGATCGTGGGATTGCCACCTTCACTTCGTCACTGGCTTCAGAGCCGGGCTTTGAAGGCAGCAGCCTCACAGCTTCCTGCAACCAGAGGAGGTTCCCAGAGGTGGAGGTGGGTCTGATCTCCTCTGTGCTACTGGGAGGACCCCAGCCAGGGGCTCC
This sequence comes from Chrysemys picta bellii, assembly GCF_011386835.1. Lineage (NCBI taxonomy): Eukaryota > Metazoa > Chordata > Testudines > Emydidae > Chrysemys > Chrysemys picta. The sequence continues at coordinate 142,927,040 of NC_088793.1, read as the reverse complement.
TAGCTGCTAGTCCAGGCCAGGCTGGGGAGGAACAAGACTTCCTCTTCCCCTACACAGCCGCTCTGGGGAGAAGGATCAGATCCATCTCCAGGATCCTCCCCCAGCTGCAGGAAGCTCTGCAGCTGCACTGCCTTCAGAGCCCAGGTACCCGGAGGTGTGTCTGATGTCCCCTCGAGAGTGGCCATGCAGGGGAAGAGGAAGTTCCATCCTCCCCAGCCCAGCAGACTAGCAGCTGGAGCCCGGTGAACAGTAGGAGCCTCTGGCTGGAGCGCCCCCAGCCCTGCCCCTCCAATAGCTAGATTTCACGGTCCATGATGAGTTTTTCACAGCTGTGAATTTGGTAGGGTCCTACAAATAGGTGTAGTTTAAGAGAGGCTGGGGAAAATGAATAGTCAAACAAAAAGTTTTTGTGATGGGTGGTGCCACCTGTCCCCACATCTAGGGGAGGCAGGTGTTGCTGTATGAGGGTTCTGGCAGCAGTGAAGTTCATTGGATTTTTTAGACAATGGGGGGCAGGTCTTTCCTCATTTCTTCAGATCCCTGATGTAAAAAATTTTATTTAAGCTAATGTTAAAGATATATTACACTAGTTAAGAAAAGAGAGTGTCTGTACATTTGGGTATAGTGCTTAGATTATCCAGAATACAAAATTTGTTTTAAAAAGTCTTAAGATACACATAGTGCATAATGAGCAATAACCCAAATTTAGGTGAATAAATTTAACAATACAGTTTAGATATTAGAATCCGAATACTCGGGTACCTCACTCATGAAAAGTTATACAGAAAGTTGGTTGTAGAAAGCAAATATAGAAATGAGGCTAGATTGCACCTCAGTAATTGAGCATTTAGGGTAGATTGTCCATTTGGAAAATACAATCCATGAGGAAAGTATTTCAGTTACTTTCTCCACCGCACTTCTCATCAACACTCCAGCTCATCCCTCCTGGTATTGCTAATGTCCAGTGATGTGTTCTATGTAGATGTCCCTCGAACACCTGATGGCGTCCAACACCATGAGTTGCTGCATCAGCCGAGCGTAGCATTGACCGATTCCGCATTCTCTAAACACATGCTTGTTACTGGGGTCCCATGCACGCAGGGCTCCGATGATCAGCGCATGTGTCTGAACCTGGTAACCCTTAGCACTCAAGGTGTCGGCCAAAGGGGAGTATTTCTCCACCTTTCGAGCTTGGGCATTGTGGAAGGCTGGGGTCCTGTTCTCGAAAGGCACTGTGATGTCCACCATGATGATGATGATGATGATCCAGTCCTTGTTGGTGATGGTTGCAGTTGACTGTCGGTTCCAGGGATGGTGGAGTTCACGGCAACTTTCCCTACAGGTGGCGGGATGGCTCTGACCAGGTGATCTTGGGTGGCGTTGTGTTGCAGCTGCCAGGCTCTGGAATGGGGCTTGCAAATATACAGGATGTGGGGTGGTGTCTCCTTGGCACAGCCGCACTTCCTACATTGCTTGTCCTGATTCCCATGGTGGATGGCTCTGTTCAACCAGGACGCAGTTGAGCCAGGCCTTGTGGATGAACCTCCATTTGGCAAATTGGGTGAAGCTGCCCCCCGAGGAGCAAGTGGTTGCTGGCATCCCACTTGCATGTCACCTCAAGGCCTTGCCCTGGTCCGGCTTCTGTTTCAGGTTTTCCACATAGTGGCAGTGGATGGCATCTTTCACGGTCCTCTCCAACGTGGTTCTAGCTTTCACAGTGAGGATTGTGTGGTCCATGTTCCTCACCTGTGGTACCAGGACTCCCAGTTCCTGGCGTTCCTCGCACCACATCCTGCAGCAGCTCATACGCTTCTCCAGTTGTCATGTAGCGTTGCGGGCATGAGTCCAAAGCGAAGCAAAGTCTCCCCCGTCTCTTCCAAATTCGCCTTCTGGCGAGCCACTCAGGTAGGTGATGACATCTTGGTTGGAGGGGGTCCTGGCAATTCGCTTCTTGATGACATCCCCCATGGTACTTTCTGCGCTGTTCTTCACCTTGGCGTCCGGGCATGTCAGAAGGCAGAAGGCACAAGTGATCGCTCCAATGTCATTACACTACTATACAGCCTGGTAATAAAAGCAAACAATACAAATGTCAAAAAGGTTGTAACCTTGGATATCGGACTTAGCTTTATTGAGCAAAAGCTCTAGGAGCAAGAAATGTGGTATCTTCCTCTAAAGATTCCTATCAGGGCTCCACTTTGCACTTTGGGAATGCCATGATCTATACGGAACATTGAAACTCTACTCTTGTCTGTATCACAGAATTCCAGTAGCACAGAGGAGGGTTCCATCTGCACTCTGTAGCAAAGGAGTTAATGCAAGTAATTATTCTAAGATGATAAAATCTCAGTTCTTTTATTATACCTTGTGAAATGCCCATTAAAAGTCTCAGATGCTTCAGAAATTAAAATATATTAATAGGAATGTAATTAAGTACTTATTGCTTTTGTCATTTAAAATAAGTTAACCAGATGGCAAGAAAAACCTCAGAAAGAGGCTTTCAATGAACAATTTAGATTTAATTAATATACAGTAACTAGCTCATTAAATCTAAGTTAAATGCCTATTTGTGACAAATTGTAACCTCTTTTGTATTGTACTCTCCATTTTCCTGGACTGACAGAGCGACAAATTACACTTTAGGAAGCTAACAAACAAAACTTTGAGTTTATATAGGATCCAGGATCCTCTCCATTGTGAGCTGTGGGAGGACAGCAAACAAGAATGCATGAGGAAGTGCCCCAAAAGCAATGGAAGGGAGACGTATCCCTTCCCCGAAACTATCCGAAATCCAGCAACCCTTTGCTATAGAGGTGTCATTGTGTATTAAGGGCATGGTTGGGTGGGGCTAGGGAGAAGCCAGTTGACTATTCTCAAGGAAATTAACACTGCCCTGAGTCATATGAACTTTAACTCCCTTCACCCTTAGAGGACAGTGGGCAGGAGCAAGAGAAACAGAACCAATAGCGGTGGGAGGGCTGGGCATCGCCACAGAGCAGAGATGGAGTGTCTGTCCCTGAAGATCAAGGAAACCCACAGAGGACTCAAGCCATGCACTCTGCTTTCTCCCTGATCTCCTAAAGCTCCCTCACATAAGAGAATTTCTCAGAAACTCCATAATAGGAGCCTTATGGAATGTCTTGTTTTGCAGTATACACTATGTCAGTTTTGTAGTATGCACTATAAATTATATTAATGTACAATATAATCTATAGTGCATACTGTAAAAGGCTTCCTTACAATAATGCAACATGTAATAAAGCCCCAATCACTTGATCATCTGCCAATAGCTGCTATCGCTGAATCTTAATTGCTTTCTGATCATGTAGCTAATACTTGTCTTTCATAAAAACTTCCTCTGCAATGACATGTTCAGCCACTGAGATACAGCCACCACCTGGAGCCTGGCAGCAGGTCTATACTTAAAAACTTTAGCTGGTGTAGTGATGTCAGTTAGGAGGTGATTTTTTACCACATTTTTATAGCAGCAGAAGCTCTAGTGCAGACATAATTATACTACCAAAAGCATCCTTTTATAGGTATAGCTTCTTTCGTTCAGAGAACTGATATTAACTATACCAGAAAAAGCACTCTGAGCTTCGACAGTAGGAGGGTTTGCCAGCAGAGCTACACTGGGAAGCCTTTTCTAGTGTAAACTAGGCCTGAGTTTGGTGATCTGGGTGAGTTTGATTGTCCATAATTGAGGGATGAAGGAGGGAAATGTTACTTCTAGCAGCTTAGGAACACTGGAGGCTATTTTGATTATGGTGAAGGACTGGGAGGGAGAATATAGAAGTTGGTGGGTTGTTTGTATCTCTGTGTTTCTGGTTTTCAGCTGGGAGTAGAAGAGGAAGCACCAACATTCCAAAAGGTAGGCCAATAGTTTTATGACATCACACTGATGAGATTTCCAACCCTATTCCTATATTAAAATGGTTCAGACAGACATGAGTAACTATTTTAAAATCAGACTACTGGAACTGTTCAACTATTCACTGCTGTATGGTTTGAAGACTTGTATTCTGTGTATTGAAAAATCTATTGTATCTTGAAACCAAATATGAAACAATTGGCACAATGAAATGAGAACAAAAATACAGGCATTCCACAATATTCATGTGAATAAGACTTTACTAACTTGTTTCTAAACCCACTGTTGTAATTTACAGGAACAAATTGTTCCCTATCTTTAAGAATCATAATTTGAGCAATTTCCTTATCTCTGTGCGAGGCAACCTAAAGTATAGTCCTCGAATCCCATTGTTTGTTAAAGCCATCAATGAAATGCTGTGAAGCTCATGCTTGTGCACGTGCTGGTGAAGTGAGCTCTGTGGAAATGACCTTTTTCTAAAACTGACTGGTAGCTGATCCAAAAGGGCAGAATCTGCAGCCAATACAACACCACCACTACCAGCATCTTAGATTCCCAACATGTCTGATTTTGCTTGGAGAGAATGGAATAAAAGTACTTCTCACTGATCACAAAAGAATGCTCTGGGAAGCTGCATCAGAATGGATGTATATTTATTGATCACATACTCCAGTATCATTCAGATAGTTGGACTAAAAAAAGGGAAAGTTAAGATAATTCCCCAGATTCAATCTGGTAATAAAGTTTGCAAAACTTTATCATTGACTTTAAAGTCAGAAGAGACCATCATGATCATCTACTCTGATCTCCTGCACATTGTAAGTGACAGAACCTCACCCACCCACTCCTGTAATAGACCCCTAACCTCCGGCTGACTTGCTGAAGTCCTCACATCATGATTTAAAGACGTCTCAGGTTCCCTAGAAATTATTTCAGCCAAATTAAATCTATTATGTATTGATACTTCTTTTTCCAAGTTAACACAAAAAAATTGCTACAGGTTCTCTTTTGAAAGCTAATTTAAATGGAAACCTTCAAAACACATTCTAAGCAGCTCTATAATGATGTTCATCTAAAGCAATTACAGCTTTAATTAACCGCAATATAATCGGAGATTTCCTGCTTGAAAAACTGAAAAGTTTGTTTTTAATTCAAAAGGAATGCACAAATGCACTGTAAACAAATACTTTGAAAACCCATTTGAATGCCAACAGTGAAATAATTGAACTTTGACCCTTTCTCTTCCAGATGAGAAGGCTAATGCAATATGTCTATATACCTTTTTCCTAGAAAATTATCATGCTACTTTATAAATGGATCTGCTGCAAACCAATGAGTAGGGGTATGTTTGGATCCCCAAAGCTCACATTCTGCTTGGCCATTAGGCTCACTATATCGAGTTAAAAGAAAAGGTGATCAGTCCTGTTCTGGAGCCAGCAAAGTTTCATTGTGTGTTTTAAGTTTAACAGAAGTATTGGCACACACAAAAAAAGAGTATCACAGAAAATCACTGCAACATGAATCCAGCAGGTGATCGAGTAAGTCAGTAGGAATGAAAGAAAGTAGCAAAAGTGTGAACCAAACATTAAGAAATTCACTAAGAACTTATGAGTGCAAGTGCTGCTTTTGGCGACAGTTTCCCCTCACCAAAAAAACCACTGCCTCTAAGAAATCTATCAAAATCTGCTGGTCAAATCCTGATCCATATCACTATGCCAGTTGCTGCTTCTTAGCATATGTGCAATGTGCCTCAGGTGGCACGTGACCAGGATTCATCACCGAATTTGGTCCACTGGTTGGATCATTAGCTTCCCCGGCCTGGGCGGGGCACTGACGGAATGTGACATGAGTGCTGATTCATAGTGGCAGTGATGTAATGAGCTGCCAAAGTATTTAAGGGTTCCCAGATTGTGTCTGGGGATCTCTGCTTTGCATCTGGTACACTTCTCTGTAAGAGCCCAAACAGTCCAGAGAAGAAGGATCATTCCTTGAATTTATATTTATAACTTCTGACAGAAAACAAGCTGACAGTGTCTCTACCTACATGGGCTTTTCCTTCGATGAGGGTGAGTGAGGAATGCACTTTAGGCCTGATCTTCAGTTACAGATACAGAAGTGCTAATCATTCTACATATAAACATTTTGATGGGTTCTTCGTGTAGAACCTTGTACGTTTTGGAAGGGTGGTGAATTACTGGAGTCAGAAGTTGGTTTTAGTTTTATATTTGCCTGGTTTGCTGGTTATGGTTCACACTAATTTTAGTCCTGGAGTGTTATTTTTCATGTGGATGTGGCCCTTGTGCACAAATGAACAGTGTTCTTCATATGCCGCAGTCCAGCATTTTGTAAGGCACTGCTTCATTGTTACACAGTACTAGCTCATTCCTCATGGGAACGGGAGGGGAGGGAAGTCACTGGAAAATGTAGTTCTAACAGTAGGAGGACTGCAAAATACAGTAACAACACAGCAGGATGCTAAATGCTGACAGAGAATTTCAGTGGGCCTTAGAAAGGGTAGAGATTAAGCTTCTACTCTCTCACTCGCTCTCTGCTATAAATGTATGGTTATATGTGGCCTGTAAAAATGTAGCAATCCTACCAACCCCACTTTGCACTCAGAGAAATGAACCACTGTGTAGAATACACATACCTAGGGCATTTTATTCAGGAAAGAGATTATCAGAATGCCAGGTGATTTTCATTTTTTCTAAAGGGCCAATAAAACCTCCCAAATGGAAAATTCTAGCTGTATTTCTGATCTTTCACACACATTCTTAGAGATCTAGAAAACTCTTGCTGTTTGCAAACCACTTCCTTTATGGCATACAGTAGAAGCTCTGAGTTACAAACTGATCAGTCAACTACACATCGTTTGGAACCGGAAGTACACAATCAGGCAGCAACAGGAATTAAAAAAAAAAAAAAAAAAAAAGCGAATACAGTACTGTGTTAAATACTACAAAAATAAATAAAGGGAATGCAGAATTTTTCTTCTCCATAGTAAAGTTTCAAAGCTGTATTCAATCAATGTTCAGTTGTAAACTTTTGAAAGAACCATAATGTTTTGTTCAGAGTTATGAACATTTCAGAGTTATGAACAACCTCCATTCCCATACAGGTTCTACTGTAATAAAGAGGGCATAAGAGCAGGTCAGAACCTGGAATTCCTGTTCTGTGGAAAATTCTATTTTTTTCTCCTTCAAATCAGAACAAAACATTTTGATGTTTTCCATAGAATAAAATTCTGAAAATTTGTTTAAACATATAAATATTTCATTTTAAATAGTTTGAAATTGCTCTAACCTTTCAGGGAGCTTGATGGCTTTCTTGCTTGCAAGCTGTGTGGGGAACAAGAGAGCCAGAGAGCCCTCTGGACAGTAAGCCAGACAGCAAGACCACTAGAGAGACAGTTGGCTGGCTGGCTGACTGGCCGGCCAGCCAGCCAAATTGGGAACCAAGTAGGCAGCCTACCTGGTTTTCTGCCATGAAGAGTTCTGATAGAAATGATACATTCCTGCCAAACATTTCCATTCCATTTTCTGACAGAAAACTGATCCATTGGAAGTTTTTCAACCATTCTAAGGTTTGTGTTATAAACAACAGCAATAGACATTTATGCAGTGTTATATATACACACACGTATGACACAACATTAATATGTATTACACTCAACATTAATATTGTACGTGTTATATTATATATTAGTGTTGGGTAGCTATGTTAGGTCATATTTATTACGTATTGTATTATGTTTTTCCCAGAATGCTGTTCACTCACGTCCACTCAGGCTAAGGCATATCCTATAACACTTTGTACTAGCCAAACTCTATCCTTGGCACAGACAAATAATCTGTCAGAAAATAAGATATATGAATAGTATGTCCTGATATAGTTAGGAGGACCGTCACAACCCACTGACAGCTGGAATATGGCATCCAAAATAAAGACAAGGGAGGTACAGAACAACCAAGATAAACTGTTACAGATTGGTGGGCTGAGTCCTCAATCATGTATAGAGTGCATTTAAGCTTGTAGACAGCTACAGTATAAATACAGGTAGCCTTCAATGCATACTTTTGAAGCAGACCTTCTATGTAAGGTGAACACAGATAATCCTTCCAGGAAGCAGTCTCCTTTTCATGTTGTACTGCTTTGTCTTTGACTAATAAACTGACTAAGCTTGGCTATGTTGTTTCTCAAGCATTCTTAATATTGAACCATAAGAATAGTCAAGTAATTGGCTATAGCTAGTTAACAGTGTCCTTCACACAGTGGTTGAACGATGTTATGATAATATTAAATGTGTTGATTTAAAAAAAAAAAGTCAAAAGCAATAAGAAATCTAAATGAAATAAAATTGCAAGATCAAGCAGTTCAAACAGAAATTGAGAGTTCCACAGTCACGTAGAAGAGTCACTTAAAAGTCTGACTTCCCAAGGTTTTAAGTATATACCTCACAGACTGAATAACCTGCTCATTCACAAGTCATTGAATGACTGGGAAACTACAGAGCCAAAAGATCAGTCAGCTGTGCTAGGTCATAACTGCTGAGAACCTTAAAAGCAAGCAGTAAAACCTTGAAATTGATATGGAATTTTCTGGTGAACCAGAAAGTAGGAATGATGTGTTTGAAGAGCTAAATCTATAAGAATGTCAGACTGGCACAAACCTGGCGAGATGCATTCTGAGCTTGAATTAAAAGGAACACATTGTAAACAGTGCACCAGATTTCTGACCTGCAGAAGTGGGAGGCACAAGGAGCTTCACCCAGGCCTTTTCAGCTGCTCATTGCAGAGTCTCTGTTCCTGACTACCACCTCCTTGAGTGGCACTGGCTGGCTGAAAATGTGAGGGGAAACAACGGGGTGAGGGTGGAACTGTCCCCTACTCCACTGGCCCACATAGCTGACTGAATGGAAAAGGGAGCACTGAGACAGCACAAATTCCTCCTGGGACTGTTGTCACAATGCAACCCTATACATCCATCTCATTTGAGGTCACCCTGAGCTGAAACCTATTCAAAGAGTAAGAACTAGCGGTCAAGATTTGCAAAGATGACTAGTGATTTGGGTGCCTCCATTTTTGGATGTCCAGCTTGAGATACTGTCAGGATCCTAACAAGGACAGTCAGGGCCAAGGGTCAAAGCAGAGTCAAACCGGAGGCTGGCAGTAGCTAAGGAGTTCATAGTCAGGTTCCAAGCCAGGGTCAATACCAAGGGTCAGAGTCCAAGTCGGGTTTTAGGGTCTGGGTTAGGAGGTGAAGTCCAAATCAAGCAGATGTCAAAGCCAGGAGTTCAAAAGCAGGAGCAGGAATTGTTGTGGCAGCTACAGGATATTCACATTGTTGCCTGGACATTTCCTGGAATGCCCCTTGCATTTATATAAGTCAAGGAGCCACAAGGCTGCTGCCTGTCAAACCTCTTGAGGCAGGAATGCTGATGGTCTGTGTCCACAACAGGTCATGGGCAGTGGAGTGCGAACTGGCTACAGATGCTTCCACGTGACAGCCTGGCAATGCCAGCTACCTGGCAGCTCCATAGGACTGGGTTCTAGACCTGCAAGGCCTTACAGATACTTCAAAAAAGATCTGATGGTTTCATTTACTAACCACCCTCTGGCAAACTACCATAACCCCTTCAATTCTTTGTATGTGGACCAAAGTCACATTGTGTTTATAATTCTGTTTAAAATGAACTTTAGCTGACCCTAGTGTGTTATCAATAAGATATATTTTAGGTGGACTGTAGCATGTTAATAATGGATTGTGTGTCATCTTACTCTAACCATTGTGCTTGCTGATCTAGTCCAGATGCCCAGAAAGGGACTTCTTGTCATTGATGAGGGGCAGGTGTTTTCCATGACTGATCAACAGTAATCTATTGAGAGATACTTTTAATCTATCAGGCATTACTCCAACAGATGTTTTCTGTCATAAATGCACTGTAATTGATACAAAATAATAATTGACAGACTGGACAGGGAACATTTGGTATAGCAGATGTATTTTATAATCAATGTAACAGCAAACTATTGAATAATGTATTGATTAATGTTTAAGTCATTAAGAGCTATTAGGGCCACAGATGGCCTCCGTAGTGATAAAAAAGTTAGATGTCATTGACTTATTTGGGTAAATTGAGAATTTTCAAAATAAGATCAAAGCATGGGAAAGAAAGATTTTAAAGGATTTCCTTTGTGCTACACCAGTATATAAAGGGATGAATTGTGGGGAGTTAGTTGGAAGTCGACAAGATTGACATCCCTTCACCGGTTACAGAGGACTGGTAAGGAATGTTTCTCTTTCTGTATTGTGCTGTATTAGTCTTTGACTAATAATCTTGGATTAAATAATTCCAAATGAGACAATTATATGACAGCTCATGTTATTAAATTCAACATACAACAGTGGGTACTCAGCACTTTCTAAAATTCAGGCTCCATAAACATGTCTCAAGTGGGCAATCAAAAACTGAAGTACCCAAAATCACTAATCAGTTTTGAAAATCTTGACCATCCAGTCTTTATACTACAAAGGCAGGCATTAGCATTTCCAGTTTTTTCCTTGCTAGTTGAGAGCGAGATCCTCAGCTGGGGGACAATCAGTGTGGCTCCACTGCCATGATACATCTCACTGCCTGCATGGAAGCGGTTCACCACTTTTGTTAGCCATCTGTCTAATGAAGAGTAACTGTGACTAAGCCTTTATAATGATCCACGCAGTTAACAGCAGTACGCTTAAAGTCTGCAGGACAAGGATTCTTAATGACCCATGAAGGACTGAGGACTATCGTGTCTCAGAATTTGTTTTGTGTGTTTGTAGTTTAGTTTCCAAAATTGCTCTCACTTTAGGACACACCCATCACATGTGCAGCCTGAATCGCAGGCTGAAGAAAGCAAGTGGCGGGCTGAAGATGATAGGTGGCATCAGCTTGCTGACAGAAGGCAAGAGTCGATGCTCCGGCTGCTGGAGCCGGAAACTGATATGCTCCGGCGTATGGTTGAGCTGCAGGAAAGGCAACAGGAGTAGAGACCACCGCTACAGCCCCTGTGTAACCAACAGCCCTCCTCCCCAAGTTCCATAGCCTCCTCACCCAGATGCCCAAGAACGTGGTGGGGGGGCCTCCAGCCACCCAGTCACTCCACCCCAGATGATTGCCCGAGCATCAGAAGGCTGGCCTTCAATAAGTGTTAAAGTTTTAAACTGCAGTGTGTCCTTTTCCTTCCCTCCTCCCCCACCCCTCCCGGGCTCCCTTGGCAATTATCCCCCTAGTTGTGTGATGAATTAATAAAGAATGCATGAATGTGAAGTAACAATGACTTTATTGCCTCTGCAAGCGGTGCTCGAAGCGGGGAGGGGAATATGGTTAGTTTACAGGGAAGCAGAGTGAACCGAGGGGGGGGGGGGGGCGGGGGGCGGAGGATTCATCAAGGAGAAACAAACAGAAGTTTCCCACCGTAGCCTGGCCAGTCACAAAACTTGTTTTCAAAGCTTCTCTGATGCGCACCGCGCCCTGCTGTACTCTAACCGCCCTGGTGTCTGGCTGTGCGTAATCAGCGGCCAGGCAATTTGCCTCAACCTCCCACCCCACCATAAATGTCTCCCCCTTACTCTCATATTGTGGAGTGCACAGCAAGCAGCAATAACAATTGGAATATTGGCTTCGCTGAGGTCTATCGGAGTCAGTAAATTGCATCAGCGTGCTTTTAAACGTCCAAATGCACATTCCACCACCATTCGGCACTTGCTCAGCCTATAGTTGAACAGGTCCTGACTACTGTCCAGGCTGCCTGTGTACGGCTTCATGAGCCATGGCATTAAGAGGTAGGCTGGGTCCCCAAGGATAATGATAGGCATTTCAGCATCCCCAATGGTTACTTTCTGGTCCGGGAAGAAAGTCCCTTCCTCCAGCTTTTGAAACAGAGCAGAGTTCCTGAAAACGCAAGCACCATGTACTTTTCCCGGCCATCCCACGTTGATGTTAGTGAAACGTCCCTTGTGATCCACCAGGGCTTGCAGCAGCATTGAAAAGTACCCCTGGCCGTTTATGTACTCGGTGGCTTGGTGCTCCGGTGACAAGGTAGGGATATGGGTTCCGTCTATCTCCCCACCACAGTTTGGGAATCCCATTGCATCAATGCCATCCACTATGACCTGCACGTTTCCCAGAGTCACTACCCTTGATATCAGCAGGTCTTTGATTGCATTGGCTACTTGGATCACAGCAGCCCCCACTCCAAATTGATTCCCGACTGACTGGTAGTGTCTGGCATTGCAAGCTTCCACAGGGCTATCGCCACTCGCTTCTCAACTGTGAGGGCTGCTGTCATCCTGGTATTCTGGCGCTTCAGGGCAGGGGAAAGCAAGTCAAAGTTCCATGAGAGTGCCCTTATGCATGCGAAAGTTTCGCAGCCACTGGGAATCGTCCCACACCTGCAACACGATGCGGTCCCACCAGTCTGTGCTTGTTTCCCGGACCCAGACTCGGCGTTCCACGCCATGAACCTGCCCCAGTAACACCATGATTTGCACATTGCTGGGGCCTGTACTTTGTGAGAGGTCTATGTCCATGTCAATTTCCTCATCACTCTCGTCGCTGCGCTGCAATTGCCTCCTCGCCTGGTTTTGCTTTCGCATGTTCTGGCTCTGCATATACTCCAGGACAATGCGCATGGTGTTCATAGTGCTCATAAGTGCTGCGGTGATCTGAGCAGGCTCCATGAGCCCAGTGCTATGGCGTCTGGGCTGAAAAAAGGCACAAAACTATTGTCTGACGCAGGGAGGGAGGGGTGGGCGAGTGACGACATGGCTTACAGGGAATTAAAATCAACAAAGGTGGCTGTGCATCAGGGAGAAACATAAACAGCTGTCACACAGAATGCCCCCCCCCCCCAAAGATTGAACTCAAAACCCTGGGTTTAGCAGGCCGTTGATTTCATGGAGGGAGGGGGAAGCAAATGAATACAGAACAAATCTGGTCCATCTATTTTTTACATCTTAAGCTGGCAGCAGACGGTGCAGCATGACTGATAGTCATCGGCATCTTCTGGGTGCTTGGCAGAAGATGCTGTATTACGACTGCTACCCATCATCGTCAAGACGGTTCAATAGGACTGCCGGCAGGACTGAGTCTCCAGGAGACAAAACATGTCTGCCCAGGTGCCTCTGATTGAACTCACTGAGGAAGATGACGATGACGGATATCAATCGTAATACACCATCCACTGCCAAAAGGCAAGGAGCTGCTGCTGTGTAGCAATGCAGCCCCACGTCTGCCAGCACCCAGATAGCCGATGACAGCTACCAGTCATACTGCACTGTTTACTGCCAAAAGGCAATTAGCTGCTGCGTAGCAATGCAGTACCACGTCTGCCAGCATTCAGATGACATATGGTGACTGTGAGCTGAGCTGAGCGGGCTCCATGCTTGCCGTGGTATGTTGTCTGCACAGGTAACCCAGGTAAAAAGGTGCAAATCGATTGTCTGCCATTGCTCTGACAGAGGGGGAGGGGCCTGACAACATGTACCCAGAACCCCCCGTGACACTGTTTTTGCATCATCAGGCATTGGGATCTCAACCCAGAATTCCAATGGGCGGCAGAGTCTGCGGGAACTGTGGGATAGCTACCCACAGTGCAACGCTCTGGAAGTCGACACTAGCCTCGTTACTGTGGACGCAGTCCGCCGACTTCATGCACTTAGAGCATTTTATGTGGGGACACACACAATCGACTGTATAAAACAGATTTCTATAAAACCGGCTTCTATAAATTCGACCTAATTTCGTAGTATAGACATACCCTAAGAGGGTAAAGTAAGATCTGTTGAAAGTTTCGTGTTGTGTGATGGAATGTGAGCGGTAACTTAATATTTGACTTATAGTGTTGGTGATTCAGGATCTAATGTGTCCTGGTTGTGTTCTAGTCAGCGATATTAGTGAACAATCTTAGTCACATTTCCTCTCAGCTCTAGTTGTGGACTCCTTTGATTGAAGCATTGGCATATCTTAGGAAAGAAGTAAACCTTTTTCTTGTGCTGAACCCTTTGTTCTAGGTTGTTTTCTAAGGAGCAACCCCAACTTGCATGTATGATAATGTGAGAAATACAGGGTCAGATCTTGGGGTACTGATAAACTGAACAGAGCATAATATCAGAGGTTGGATAGCACACATGGCTTGAAGGTGTTCTTTGCACTCTTCAGAGCCTAGAGCATCTCCTTGCACGTCTGTGCTTCCTGTGCCATGTTAGAGTGACCTCAGGGCTGCTCTAATTTATGCCAGGCTGCAAAAGGCACAAAAGGCCAAAAATTAAGACAAGAACTGACGTGGAACAGTGGCATCCCTGCTAGGCTCTTTTCTTCCAGCCACACCCTCATTATCCTGTTATGCCAGTGGTAGTGGGTGAATGGCCTCACAGCCCTTACATCAGCTCTGGTGGAAAGATCACCCTTACACTTGGGCAGTCCTTCCAGCGCTTGTCAAACCAGCTTTAGGGCACCGATCTGCTGGTGATGCAGTGTAAAGTAACAGCACTACACTGAAGGGTCCGGGCTATAGTCTGTTTTAGAGAAACATCAGCCTTATTTGCTTTGAATCAACAGTTTCAACTTATTTTCTTCAGGTATATTATGCTCCAGATCCTCAGATAGTGTAAATTGGCATATCTCCATTAAAGTCAGTGGGGCTACACCAGTTTATGATCTGGACCTATACAGGCTCAGATACATTATAGGATTCAGAGCACACACCGTTTAATACACCAGTAGGAGCTGTTATTGTCTTGTCTGACCTCCTGCATAACACACCTGAACACCACACGCTACAGAATTTCACCCTTTAATTCCTGCCTCAAATGCGGTTTCTTGTGGTTAGCTGATATTAGGAACATTGATGATACTCCAAAAGTATGAGATTTATAACCAAATTCTGATTTTATTCTTCGTGAATAAATGATTGCCATAGCCTGTCATGTCTATTATTGGCAGGCTCAGCCAGCCAACTGTACAATTTCATGCAGTGCATGCTTGCAGATAGTCACCAAGGATAAGAGATATTTTAGGATCTGCTATCTACTACTATCTAATAGGTCCTTTAGGGCCTGCACTGAGAACTAAAAATTGGGGGGAAGAAAGGGGGAACATCCAAACAGAGTGATTCCTTCCAACATGAATGCATTGCTTTGTTAAAGATTTTAACGCCCTTGGATAAGTGGTTACAGAATAATGTGAGAAGAATTTTTTGAATGTCCGCAATCCGTTGAGGTTTAAACCATGACTTGTTCTTGGAGAATACTATGCAGGTATGGTGATAGGTACTCCATAAATCAATTAAATAAACAGGGAACTCCTTGAACTGAAATGACAGCATGCCTACACCAGACAACCTTTTGGCAGAAGATTACATATATGATTTTTAACGTCTCCAGAAAAACAATGAATTTACATTTTTTAATGCTTGGCTATTTCCTTCAATTCTCAGTTTGCCAAACCAGTTCCATTAGAATTTGATCCACATTACGCTTATGATCAGAATGCAATAGTAGACAGAGAACCATACAAAACCCAACTCTGATCTCACATTCTTTGCATGCCCCAAACTCCTGTTGAAATAATTGGGAAAGGATTGGACAGTTAATTTTGTGATATTACAGTATTCACTTGTTTGATGGTGTTACATATCTGTCACTTAGGGTGTATTGTTAAGAAATGAGATCACCCCTTAATTATATATGTGCAATCTATATATTGAGGGAATATTACGGCTTCTGCAGAGCCTTTATCACTGGTTGTGATCTGCGAGAAGGAAATAATCCAAGTCAACTGTCATATCCTAGGCTGAGTTTGCAGGACTGGCAGTTTAAAAAATAATAATTGTAAAGAACATGTGACATGGAAATAATTTCCAGGAAATAAACAGGGTATCCCATAATGCAATTTTTACATTCACTCTTCTAGTAATAAATGTACTTCACCTGGCGCATACGGCCTTTTACAGATGGCATGAACTTGAGTCAGTGTTCCTTTTTTAGCATTTTAATGAATTATTTTATCAATGAAAATAGAAACATTCACTTATACTGTGTTCTACTACAGTAGTCAGTTTTTTCCTACAGATTATTTTCTTCAGCTATTTTTTCTTGTCACAGTAGCTGATTAGTACTTTCATGCAGTCGTTTTACTAAAGGGCAGTACTCTAGAGTACTCTGCATAAGTATTTACAATTTTTAAAAATATACTATTTAATGCTGTCAGTTACTGCATTTAGATAATATATTATAGGGAACATTAGTCTCATTTGCAGCAAATTATTGTGGTAGTGCCAGAGGCCGCAACAAGGGCCCAACTGCGCTAAGTGCTGGTCATACACGGGCTTGTTTTTAACTAGGTTTTGCCCCCATAATCTGAACCAGAGAAAGCTGGTAAAGAAAAAGAAATGGTGAAACAGTTGAACTGAACACATTAAACACCAATCATTGCATGCCCTTTGCCCAGCCTTTGTAACAGCAAAAGAGGTACAAGAAATATAGGTCAGTTACAAGTTTGTGGGGATGCACACATGCATCACCATACAGATTTCAGTTCCTCCATACAGCAAAGATTCCATAGTGTCTCTGTTAGCACTTTGGTTATTGTGCTATCATCATTGTACCCCAGTTTCCAATACCTCTCTTTCCGTGCCAGAAAAATAGTTTTGAAACATTAGGTTGCTTGGAACAGACATTTTTCATTGTTTTAGAGAAAAAGCCCCATTCTGTGGAGCTGTTTTCAGAGTGAGGGGGGACACTATTGCTGAGTCAGTATTATTACTGTGTAATTCACATTTCGTATGCTACCATCACCACAGCAAATTATAAGTAGACTAACATGCCATACAACTGCATACTGTTAAAATTTGGGCCATCTAGTCTGATCTAGAATAACTCTAATCTAGAGGTCTGACTTCTTGTACACCACCCTCTTATTCAGTCTTCACATTTTTAACTTAAGTTTTTTTCACATTCATCTTTCCACAGAAAAATGAACATATTTTAAAAAGCAGAAAGTACATCCACAACTCTTGCCTCCTCTTTTCTCCAGGAGACAAAGGATGCACATGGATCAAATAAAAAGAATTCCACCTGGGTCACTTAAGGAGAAATAAATCAATATGATTTTGCATAAATGTGTTATTTTCATTACTCTAACACTTAGCACAGTAGAATCCCAATCCTTAATTTGGTACCTGTACCGTACAAATATGAAGTTGTAAGCTGGTGCAGACTCACCCAGCGGCGCCTCCTGCTGGTCATCCAGGGAATTAGCTCTCCAGCTTCCGGAGCGTCTTCAGGCCGGTGTCTCACCGCCAATGCTGGCCCCTGTGTCCCTCCCAGGACCCCAGTGCCCCTTTAACTGGGTGCTGCTCCCCAGCAGTACCCCCAAAATTCTGGGTCTCCCCCCTCCCAGGTGAATCCCCACCCACTATCCCCACCTGGCCTCAGACTAAGGCCACTGCCAGTCAGCAGCTAGCCCCCGCTCCCTGGGGCAGACTGCAGTATAAGCCACTCATCATCGGCAAGGTTGGATTCGGACCTGCTCCTTTGCCTACCCCTGGGCTGCCCTCTGCAAATCCCATACCTATTTGCCTTTTGCTAGGCCACAGCCTGGGGCTTCCCAGGCTGGAGCTCCCCAGCTCCTCTGTCTTTCCCCAGCCCTGCTCCACTCAGGTACCCTATCTCTAGCTCCCTGCAGCCAGGCCCTTCTCCATCTACAGGCAGTGGGAGACTCATGAGCTTCTGGTGGCCCTGGGCTTCTTATAAGGACTGGTTGGTCTGTTTTGGGGCGTGGCCCCAGCTGCAGCCATTTCCCTCAATCAGCCAGGGTTTTGCTCCCTTCCCCAGCCCCAGCCCTCTGCAGGTCTTTTCCAACCCCTTCAGGGCTGGAGTGGGTGCTCACCCACTACAGAAGTAAAAAGAGATACACTGTAAACCAATTATTTTGATCACAGTCCAAATTTCTTGGTCAAGGTATAGTCAAGATCCAGACTCCAGGGAAAATACAAAAACAATAATGATAATAAGTCAATAAAAAGATTTCAAGGTCCATTCAAAAGCCTCTGGCGGTCCAGATTTGCCCTGCGTTCTGCCTATTGACAACCCCTGCTCTGAACTTTATGGTGAGATTTGAAAAGTTTACCCATAAACTTACACAAAGTGCTTAAAGACTTACAAGCTTAAGTCCTACTTTCAAAAGTGATGTAGGCACTTCGACTGAGTGGTGCAGTGCCTAACCCTTAGGTGCCCTGTCATGTAGTGGAATTCACAGAACTGAGTTAGGCACCCAGGCTCTTTATACAATGTCTAGGGAGAGTCAGGCCCCTAAAAATGGGATTGAGACAGTAGTCTGCTGAGTGGGGAGCAACCTAGTCAGTAAAAAATGCCAAGGAGAGGGGTGTAGCCTAATCACCACCCCTCAAAGGGAATTAGGTGCCTAAATCCATGCCAGAGGGAGGCACGTTAGGGTTCACAGCCATGAACCTCCTGGAACTTAGGTGCCTAAGCTGGCTCAGCCCCTTACTCAAGGGAAAAAAAACACCAGAGGTGGGGAGGGCTTCCTTTTACCCGACAGTCTAGGGTCAGGGCACTCACCCAGGATATCAAATCCCCACTCTGCCTCATGTGGACCACTGACTTGAATTTGGATCTCCCACCGCGCAAGTGAGCACCCTAACTATTGGGCTCTGGGGTATTCTAGTGTATGTCTCTCTCAATGTCTCCGGCTGAAGCTGTTCCACTTTCTATAGAATACTTAAATATTAATTGAGCTAGGACAAGCACTCAAGATTTGCTCTATCACCCAGTGGGCAAGGTGCTCGTCTAGTATGTAGGAGACCCAAGTTCAGGTCCCTACTCTGATGCGCCTTTAAGAAGGTGGATTGTGAATGCCAGTGGTGCCTAAAAATCATCCTTATGAATCCAACCTTCAAGAGGTGCAGCTGCACTGACTTTCAAGGAGAGTTTTGTACTTTGGAACATTTTACATTTGCTATGTCACTTAAGCATTTTTTAAAACTATTACTCTAGTTCAGACACAACAACCAGTAGATGAAGCAAACATGGGGGGAAATGAGGTAATGAACATTTTTTGCATATTAAGGAATCTCAGTTTGTCATCAGCTTATCATATATATCTTCACAAATAGCATTTACTTGCAGATGGTCAAACAATGAATGTGAAAAACATTCAAGGTTATAGTCAATGTGTGGGGGGAGAGGGGGAAATGAACAAACAGATCTAAGATTCTGTTAATGGCTTCACTTCCAGCCCCGTTGAGGACTTATGACTCATAAAACTATCCGGTTTCTCATTCCTAGAAACACTTACTTGTGCATGTGAGTAAAAGTACATGTGCGTATTTGCAGGATTGAGCCCTGACTGTGTATAAGGCCCACCGGCTGCTGTAAAACAAATCTTAATTTGTTAAACATAAATATTTTACCTCCTGTTATCACAAATCATTTGACAAAGGCAGTGGTAGAAGAGTTTGCAAATTGCACGAAGATGTTGAAGATCAGGAACAAGAAAGAATTATCTTCTTCTACATCAGCTAGTTTTAGTAGCACCCAGAAAAACAAACTGTGCCCCTGAAAAAGAACATCCAGGAATTGAGGGATTTAAAAAATATTCCTTCCAACATGCAGCAAAAAACAAAATTAACCAAAAAGAT